>NC_091185.1:20031217-20201217 GCF_040958095.1 Procambarus clarkii
CCCCAACCCCTGTCAGCCCCCCACTAAGGCACCCTCCCCCCACCCACCCCTCTCCTCCCACTCACCCCCCTCCTCCCACTCCCCCCGCCCCCTAGGACCTCCCTTCTCCCCCATCTCCCAAGCCCTCCCTTCTCCCACATGCCCTTCCGTCTCTCCCACCCACAAGCCCTCCATTCTCCCCCACACCCCAAAGCCCCCCACTCTCCCCATCCTACCTAAGTCTTCCCCTCTCCACCACTCCCCAAAACCCTCCCCTATTCCTCAACCACCTCAGCCTTCCCTTTCCCCCCACGCCCCCCAAGCCCTCCCCACTTTATTGCCCCCCAAACCCCCCTTTCTCCCCATCCCCCCCCAAACCCCCCTTTCTCCCCATCCCCCCCAACCCTCCCCCTCTCACCCCCCCCCCAACCCTCCCCCCCTCTCCCACTCCCCCTATCCTCCCCCCCCTAACCCACTCCCCCTCCCCCCCTCACCCACTCCCCCTACCCCCCCCAAGCCCTTCCTCCTCCACCAGTCTCCCCATACCAGATCCTCCCAGCTCCCGCTCACCCCAGACCCCACAGGTCCCCCCCAGAGGAGAAGCAGAAAAGAGTTAGTTTCAGGGCAATGTACTCGAACATAGATGGGATCACAAGCAAGGCAAGTGAACTAAGGGAAAGAGCACAAGAAGTGAACCCAGATGTAATTGGACTCACTGAAACAAAACTCTCTGGAATCATAACGAATGCCGTGTTTCCCCAGGAGTACACAATAATAAGGAAAGAGAGGGAAGGTAGGGAGGAGGCGGAGTGGCCCTACTCATGAGAAAGGAATGGAATTTTAAGGAGATGGCTATCCCGGGCTGTGAGGGTTTCAGAGACTACATAGCAGGCACCATGACAATGGGAGGACCAAGGATAGTAGTAGCAGTAATATATAATCCACCAAATGACAGAAGACCCAGTCAAGAGTACGAAAGCAACAACATGGCAGTTAACACTATAATTGAGAGGGCAGCCTCTTCTGCCTGTAGAAATAGATCCCACCTGCTCATCATGGGGGACTTCAATCACGGCAGGATTGATTAGGAGAACAAGGAACCGCATGGAGGCGAGGATACGTGGAGAGCCAAACTACTGGAGGTGGTGACTAGAAACTTCTTAACCCAGCATGTCAGAGAACCAACAAGGATGAGAGGAAATGACGAACCAGCGAGACTCGACCTGGTCTTCACCCTGAACGACTCTGACATAAGAGAAATCGGTTTTGAGGTCCCAGTAGGAATGAGCGACCACAGTTTATTGGTGTTTGAGTACCTGTTTGAAGAAGGGTTATTGAACTCGAGGAGGGATATGTGGTGTTTGTGTGTTACTGAGGAAGTCTTGGTTGTAGGGTTGATGTAAAGTCATGACTTGGTTACTGACTTTAATACTTAATATGATTACATGACTAGTAGCTACCAAGCTTGGCTGGCGTCATGTACGCTCTCTTGTTTACCTCCTCTCTCTGGCGTCTCAGCCGCCGCACATAGAAAACGGATGGTACCATTTTCTGTGAACATGACATCCCTCCTTTTCTTTAAAAAGAATGAATACAGGATGTCTACCATGCTTGTAGCACAAAGCAAAGTTATTGACACAAAGTAAGTTATTACCATATCAAGAGATACTGCATACATTTAACATTAATTAAGCACACAAAGAATTTAAACAACTTAATCTTTTCCACAAAGGATTTCAATGTTAAAAATACATATGCAATGTTAAACAAACATGAAAGAAACTGTAATACAAAGTTACAAAATATTGAATGAGATATCTGCATTATTCAAACAATATTAAATTTAGTTTAGCACAATAAGTAAATACTTTTCATTACATAGGAACACAATTAATCATCAAATCGTGTAGGGCGTTTAACATGACGTTTAGGACGAGAGTCCTTAAATGCAATAACAACCCTTGATGAATTGTTTGTCGGGTTATAACTATTTTTTTCTTTTTCTTTTGCACGACTTTGCACTTCATCATTTTCTACACTAGTTGGAATCACTTTGAAATAAGCCATATTACGTGTTATACTATGATCTCTATTACTAGCTGTTACCATAGTTCCTTTTACACTAATCACTTTATATGGTTTTGTATCATACGGCATATCTAACTTTCCCTCTTTTTTCTTTTTAACGAGAACAGTGTCACCAACCTTTATGAACTGTTCCTTTGCACGTTGATCATGAGCAATTTTCATTTTGCCCTTGGCTAGTGCATCCTTCTGAGCGAGACGTTTATCTGTTACCTCGGCTGGCATGACGGGTAGTGCGATTCTCATAGGACGTCCAAATAAAAGTTCGCCAGGCGACTTGCCCAGTGTTCCATGTGGTGTTGCACGGTAGTTCCTGAGAAAAGCATACATAGCTTGTTTCCAGGATCGTCCTTCGGCATGAGCACAGCGTACCGCTTTCATGAGAGGTTGCATGAATCTCTCAACTTCTCCATTTGCTTGGGGATGTAGTGGCATCACACGGCGATGTTTGAATCCAATATGCTCAGCAAAGTTGACAAAGTCTTGTCCATTGAATGGCGGTCCATTGTCCGTCTTGACAACTTCAGGAATGCCAAAGTTTGAAAAGATCTTGTCAAGTTCCGGGATGACGGCCTTTGCAGATGTGGAATTGATGATTTCTACTTCTGGATAACGTGAGTGATCATCAATGACTACCATCAAGTACTCTCCAGTTGGTAGTGGTCCGCAGAAGTCCATTGATACTTCCGTCCATGGTGCAGCAGGTAGTGGTGAAGGTTGTAGAGGTGTTGGTCTTGAAGTATCCACTGCAGCTTGGCAAGGGACACAGGCATCATGCATATCCTTTGCTTGACGATCAATGCCAGGAAACCACACCTTTTCTCGTAGCAGCTGTTTCGTCCTAACAAGACCTTGGTGTCCTTGATGTGCAAGCTTCAGAGCACGTTGCTGGAGAACAGCTGGAATCACGATACGAGTACCTCGCAGCACAGTGTCGCGTTGTTGCGTAACACTTAATTCTGTCTGGATGCGTTCAAGTGCTTTGAATGCATCTTGGTCAACTCCTGAGGGTGGGATGCGTGGAAACTTTTTCTTAGTCAATGCATCCACTGTTGCTTGCAGAGTTGGGTCCTCTAGGGTTGCAGTACGGATTTCATCAAGAGTAAGAGCCTTAGGGACTGCATCACAGGTTACAGAGTGTACATATTCCTCGGCAACTTGCTGATGCTTGGTGATGGTGAAACTGTTGGCAGGATGTCGACTGATGTAATCAGCGGGATTGCCTGCACCCGGCTTGTATTTCACCGTAAAGTTGTATGGTTGCAGACGAAGAGCCCATCTCTCAATGCGAGCTGGTGGTTTGGACTTTGGATTATTGAAGATGGTCTCCAACGGTTTGTGGTCAGTGACCATCGTGGTGAAGGGCGCACCAAGCAGATACACATTGAAGTGTTCACAGCCCCATACAAGAGCAAGAGCTTCCTTCTCTGTCTGACTGTATCGTTGATCAACATCTGTGAGAGAACGGCTGGCGTAGGCAATTACTACTCTGGAATCTGGTTGACCAGGTTTGTGTTGGGCTAAAACAGCACCTAAACCAACAGGACTAGCATCCACCGTTAACTCAGTGTCCATTGATGGATCAAAGTATGCAGCAGTCGCATTCTCTACTAGTGCATCTTTCACAGCATCAAATGCATTTTGCTCGATATCGCTCCAGTACCATGATGCATTTTTCTTCAGGAGCTCACGTAGAGGCTTTGTAATGGTAGCAAAATCTGGAATGAAGCGAGAACAGTAGTTTGCCATTCCCAGAAAACTATGTACTTCAGTGGACGTTGAAGGAGGTGCAGCATTCTTGATATCTGCAACTTTCTTAGGATCTGGAGACAGATCTTTGTCACTAAGTACATGTCCAAAGAATTCAATTTTATGTTGATTGAACTCACACTTTGCTCGGCTTAGCGTCAAATTCTTTTCTCGTAAGCGTTGCAATGTTGCACGAAGAGCTTTGTCGTGTTCAGCTTGGGTACGGCCATAAACAATGATGTCATCAGACATGTTGTCAGCATTAGGTATGTCTTGCAATACCTGGCTGATGATGTGCTGGAATACCTCGGCAGCACTGTTGATACCAAAACTCAGGCGTTTGTACCTATACAGACCTCGATGTGTCGTAAACGTTGTGATGAAGCGACTCTCATCATCAAGTTCAAACTGATGATAGCCCTTGTTTAAATCTAACTTGCTGAATACAGTTGCACCATTCAAGCGGTAAATCATATCATCTACAGTGGGTGTAGGATGGCGTTCACGCATTATTGCCTTGTTGGGAACACGCATGTCCACACAAATGCGTATCTCATCTGGATTCTTCGGCTTTGGTGGAGTGACAATTGGGCTTACCCATGGTGTTGGACCTGTTACTGGTTCAATGATATCTAGGTCGATCAGCCTATCCAGTTCGGCATCGATTTTCTTGCGAGTATGGAATGGTTGTCGGCGATGTGGTTGGGCAACTGGAATTACATCTGGGTTGATATGCAGATGTACTTTGCTATCAGTATAACAACCTATGGATTTAAATCGATCAGAGAATTCAGCAACAATACCATCAACATTGTTTGCAGATTCCACTGCTACAGCATTAGAAAGCTGAAGTAGCCCCAATTTGGTTGAAGTCTTGTAACTGAGTAAAGACTCCTTTGCATTCCTAACAACATGGAATGTAGTAATGAGCATTGCATTCTTTGACTTAATCTCTGCAGTTAAAGTTCCAATCACTGGCAAGGCTAACTTCGAAGCATAGGCAGTGGCTTTACCATTGTATTTTTCTAGCTTTGGGAACTGTTTTCTAAATTTCTCATAGTGGCACTCAGCAATGGTATCAATGTTTGATCCAGTGTCAATGAGAACTTTGAGACAAATACCAGCAATGTATACACATGTCTCTGGGTTGTTTGGAAGATCATTCCATTCTGTGATTGCTTGTACTCCATAAGTATAATCACATTCACTGTCATCTGAGACTGGTTGTAATGAAATGTTGTCTTGTACATTGTTAACATTCTTGATTTGAGGTGCAATATTGTGTTTACCACCTCGACCCCTATGACCTGATCCTCGTACAGTGCTTTTATTCATTGACTGTGGTTTCTTTAGTGCAGAACGACACATAGCACCAAAATGACCTAGTTTTCCACACTCATGGCACTTCTTACCTTGAGCAGGACAAACATTATCTTGGTGTGGGTAGTCTCCTCCACAATTGTAACATTTATTGTTGACACCCTCTGATGTGGGTCGTTGTGACTGCTTGAGCCTTGTTCCTTGACCCCAGTTGTGACGTGGTTCTCGGCTAAATTTACTGTTAGGTTTGCCATGATATCTTCTTTGATCACGGTGTCCTCCCTGAACCTTACGTACCTCATCACTGTTAGTAACAGTGGCAGAACCGTTATTAGCACTGCACTCCATGACACGAGCATCACGTGCAGCATCTTCCATTCGACGAGCAATATCCAGTATCTTGGTAAGAGAACTTTCATCATCAACAAGTTCTAGAGCTCTTCGACGGAGACGTGTAGATGTGCATGTTTCAATTATTTGCTGTTTGATTTCTTTGTCAACATCAGCAAACTCACAACGGGCTGCTAAACCCTGCAGACGTGTGTGGTATTGATCCACAGTTTCATTAGAGAGTTGTTTTGCTCTCCTGAAATGCATAATTTCCATAGCAGTATTTTGCCTTGGTTTGAAATGCTCTGTTAGTTTGGCTTTGGCAGTGTCATAATCTTTGGCACCACCAGTGTCTTTCAGTGTGTCAAAGATGTCACAAACTCTATCACCTGCATAATGAAGTAGAAAGGCACGCTTTCTTTCAGCACTTTTGATGTCAGAAACTATCAACAAATTTTCAAACTTTTTAAGCCATTTGACCCACCTCTGTGACAGGTTTGTCTGGTCACAGTCAGGATCAAATGCAGGAAACTGAGGTATATTTGCCATTTTTACTGAATAAATGTAACTTATCACTTAAATGTTCCTCAGAATATTAAACACTTACTGCACTGTATATGTTAGTCAAGAATTCACTGTAATTACTTTAATTTTGCAAAGCACACAAGCATTTTAATGCAAAAGTTCACAACAGTGCACAATATAGCAGCAACTGACTTCTTACCTAGCCCTTGTGTACATGTGTTGTTCCTACTCACAGCAGCAGCACAGCAGTTGTCAGCAGTTGGTACAGCAGCAGTTGGTACAGCAGTCAGTTCAGTGTGATGAATTTTGTAGCACGAAGCGTCGTTTCGTAACCAAAACATCAGGTTTTGTACACATCAAAGCGTCGTTTCGTACTCAACGTCGGCAGATTCCTCAGTACAGTTTCTTCAGCACAGCTTGGGTAGCACACAGCTTGGGTAGCACACAGCATCGGTTAGCACACAGCATCGTTTAGCACACAGCATTGGTTAGCACGCAGCATCGGTTAGCATACAGCATCGGGTATGGCGCTCACAGCTTCTCTTCCTCCTCCAGGCAGCATGCTTCTCCCTTGTGTTTGAAACTGAACAAATACCTGCGTTCACAGTTCATCCTCGTCGCCAATGTGGTGTTTGTGTGTTACTGAGGAAGTCTTGGTTGTAGGGTTGATGTAAAGTCATGACTTGGTTACTGACTTTAATACTTAATATGATTACATGACTAGTAGCTACCAAGCTTGGCTGGCGTCCTGTACGCTCTCTTGTTTACCTCCTCTCTCTGGCGTCTCAGCCGCCGCACATAGAAAACGGATGGTACCATTTTCTGTGAACATGACAGGATACCGAAACCAAAAGGTTAGCATACCGAAAGGGAAACTATGAGGATATAAGAAAATTCCTAACAGATATAGCATGGGGAACAGAGCTCAGGGAAAAGACAGCCCAAGATATGATGGAATACATCACGCAAAAATGCAAGGACGCAGCAAACAAGTTTGTCCCAGTCCAAAAGGAAAACAGTGAAATGAAGATGAGAAACCCATGGTTTAATCAGAGATGTAGGCTAGCTAAGCAGCAAAGTAAAAGGGCATGGAGAAACTATAGGAATAACAGGACACTGGAGAGCAGAGAAAGATACCAGAATGCCAGGAATGAATATGTCAGGATGAGAAGAGAGGCAGAAAGACAATACGAAAATGACATCGCAAGCAAGGCAAAGACTCAGCCTAAATTGCTGCATAGCCACATCAGGAGAAAAACAACAGTAAAGGAACAAGTTATGAAATTAAGGATAGGGGCAGAATGATTCACTACAAACGACAAGGAAGTGTGTGAGGAACTGAATAAGAAATTCCAAGAGGTCTTCACCTTAGAGCAAGGAGAAATCCCAGAGATAAGAGAGGGAATAGCTAACCAGGAACCACTGGAAGAGTTTGAGATTACCAGCGGGGAAGTAAGGAAGTGTTTACTAGAATTGGATGTGACAAAGGCTATAGGCCCAGATGGAATCTCCCCTTGGATACTAAAGGAAGGAGCAGAAGAACTGTGCCTCCCGCTCTCCATGGTGTATAACAAATCACTGGCAACAGGGGAACTGCCAGAAATTTGTAAAGCCGCTAACGTAGTCCCAATATACAAGAAAGGGGATAGACAGGAGGCACTGAATTACACGCCAGTGTCCCTAACCTGCATACCATGCAAGATGATGGAGAAGATTGTGCGAAGAAAGCTAGTGGAGCACCTGGAGCGAAAGAACTTTGTAACACAGCATCAACATGGATTCAGGGATGGCAGGTCCTGCCTCACAGGGTTACTTGAATTCTACGACCAGGCAACAAAAATAAGGCAAGAAAGATAGTTGGTCAACTATGACCAATAGAAAGCCGGAGAAATCCATTAGAAAAAACAATTTAGACATAACGAGAACAGGTCAATAACTACATAGTCTAACTAGCACTCATATGCAAGGTGACAAAATTAAAATTAATAGAGCCTGTGAGTTTCTCAGTGCAATAAAAATATATATAATTGATAGCTTTCAATATCTAGCGAGACGGGATAAATTTATTACAGTACGTTGTTATTATTAATTATAAACACACGAAGCTTATACACCCAGCAAACACAAATCATCTACACAACGTTCGCCTATCTCTTCCCATAGGTGTGGGAATGATTTGCATTGAGAATGGTGCAGGAGAGCCTTTGAGAAACTTTTACTCAAAAAATCCAAACACAAAGGTTCAATTATAAATTGTTTTTCTACAATTATTTTCTTCCAAATGTAAAACAAATAGTTTTTACATGTTGTAAATATAAAATTTATGGTGTTTTTTTGTAAAATTCATTAATAAATTGTGAATGATATATATTGGCTGAGTGAAACCTTTAAAATCCATTTAGTTATAATATGAACAGAAAAAAGTAGTTTTCCAAATTTTCTAAAAATCGCTCTTTTTAACACAATTTGACTCCTTATGCATTCCACTAAACACTAATATCATGTTTAAATATATAATTTATGTATTATTACCTAAGATAATTTATATAAATTTTAAAAGTTGCTGGAAAGTGGTGAGAACGAATCTGAAAACGTTTTGTTGTCTTATATTAGCGTGTTCTTATTAACTAGAGTGAGTAAGAGTGAGCGAGAGTGGGTAAGAGTGAGTAAGAGTGAATGAAGGTGAGTGAGAGTGCCAGTGAGTGTGTAAGTGTGAGTAAGAGTGAGTATAAGTAAGAGTGACTGAGAGTGAGTAAGAGTGACAGAGTGAGTAAGAGTGACAGAATGAGTAAGAGTGAGAGTAAAGTGATTGAGAGTAAGGGTGAGTATGAGAGTAAGAGTGATTGAGAGTTAGAGTGAGAGTAAGAGTGATTGAGAGTTAGTGAGAGTAAGAGTGATTGAGAGTAAGAGTGATTGAGAGTAAGAGTGATTGAGAGTAAGAGTGATTGAGAGTAAGAGTGATTGGGAGTAAGAGTGATTGAGAGTAAGAGTGATTGGGAGTAAGAGTGATTGGGAGTAGGAGTTAGAGTGAGAGTAGGAGTAAGAATGAGAATAAGAGTGATTGAGAGTAAGAGTGAGTAAGAGTAAGAATGAGAGTAAGAGTGATTGAGAGTAAGAGTGATTGAGAGTAAGAGTGATTGAGAGTAAGAGTGATTGGGAGTAAGAGTGATTGGGAGTAAGAGTAAGAGTGAGAGTAAGAATGAGAATAAGAGTGATTCAGAGTAAGAGTGATTGGGAGTAAGAGTAAGAATGAGAGTAGGAGTGATTGAGAGTAGGAGTGATTGGGAGTAGGAGTGATTGGGAGTAAGAGTGATTGAGAGTAAGAGTAATTGAGAGTAAGAGTATGAGAGTAAGAGTGAGAGAGTGAGTATGAATGGGTAAGGGTGACTGAGAGTGAGTAAGAATGACAGAGTAAGAGTGACAGAGAGTAAGAGTGACAGAGAGTAAGAGTGACAGAGAGTAAGAGTGACAGAGTAAGAGTGACAGAGTAAGAGTGACAGAGAGTAAGAGTGACAGAGAGTAAGAGTGACAGAGTAAGAGTGACAGAGAGTAAGAGTGACAGAGAGTAAGAGTGACAGAGTAAGAGTGACAGAGAGTAAGAGTGACAGAGTAAGAGTGACAGAGTAAGAGTGACAGAGAGTAAGAGTGACAGAGTAAGAGTGACAGAGAGTAAGAGTGACAGAGAGTAAGAGTGACAGAGAGTAAGAGTGACAGAGAGTAAGAGTGACAGAGTAAGAGTGACAGAGAGTAAGAATGACAGAGAGTAAGAGTGACAGAGAGTAAGAGTGACAGAGTAAGAGTGACAGAGAGTAAGAGTGACAGAGTAAGAGTGACAGAGAGTAAGAGTGACAGAGAGTAAGAGTGACAGAGTAAGAGTGACAGAGTAAGAGTGACAGAGTGTAAGAGTGACAGA
The DNA here is from genome assembly GCF_040958095.1 of Procambarus clarkii. Lineage (NCBI taxonomy): Eukaryota > Metazoa > Arthropoda > Malacostraca > Decapoda > Cambaridae > Procambarus > Procambarus clarkii. Next base: position 20,041,119 of record NC_091185.1, read on the forward strand.
GTAAGAGTGACAGAGAGTAAGAGTGACAGAGAGTAAGAGTGACAGAGTAAGAGTGACAGAGAGTAAGAGTGACAGAGTAAGAGTGACAGAGTAAGAGTGACAGAGAAAGAGTGACAGAGAGTAAGAGTGACAGAGAGTAAGAGTGACAGAGTAAGAGTGACAGAGAGTAAGAGTGACAGAGTAAGAGTGACAGAGTAAGAGTGACAGAGAGTAAGAGTGACAGAGAGTAAGAGTGACAGAGAGTAAGAGTGACAGAGAGTAGGAGTGACAGAGTGTAAGAGTGACAGTAAGAGTGACAGAGAGTAAGAGTGACAGAGAGTAAGAGTGACAGAGAGTAAGAGTGACAGAGTAAGAGTGACAGAGTAAGAGAGTGAGAGTGATTATGAGAGAGTTAAGAGTGTGAGGTGTGTGAGTGTAGCAGGCCAGGGAGGCAGGATGTGTGGTCACAGGCGAGGCCTAGGCCTCGTGATCTCTAATGTTGGTTTTTATATATATGTGGGATTTTTTGTCCTGTTTCAAATTATAATTATTTAGCAGGAATGTAATAAGATATTGCACAGTATTAATGTGACAATAATATATGCATTATTTCCTTGATAATCAAACTTGTTGTTCAAAGATAATATACAATCTTTGAAGGAAACATTTTGAGAGCGCAAGCTGGCAACACTGTTCTGGTGGGTGAGAGAGACATATGGTTAGTTGTACTCAGACCTACAGTGGAGAAGGGTGTGTCCCAGCTGGCCGCCACCAGCCGCCACCCGCCGCCCACCACCAGCCGCCACCCGCCACCACCCGCCACCACCCACCACCAGCCGCCACCCACCACCAGCCGCCACCCGCCGCCACCCGCCGCCACCCACCACCAGCCGCCACCTGCCACCACCCACCACCAGCCGCCACCCGCCGCCACCCGCCACCACCCACCACCAGCCGCCACCCGCCACCAGCCACCGCCACTCACCACCCGCCGCCACCACCCACCACCAGCCGCCACCCGCCACCAGCCGCCAGCCGCCACCCACCACCCGCCGCCACCCGCCGCCACCCACCACCAGCCGCCACCCGCCGCCACCCACCACCAGCCGCCACCCGCCACCACCCACCACCCGCCGCCACCCGCCACCACCCACCACCAGCCGCCACCCGCCACCACCCACCACCAGCCGCCACCCGCCACCGCCACCCACCACCGCCACCCGCCACCACCCACCACCGCCACCCGCCACCCGCCACCACCCACCACCAGCCGCCACCCGCCACCAGCCACCGCCACCCGCCACCAGCCACCGCCACCCACCACCACCCGCCACCAGCCACCGCCACCCGCCGCCACCACCCACCACCACCACCCACCACCACCAGCCGCCGCCGCCACCACCACCCACCACCACCGCCGCCACCACCCATCACCGCCGCCGCCACCACCACCCACCACCACCGCCGCCGCCACCACCCATCACCGCCGCCGCCGCCGCCAGCCGCCGCCGCCACCCACCACCCGCCGCCGCCGCCACCACCACCCACCACCACCGCCGCCACCACCCACCACCACCAGCCGCCGCCGCCACCACCACCACCCACCACCACCGCCGCCACCACCAGCCGCCGCCGCCGCCACCACCACCACCCACCACCACCGCCGCCACCACCCACCACCGCCAGCCGCCACCACTCATCACAGACCCCGCCACCGCCCGCCAGACACAGCCGCCAGTGTCCGCCACCGCCGCCACTGTCCGCCACCGCCGCCATTGTCCGCCACCGCCGTCACTGTCCGCCACCGCCGCCACTGTCCGCCACCGCCGCCACTGTCCGCCCGCCGCCACCACTGTCCGCCCGCCGCCACCACTGTCCGCCCGCCGCCACCACTGTCCGCCCGCCGCCTCCACTGTCCGCCCGCCGCCTCCACTGTCCGCCCGCCGCCTCCACTGTCCGCCCGCCGCCTCCACTGTCCGCCCGCCGCCTCCACTGTCCGCCCGCCGCCTCCACTGTCCGCCCGCCGCCTCCACTGTCCGCCCGCCGCCGCCACTGTCCGCCCGCCGCCGCCACTGTCCGCCCGCCGCCGCCACTGTCCGCCCGCCGCCGCCACTGTCCGCCCGCCGCCACTGTCCACCACCGCCGCCACGGTCCGCCCGCCGCCACTATCCGCCACAGCCGCCACTGTCCGCCCGCCGCCACTATCCGCCACAGCCGCCACTGTCCGCCCGCCGCCACTGTCCGCCCGCCGCCGCCCTGTCCGCCCGCCGCCACTATCCGCCACCGCCGCCACTGTCCGCCCGCCGCCACTGTCCGCCCGCCGCCACTATCCGCCACCGCCGCCACTGTCCGCCCGACGCCACTGTCCGCCCGCCGCCACTGTCCGCCCGCCGCCACTGTCCGCCCGCCGCCACTGTCCTCCCGCCGCCTCCCTGTCCGCCCGCCGCCACTATCCGCCACCGCCGCCACTGTCCGCCCGCCGCCACTGTCCGCCCGCCGCCACTGTCCGCCCGCCGCCACTATCCGCCACCGCCGCCACTGTCCGCCCGACGCCACTGTCCGCCCGCCGCCACTGTCCGCCCGCCGCCACTGTCCGCCCGCCGCCACTGTCCGCCACCGCCGCCACTGTCCGCCCGCCGCCACTGTCCGCCACCGCCGCTACTGTCCGCCCGCCGCCACTGTCCGCCCGCCGCCGCCACTGTCCGCCCGCCGCCACTGTCCGCCCGCCGCCACTATCCGCCACCGCCGCCACTGTCCGCCACAGCCGCCACTCTCTGCCGTACAGCCTCCCCTCTCTCCGTTAGTAAATAATTATAATTGTTAGTAAATAATAAAAGAAATATAAATTATTAGATTTTTTTACCCTTAAATTGGTTTTAATATTTAAATTGAAAATAATAATATAATATAAAATATAATAAAAATAATATAATATAAAATATAATTTAATTTCAAGAAATTTAACTTTAAACACAAAGATGTAAAAAGGGTTCAGATTATTGGCTCAAACCTTTCATAAGAGATTCATATTGGTATATGAATGGATTATGAATGACTCATGTTAGGAGTGTAAAGTTGCCACAACATCTCAAATTAGTGTTAGATACATATGTCTTGGTTATAAGTTTTGGAAACCTATTTAAGTCCACACACAATATCGTATCTGATACGATAAAACAAACGTTTCCAATACTTTCAAATACTTTCCAGATATGTTGTGGCAACCTAAAATTGTTTGCTGGGCAATTATTTGCTCTAAACATAATATATGTATATATATACATATATATTAGTATATTTTGGTAGCAGTCTTTTCTGTAGACATATATTATTAAATATGACCGAAAAAGTAAGATTAATAATTCTAACACGAATTTTCTCGATCTTTCGTACATTTCTTTTCACTGTTGGTGGTAATTCAAAAATCAATTCTCCAAAATTCATTTTTATTTCTAGTCTGACGCGACACTTGAGCACGTTTCGTAAAACTTATTACATTTTCAAAGACTTTAGTTTACACACACACAACTTAATAGAACTTACACATCTCCGATTTGTTTATATCTACATTTGAGTGAGGTGGATGGGGTGAGGAGGTATTAATAGGGTATTAATTTCATCAACACAAGACAGAACACGAAACAATGGGTATTGAATGGAAGTGATTGTAGAAAGCCTATTGGTCCATATTTCTTGATGCTTCTATATTGGAGCGGAGTCTTGAGGTGGGTAGAATATAGTTGTGCAGTAATTGGCTGTTGATTGCTGGTGTTGACTTTTTAATGTGTAGTGCCTCACAATCATCAAGCCGCCTGCTATCGCTGTATCTATCGATGATTTCTGTGTTGTTTACTAGGATTTCTCTGGCGATGGTTTGGTTGTGGGAAGAGATTATATGTTCCTTAATGGAGCCCTGTTGCTTATGCATCGTTAAACGCCTAGAAAGAGATGTTGTTGTCTTGCCTATATACTGGGTTTTTTGGAGCTTACAGTCCCCAAGAGGGCATTTGAAGGCATAGACGACGTTGGTCTCTTTTAAAGCGTTCTGCTTTGTGTCTGGAGAGATTTTCATGAGTAGGCTGGCCGTTTTTCTGGTTTTATAGTAAATCGTCAGTTGTATCCTCTGATTTTTGTCTGTAGGGATAACGTTTCTATTAACAATATCTTTCAGGACCCTTTCCTCCGTTTTATGAGCTGTGGAAAAGAAGTTCCTGTAAAATAGTCTAATAGGGGGTATAGGTGTTGTGTTAGTTGTCTCTTCAGAGGTTGCATGGCGTTTCACTTTCCTTCTTATGATGTCTTCGACGAAACCATTGGAGAAGCCGTTGTTGACTAGGACCTGCCTTACCCTACAGAGTTCTTCGTCGACTTGCTTCCATTCTGAGCTGTGGCTGAGAGCACGGTCGACATATGCGTTAACAACGCTCCTCTTGTACCTGTCTGGGCAGTCGCTGTTGGCATTTAGGCACATTCCTATGGTCGTTTCCTTAGTGTAGACTTCAGTGTGGAAACCTCCGCTCTTTTCCATGACTGTTACATCTAGAAAGGGCAGCTTCCCATCCTTTTCCATCTCGTAAGTGAAACGCAGGACGGAACTCTGCTCAAACGCCTCCTTCAGCTCCTGCAGATGTCTGACATCAGGTACCTGTGTAAAAATGTCGTCAACATACCTGCAGTATATGGCCGGTTTCAAGTTCATGTGGACTAAGACTTTTTGCTCGATGGTACCCATGTAGAAGTTTGCAAACAGGACACCCAGGGGAGAACCCATGGCGACCCCATCTACTTGCTTATACATGTGCCCATCCGGGCTCAAGAAAGGTGCCTTTTTAGTACAAGCTTGGAGTAGTTTCCTTAGAATATTTTCTGGTATGTCAAGAATACCTTTTGTAGTTGTAGCTCTTTTTGAACCTTATCATCCAAAATTTCACATTCTACACTAAAATGGCATAGGTCTTGTATCTTTTTACTAGGTTAATATCATTGTTAAAAGAATAAATATCACTAAAGCGCAAAGCTGGGAACCCAATATTGGACTCTGTGAAGTTATTTCAGTTTTAGGTACTGTCCGGGCAATATCTGACGGGCCTTTCTGCCTTTCTTTTCGAGTGTCTGTCATTTTCACATTGACAGCTTTCTGCTCAAACCCTTCCAATGGAACATAGAGACTCGAGGCTTCGCAGACAATAACAACCACTGTGCCACACATTGCATACACCTGCAACTGGGAGTTTGGGTTTGGTATCTGACTAATAGATGTCGCTGTGTACAAATCTGATCTACTCTTGTATCGAGGTAATTTCCCATCTTGATACACTTGATCATTATCACACCAACTCCAGTTTCCCCCCTTCATGGGGTGGGGAGTCGACAGGCTGGAAAAAATAGAATATAGGAACAGAATGCTTAAAAAGACTTTAGTTCCACACAACGTTTTCAACAATCAGCACTGCCACTAGGTATGAAGTGTCTCCCAGAGACTCATATCAGGGCAGGGAAATATTTCTCCATGATTGCAAAATGTGAGTCCAATGGAGCGCGTCTGAAGTCTTGGGACGGAGAGCTCACTGCAGCAACTTCTACATAAGAGTTATGTTGCTTCAACAATGGACGATACTATGTACCTTGACCACAATCTGTGAAGGTAGTCAGTTGTATGTGTGACGGCAGGCAAGCGTCTTCAGTATTCACAACGCGGGATTATAATGTAAAAAAATTCAAAATCATTGCAAAATCAATCTGGATTAGTCACAATGCAAAATTATTTCAGGACAAATGTTAACAAAATATGCACGAAAGATACCGATGCTTTCTTGCACATCATTTCCACTGCTCATGAATCGGGTTAAACTTTTCAAAACGTATCCTGACCAATCAAACAGCAGGGCCACTTTTTATAAAGCGATGCCCAACCAATCATGAAGTAAAACAATCTCTCCAATATGGAAACTGACCAATCATAAGGCGATTATTCCATCCAGGACATCAACTTGTTTCAAGACAGAATGAGTTCCCTTGTCACTACCACACCACTCCCAGTCTTCAACCCATCCACAGGTCATCACTTGAATCCACCCATTCTCCTAAAGGGTATATTACAGTTCAGTAGATATATTATCAATACTACATTGTAATATAGAATGACATTATCTCGTACACATAAAAAATATAAAGTAGAATTATATTCAGTTATAAATCATGTTTAACCCTAACGCTGCTCCAGTGGTTTATTTGCGATTTGTTCCCCATTTCATTTGTTAACTATTTTCAACCAGGCGCACATCGATGAAGTACATATAAATAGCAGCACAGACCAGAGGTTCCGTGTCTCATTCACCAACACTGGTGAGAGCTGGTGGCTTGAGGCACTCGGACCATAGTCGTGAGAATGGCCTCACACGGACGCTGTGAGCAGGCACTTGTCACATGTAAACAAGTATATCACACACGACTTACTCAATTAAAATGATTCTAAACACTTATGCTGTTGGACACCAGCATATGCACTAACATAATACACGTATAATTTAAGTACAATAAAAGTACTTAGATTTATGAGTCCTAACTGCACTTGCAAAGTCAAGGCAGTACTCAAAATGTCTGAAAATCTCGAGAGACTTATAAATCTCTGAGTCACTACGGAAGTTCTTGTTAGGACATACGACAACAGCTGAGAGAGTCACTATAGAAGTCCATGTTAGGACTTACTGCAATAGCTGAGAGAGTCACTGAAAAGACACCTGCAATTTAGATTACAAAATGATGCCAACTGGTCAGTTCACTACACACCTATAAATGTGCTCTTCAGAACAAAACAAAACAAATATTTACTGTATGCATGTTTTATATATATATATATATATATATATATATATATATATATATATATATATATATATATATATATATATATATATATATATATATATATATATATATATATATATATATATATATACATTATTAAATATGACCGAAAAAGTAAGATTAATAATTTTAACACGAATTTTCTCAATCTTTCGTACATTACGCTTCACTGTTGGAGGTAAATCAAAAATCAATTCTCCAAAATTCATTTTTATTTCTAGTCTGACGCGACACGGGCGCGTTTCGTAAAACTTATAACATTTTCAAAGACTTTAGTTCACAAATACACAACTGATTAGAACTTACGTATCTCCGATTTTATATCTACATTTGAGTGAGGTGGGAGGGGTGATGTGGCATTAACACAAGACAGAACAAGAGGGGATATTAATAGGGTATTAAAAGTATCAACACAAGACAGAACACAAACAATGGGTATTGAATAGAAGTGTTTGTAGAAAGCCTATTGGTCCAAATTTCTTGATGCTTCTATATTGGAGCGGAGTCTTGAGGTGGGTAGAATATAGTTGTGTAATAATTGGCTGTTGATTGCTGGTGTTGACTTCTTGATGTGTAGTGCCTCGCAAACGTCAAGCCGCCTGCTATCGCTGTATCTATCGATGATTTCTGTGTTGTTTACTAGGATTTCTCTGGCGATGGTTTGGTTGTGGGAAGAGATTATATGTTCCTTAATGGAGCCCTGTTGCTTATGCATCGTTAAACGCCTAGAAAGAGATGTTGTTGTCTTGCCTATATACTGGGTTTTTTGGAGCTTACAGTCCCCAAGTGGGCATTTGAAGGCATAGACGACGTTAGTCTCTTTTAAAGCGTTCTGTTTTGTGTCTGGAGAGTTTCTCATGAGAAGGCTGGCCGTTTTTCTGGTTTTATAGTAAATCGTCAGTTGTATCCTCTGATTTTTGTCTGTAGGGATAACGTTTCTATTAACAATATCTTTCAGGACCCTTTCCTCCGTTTTATGAGCTGTGGAAAAGAAGTTCCTGTAAAATAGTCTAATAGGGGGTATAGGTGTTGTGTTAGTTGTCTCTTCAGAGGTTGCATGGCTTTTCACTTTCCTTCTTATGATGTCTTCGATGAAACCATTGGAGAAGCCGTTATTGACTAGGACCTGCCTTACCCTACAGAGTTCTTCGTCGACTTGCTTCCATTCTGAGCTGTGGCTGAGAGCACGGTCGACATATGCGTTAACAACACTCCTCTTGTACCTGTCAGGGCAGTCGCTGTTGGCATTTAGGCACATTCCTATGTTTGTTTCCTTAGTGTAGACTGCAGTGTGGAAACCTCCGCCCTTTTCCATGACTGTTACATCTAGAAAGGGCAGCTTCCCATCCTTTTCCATCTCGTAAGTGAAACGCAGCACGGAACTCTGCTCAAATGCCTCCTTCAGCTCCTGCAGATGTCTGACATCAGGTACCTGTGTAAAAATGTCGTCAACATACCTGCAGTATATGGCCGGTTTCAAGTTCATGTCGACTAAGACTTTTTGCTCGATGGTACCCATGTAGAAGTTTGCAAACAGGACACCTAGGGGAGAACCCATGGCGACCCCATCTACTTGCTTATACATGTGCCCATCCGGGCTCAAGAAGGGTGCCTCTTTAGTACAAGCTTGGAGTAGTTTCCTCAGAATATTTTCTGGCATGTCAAGAGGAGTACAGGCTGGATCACGATACACTCTGTCGGCTATCATTTCGATTGTCTCGTCCACAGGTACGTTGGTAAACAGCGATTCTACGTCCAACGAGGCTCTTATCCCTGTGGCCCGTGTGCCCCGCAGTAAGTCAACAAATTCCTTTGGAGACTTCAGGCTGAAAGCGCAAGGAACATAAGGAGTCAGCAGGCCGTTGAGTCGCTTCGCCAGTCTGTACGTGGGTGTGGGTATCTGGCTAATGATTGGCTGAAGTGGGTTTCCAGGCTTGTGCGTCTTGACATTTCCATACGCATATCCAAGTTTATATTCCCCAATGATCTTTGGCAGGTGGGGTCCGGATTTCTTGGCGTTCACAGTTGAACTCCAAATAGGTTCTCTCTCTCGTGGTTCAAATAGCCTCGGCTATCACCTCATTTTGTCCGGTCGTGATGGTCAAGTGGATTAAGGCGTCTTGTACATACCAGTTGCGCTGCTCCTGGGAGTATGGGTTCGAGTCACTTCTGGGGTGTGAGTTTTCAGTTGCATATTGTCCTGGGGACCATTCAGGCTTGTTCGCATTTGTGTTCCTCACGTGTGCCCCAAAGAATGAGGTGATTTGGTAAAATGCTATGCCCAAGATTACTATCCGAGTGCCGGCGGTGGGGTGGTTCAAATAGCCTCGGCTATCACCTCATTTTGTCCAGTCGTGATGGTCAAGTGGATTAAGGCGTCTTGTACATACCAGTTGCGCTGCTCCTGGGAGTATGGGTTCGAGTCACTTCTGGGGTGTGAGTTTTCAGTTGCATATTGTCCTAGGGACCATTCAGGCTTGTTCGCATTTGTGTTCCTCACGTGTGCCCCAAAGAATGAGGTGATTTGGTAAAATGCAATGCCCAAGATTACTATCCGAGTGCCGGCGGTGGGGTGGTTCAAATAGCCTCGGCTATCACCTCATTTTGTCCGGTCGTGATGGTCAAGTGGATTAAGGCGTCTTGTACATACCAGTTGCGCTGCTCCTGGGAGTATGGGTTCGAGTCACTTTTGGGGTGTGAGTTTTCAGTTGCATATTGTCCTGGGGACCATTCAGGCTTGTTCGCATTTGTGTTCCTCACGTGTTCCCCAAAGAATGAGGTGATTTGGTAAAATGCTATGCCCAAGATTACTATCCGAGTGCCGGCGGTGGGGTGGTTCAAATAGCCTCGGCTATCACCTCATTTTGTCCGGTTGTGATGGTCAAGTGGATTAAGGCGTCTTGTACATACCAGTTGCGCTGCTCCTGGGAGTATGGGTTCGAGTCACTTCTGGGGTGTGAGTTTTCAGTTGCATATTGTCCTGGGGACCATTCAGGCTTGTTCGCATTTGTGTTCCTCACGTGTGCCCCAAAGAATGAGGTGATTTGGTAAAATGCTATGCCCAAGATTACTATCCGAGTGCCGGCGGTGGGGTGGTTCAAATAGCCTCGGCTATCACCTCATTTTGTCCGGTTGTGATGGTCAAGTGGATTAAGGCGTCTTGTACATACCAGTTGCGCTGCTCCTTGGAGTATGGGTTCGAGTCACTTCTGGGGTGTGAGTTTTCAGTTGCATATTGTCCTGGGGACCATTCAGGCTTGTTCGCATTTGTGTTCCTCACGTGTGCCCCAAAGAATGAGGTGATTTGGTAAAATGCTATGCCCAAGATTACTATCCGAGTGCCGGCGGTGGGGTGGTTCAAATAGCCTCGGCTATCACCTCATTTTGTCCGGTCGTGATGGTCAAGTGGATTAAGGCGTCTTGTACATACCAGTTGCGCTGCTCCTGGGAGAATGGGTTCGAGTCACTTCTGGGGTGTGAGTTTTCAGTTGCATATTGTCCTGGGGACCATTCAGGCTTGTTCGCATTTGTGTTCCTCACGTGTGCCCCAAAGAATGAGGTGATTTGGTAAAATGCTATGCCCAAGATTACTATCCGAGTGCCGGCGGTGGGGTGGTTCAAATAGCCTCGGCTATCACCTCATTTTGTCCGGTCGTGATGGTCAAGTGGATTAAGGCGTCTTGTACATACCAGTTGCGCTGCTCCTGGGAGTATGGGTTCGAGTCACTTCTGGGGTGTGAGTTTTCAGTTGCATATTGTCCTGGGGACCATTCAGGCTTGTTCGCATTTGTGTTCCTCACGTGTGCCCCAAATAATGAGGTGATTTGGTAAAATGCTATGCCCAAGATTACTATCCGAGTGCCGGCGGTGGGGTGGTTCAAATAGCCTCGGCTATCACCTCATTTTCTCCGGTCGTGATGGTCAAGTGGATTAAGGCGTCTTGTACATACCAGTTGCGCTGCTCCTGGGAGTATGGGTTCGAGTCACTTCTGGGGTGTGAGTTTTCAGTTGCATATTGTCCTGGGGACCATTCAGGCTTGTTCGCATTTGTGTTCCTCACGTGTGCCCCAAAGAATGAGGTGATTTGGTAAAATGCTATGCCCAAGATTACTATCCGAGTGCCAGCGGTGGGGTGGTTCAAATAGCCTCGGCTATCACCTCATTTTGTCCGGTCGTGATGGTCAAGTGGATTAAGGCGTCTTGTACATACCAGTTGCGCTGCTCCTGGGAGTATGGGTTCGAGTCACTTCTGGGGTGTGAGTTTTCAGTTGCATATTGTCCTGGGGACCATTCAGGCTTGTTCGCATTTGTGTTCCTCACGTGTGCCCCAAAGAATGAGGTGATTTGGTAAAATGCTATGCCCAAGATTACTATCCGAGTGCCGGCGGTGGGGTGGTTCAAATAGCCTCGGCTATCACCTCATTTTGTCCGGTCGTGATGGTCAAGTGGATTAAGGCGTCTTGTACATACCAGTTGCGCTGCTCCTGGGAGTATGGGTTCGAGTCACTTCTGGGGTGTGAGTTTTCAGTTGCATATTGTCCTGGGGACCATTCAGGCTTGTTCGCATTTGTGTTCCTCACGTGTGCCCCAAAGAATGAGGTGATTTGGTAAAATGCTATGCCCAAGATTACTATCCGAGTGCCGGCGGTGGGGTGGTTCAAATAGCCTCGGCTATCACCTCATTTTGTCCGGTCGTGATGGTCAAGTGGATTAAGGCATCTTGTACATACCAGTTGCGCTGCTCCTGGGAGTATGGGTTCGAGTCACTTCTGGGGTGTGAGTTTTCAGTTGCATATTGTCCTGGGGACCATTCAGGCTTGTTCGCATTTGTGTTCCTCACGTGTGCCCCAAAGAATGAGGTGATTTGGTAAAATGCTATGCCCAAGATTACTATCCGAGTGCCGGCGGTGGGGTGGTTCAAATAGCCTCGGCTATCACCTCATTTTGTCCGGTCGTGATGGTCAAGTGGATTAAGGCGTCTTGTACATACCAGTTGCGCTGCTCCTGGGAGTATGGGTTCGAGTCACTTCTGGGGTGTGAGTTTTCAGTTGCATATTGTCCTGGGGACCATTCAGGCTTGTTCGCATTTGTGTTCCTCACGTGTGCCCCAAAGAATGAGGTGATTTGGTAAAATGCTATGCCCAAGATTACTATCCGAGTGCCGGCGGTGGGGTGGTTCAAATAGCCTCGGCTATCACCTCATTTTGTCCGGTCGTGATGGTCAAGTGGATTAAGGCGTCTTGTACATACCAGTTGCGCTGCTCCTGGGAGTATGGGTTCGAGTCACTTCTGGGGTGTGAGTTTTCAGTTATATATATATGTATATATATATATATATATATATATATATATATATATATATATATATATATATATATATATATATATATATATATATATATATATATGACACAACTCTCCTAAACACGAGAGTGAAGTATACAACTTTAGAACACTTTCCCACCAGGAGACTCGAACCCTAGCCAGCACAGAAGCCTTCCAGCAACTGGCATAACAGGTACGCCTTAACCCGCTCCACCACCTGCTCAGACCCTTAAAAGAGACCCCTCACTTGCTCTAGTGCTCTTGGGAGGTGGTATATCTTTATATCTTTGGAGTGTATAAATACTCCGAAATTACCATCTCTTTCCCCCCCAGGATATTATGTTTTCCGACATAATATCCTGGGGGGGCTGCTCACGGGTCGAAGTCCTATTTAGAACAGACAAACACCGATACTTCTCCTTCAAATTATCAGATTAATTTGATGTTAGTAGTTAGTAATCACAAATTTGTGCGTCTGTTCATACAGGACACATATCCCGTACAAGAGTTGCAGGGGTTAGAAGTCTAATGCAATTTCATTTCCCTGTTAACTCTTGAGAGGCTAAAATTATAGCCTAATTACATATTATTCATCCCTGAGGACTGAATGTGAACAAGTACTACAGTCAAGTATGATTCAAGGACTGCAGTGAGATCAGTGGCATTAGTTATAATAACTTGAAGCTTGTTCAGGTAACTGGTCACTGATATATAAACACTGAGGCCCATGGAATTCATCTTGATTAAATAATAAAGTATCAAAATCAATCATCGGATTTATATAGGTTTAATTTCGTTAATTGATTCAGAGAATTGAATAGTCCATCGTTAAAGTCAAGTATGGTTTTGAGACTGCAATGGGTTCAGAGACATTGGTCGCAGTGACTTGTAGCTGTTTTGGCAACTGTTCACTGATGTGCCACTGAGGCTTTAGCTTTAAATGATAATATTAAGATCAACCTCTGTTGCTATAGTCAGCTGTAATCTCCTTAGTATAATGCTACTGGAGAAATATAATCAGCTGACAAATCAACCCGTTCTCGCAAATTCGTAAAGTCAATATCGACTTATTAACTACATGCATAAGTGATATACTAAACATAATAGATACCCTTAAAAAGATTCATAGAAAACACCGACCTTACCTAACCTTGTTGGTATCTTTTTTTTTTACAATTATTGCTTAACCTATACCTATTATAGGTTAAGTAATAATTGTAATTACGAAGCAATAAGATGCTTATCTTAAGATACTAACAAGGTTAGGTAAGGTCGGTGTTTTCTATGAATCTTTTTAAGGGTATCTATTATGTTAAGTATGTCACCTATGCGCAAATTTAATAAGTCAATATTGACTTATTAAATTTGCGAGAACGGGTTGGACAAATTTAGATTTCTACTGGTATTGTTTATCTGCAGTCATAGGTCTCTTCAGGCCTGATACTGGGCCTGAGAGTAATTTGCCTTCTGCAGAATTTAACATGGTTATGCCCTGATATTTAGTAGGGCTACCGATGAATCGATGGCAATAGTTTGTCTCTACAAGGAGACCGAAGTCGGTGAGGTGATCAGACTTAATATTATCTGCCAATTTTATTCCTTTATTTCTCAGGAATTTGGCTGTTGCTCTCAGACCTTGAACTTGTAGGTCTGCTGGTATTTTGTCCACCACAATGGCTTGTACTTGACAGAAGTACCTGCCTAAACGTACTGATGGTTGTACCACCTGGTAGACTTGAGGACCTGCATCTGTTATAAACCCTGAGAGGTTGAATGACGTCTGGGCTACAGGCCTTAATTGTAGTTCATCTGCCAACTTTTTAGTGACATATGTTCTCTGTGACCCTTGGTCAAACACCCCACGGGTATGGACCTTAGCCCTATTATTCTAGATAGTAATTTGGGCAGTAGGCAAAGTCGTATTACCTTTAGACTTTGCCGATTGGACACTCTTTGTTTGTTGCACCTTGCAGTACTGTACTGTGGTGGGAATGCTATCTTCCACCTTGGGTCTTGAATACGTTAATTTCGTATATATGCACAGTGCTGCATGGTGCCTACCTCTTCTACACCTGTTACAGGTGTTGAATTGGGTATCACAATAGTCTATGTTGTGTGACTTGAGACACCTTGCACATCTCCCTAATTCCTGGAGTCGCTTAATACGAGTGTCTCTGTCTGGATAATTAGCACAACAGTATGTTGAATGTTTCTTTTTGCAGAACATACATGTCCCCCAGCCTTCTGCATGCTTGGAAGTTACCAGTTTGGGTGAACTAGTAACAGTAGGTTTGGAGGATTCTGCTGCATTGCCAGATTTTCTCCAACTTGATGTGAGAGTAATTGACTGATGTTTATTTGGGGTAGTTGTTTTACCCTTTAATTGACTCTTATTTTCTATTTCTGAAGGCTCGCATGAGGATTTAACTTCCTCATTTGTACGTAGTTTGTTTATGATGGAATGTAAACCTTCAATGATGTCCTGTTTGCTTTCAATATATGCAATTGGGTTTGAATATGCAATAGAGGTATTTTCAACCGACGATAATTAATTACAGGCTCATATAACAACTGTTCATATTGGTCGAAATCTATTGTCAGTTGACGTTTACTTGCTACTAAAGCACGCTTTGCTTTCTGTGGATTAGTCATGGTGACTTGTTAATTGGATAGTACTAGCTCATAAATTGTGAGCAAGTACTGATGGTAGCCTAGGGTAAAATTCTGCACGCACTTGGCGATAATCCTACCTCTTCTAGAGGTTAGCACTTAAAATTAATACACATTATATATGTACAATCATACACACTAATGATTTGAGTGATAAACCAGTGTCACTGGAAATACCTTTAGGGTAGCTCTTCTATATCACCCTAGGATGGTATAGACACTAATTAATCACTCAAAAGTGTAATGATCATAAGTAAATTATTATATATACAACTCAACTCGAGTTGATAACAATTATACCCAAAATAGGGTCTGCACCATTCATTACTGGTGCTAGGTTGTTCAATATAGTACAACTAGACTATGGTAATAATGGGACTAGGATGAATAATAAATAGTTCAACTAGTCAATGGTAATAGGGGACTAGGTTATCTATGAACACTAGTCAAAGTATATCCTTCCCCCTGTTGTGGGTTGGCAATTGGTAAATATTATATTGAGAACACTAGTGCAATATATATTAAATAATTCTCTATTTTGGAGAAATAATATACACAATTATTGCTGATAGCCTCTTATTTGCCTCTATTAAACTTCTAATATTATCAAGAAGTATTAAATATTATTAGTCACCTCGCGAAATTAACTCCACAAAATTCGTGGATAATCTCCCCCAAAATTAACACCACGAAATCCGTGAACAATCTCAGGAGGACACAGCCACTAATTTGGCTGGCCTCAATATAAGCGCTGTCATTTCACGGAATAACATCTCATCAAATCTGTGGGTGTCCATGAAACCGCTGATGTAGCAGGACTGAGCTGAGGGGGTCGTGGGCTAGCTCGAGGCAACGCCACCGTTCTTTGACTGGCTTTGTATAAATCACACTGCACTAGTATATTTAATGAATCCATTGGTTAACTGGTTCATCCGGTGCAAAGATGACCAAATAGTCATCATCCGGCTCGATGATGACCAAATAATCTGTCATCCGGTTCGTAGATGACCAAATAATGTGGGAACCGACCTGTGAGATTTATATATTTTAATTAATTTATATGAATTTATATAGAATTTATATTTACGTTAATTTATATATTTTGATAGCAATTTGTATGATGTGAAGTGGACTGTATTTCTGCAATAATCTCACAAATCGATCCATTCACATTAGGGGGTGTTTATATTGAATTTATATATATATGCAGCCAATCAAACTACAGTATTAAACTAATATTAGTATACATTGAGGAGGTTCCTTATCTTATTATACAACAGGCTTAGTCCACCAGGAATAACTAGGATGTAGGCACCAATTTATCCTCGTGTGAGGCAGGTTCCATCACCTAGTAACTGATATACCAAGTGTGCTTCCTCTTCTTGTTCCTGTCAAAGGGCGCTAGCTGTAAAGCCAGAATCCTAATATATGACAGCTATATAAGAGAAAACACTGTATAATGAATCATAAAGACCAAGGCTTAATTACCTTTTTTGAGTCGATCATTTGTGTTCTCACCGGTTCGCCCAATATCTACCTAACATTAATGGCCAAAAATGATTAGATAAACGGGTGTCAGAAAAACACTTCCATTGTGATTGATGACAGCGTGTTGATGATGGAAGACCTTTGGTTTCCATAACACTTCGTCCAAGAGAATTTATAGGAGCCGAATTTCCCCCTTAACTCTCAGGTCTTAACAACAATGGCTGACCACTCCTTCCTCACCACTCCTGGCTTACTTTGTCTAGATATCAGTAATTGATAGAAGGGTTACATTTACTCTATTTTGATATTGATAATTAAGTTAATTCAAATGAGATATTTTTATGATGTAAAAGTCCAAAGACTAATGTATTTAAGAACAATTCCCAACAAATAGCTGGTGAATTTATAATAGTATGTGGCAATGATATCATGTTTTCTATTGACGGAAAATTCCACTACAAGCTACATTTTCTATGGGTTAACTTGTGTATACAATGGCAGCAACAATATTATCTACAATTGCACGTAATATTATTAAATCGTGTCGGATTTTCCGACATAATTCCTGGGGGGGGGGGGGGTTGCTCACGTGTCGAAGTCCTATTTACAACAGACGCACACCGATACTCCTCCTTCGAATTATTAGATTAATTTGATGTTAGTATTTAGTAATCTCACATTTGTGTGTCTGTTCGTACAGGACGGATGTCCCGTACTAGAGTTGCAGGGGTTAGAAGTCTAATGCGATTTCATTTCCCTGTTAACTCTTGAAAGGCTAAAATTCAAGCCTAATTACATATTAATTAACCCAGAAGACTGAATGTGATCAAGTACTACAGTCAAGTATGATTCAGGGACTGCAGTGAGATCAGTGACATAAGATATAACTTGAAGCTTGTTTAGGTAACTGGTCACTGATATATAAACACTGAAGCCCATGGAATACATCTTGATTAAATAATAAATGTATCAAAATCAGTCGTCAGATTTATTGGGGTTTAATTTAGTTAATTGATTCAGAGGATTGAATAGCCCATCATTAAAGTCAAGTATGGTTCTGAGACTGCAGTGGGTTCAGAGACATTGGTCGCAGTGACTTGTAGCTGTTTAGGCTACTGTTCACTGGTTTGCCACTGAAAGCCTCATGAACTCATCTTCAGCTTTAAATGATGATATTAACATCAACTTCTGTTACTATAGTCAGCTGTAATCTCCTTAGTATAATGCTACTGGAGAAATATAATCAGCTGACAAATTTAGATTTCTATTGGTATTTTTCTGTTTCTGATAAATTGGTGTTGGCAAGTTCAGCCACATATGTTGCTCTTTGGCATTTGATTTGCTCAAATTTACCTGCAGCTGCTTGATAGTAGCTTCCCAGGTCAGCATAATCAACTGGAGAGAGTTGTGACAAATCTTCACATTTCTTCATCTGTCTTGTTAAGTTGCCTTTAAGACCTGCAAGGATTCTATTCATTCTTCCTTCATTATACATATTGGCTAGTTGGTGAAGCCTTGTGGGGCTTGTACTTGAGTTGCTCATAATGCTGAACAAGTACTGATGGTAGCCTAGGGTAAAATTTCTGCAATCACTAGGCTATAATCCTACCTCTTCTAGAGGTTAGCACTTAAAATTAATACACATTATATATATACAATCATACACACTAATGATTTGAGTGATAAACCAGTGTCACTGGAAGTACCTTTAGGGTAGCTCTTCTATATCTTCCTAGGATGGTATAGACACTAATTGATCACTCAAAGGTGTAATGATCATAAGTAAATTATTATATATACAACTCAACACAAGTTGATAACAATTATACCCAAAATAGGGTCTGCACCATTCATTAATGGTGCTAGGTTGTTCAATATAGTACAACTAGACTATGGTAATAATGGGACTAGGATGAATAATAAATAGTTCATCTAGTCAATGGTAATATCCTACCCTATTGTGGGTTGGCAATTGGTAAATAATATATTGAGAACACTAGTGCAATATATATTAAATAATTTTCTATTTTGGAGAAATAATATACACAATTATTGATAATAGCCTCTATAAAATTTCTAATATTATCAAGAAGTATTAAATATTATTAGTGACCTCGCGAAATAAACTCCACAAAATTCGTGGATAATCTCTCGCGAAATTTAACACCACCAAATCCGTGAACAATCTCGCGAAGACCCAGCCACTAATTTGGCTGGCTGTCACGGAATAAGAACCCACCAAATCTGTGGTTGACCATGAAACGCTGATGAAGCTGGACTGAGCTGTGGGGTTCCTGAGCTCGCTCGAGGGAGGCTACGCCGGTGTCTTTGACTGGCTTTGTATAAATCACACTGCACTAGTATATTTAATGATGACAATCTAGCTCTCTAGACCATTTAGGTTCGAATGATCATATAATCTAGGTTCGAAGGACCATATAATTATGGGAACCGATCTGTGAGATTTATATTTATTTAATTTATATGAATTTATATAGAATTTATATTTACATTAATTTATATTTTCGATAGCAATTTGTATGATGATAAGTGGACTGTATTTCTGCAATAATCTCACAAATCGATCCATACACATTAGGGGGGTTAATATTGAATTTATATATATGCAGCCAATCAAACTACATATATTAGTATACATTGAAGAGGTTCCTTATCTTATTATACAGCAGCTTAGTCCACCAGATATAACTAGGATGTAGACACCAAATTATCCTCTGAGAGGCAGCTTCCATCCCCCAGTAACTGATACACAAAGTTTGCTTCCTCTTCTTGACCTGTCAAAGGCACTAGCTATAAAGCCAGAATCCTAATATATGACAGCTATATCGGAGAAAACACTGTATAATTGATAAAATAAAGACCAAGGCTTAATTACCTTTTTTGAGTCGATCATTTGTGCTCTCACCGATTCGCCCAAAATATCTACCTAACATTAATGGCCAAAAATGATTAGATAAACGGGTTTCAGAAAGACACCTCCCTCGTACTTGTTGACAGCGTGTTGATGATGGAAGACCACTACTCTGACCTTCGTCACACTTCGTCCAAGAGAATTTATAGGAGCTGTTACTCGCTCCAACGACAATGGCTGACCACTCCCTCCTCACTGACGCCTCCCTCACTTTGTAAAGATGTCAGTAACTGATAGAAGGATCACATTTACTCTAATTTGATACTAATAATTAAGTTAATTAGAATAAGATGGTTTTATGATGGTAAAGTCCAAAGACTAATGCATTTAAGAATAATTCCCAGCAGAATAGCTGGTGAATTTATAATAGTATGTGGCAATGATATCCCGTTTTCTATAGACGGAAAATTCCACTAGAAGTTACATTTTCTATGGGTAACTTGTTTATACAATGCAGCAATATTATCTGCAATTGCATGATATTAGTAATTGGTGTCTGATTTTCAAACACCCTTGGTCAAACAACCCAATCCACCTTGGCCCTCCTATTCTGGATGGTAATTTGGGCAGTAGGCAAAGTCGTATTACCTTTGGACTTTGCCAATTGGACACTAATTGTTTATTGTACCTTGCAGAACTGTACTGTGGTGGGAATGCTATCTTCCACCTTGGGTTTGGAATATGTTAATTTCGTATTTTTTGCACAGTGCTGCATGGTGCTTACCTCTTCTACACCTGTTGCAGGTGTAGAATTGACTTTCACAGTCGATGATGTTATGTTTCTTGAGGCACCTCGTGCAATGTTGCAAATCTTTGAGTCGTTAAACATGGGCGTCACTATCAGGAAAATTAGGGCAGTGGTACACTGAATGTTTCTCATTGCAGATCAAACATGTTCCATAGCTTCCAGTACCCTTTGGTGTCACGTTCTTGGGTGACACAATAACTAGAGGCTTGGAAGGTCCCACTGCATATACGCCCACACTGCCACTGTTTCACTTTGGTGTTGAATTATATTCTTTAGATTGATTTGGAGTACCTTTGGTACTCTGTGGTTTACTATTATTGCTTTCTGAAGGTTTACTTGGTGATTTTAATTTGTCATGTGTTAATCGCAGATGGGATACTACTGTTTTAGCCTCATCTGATAATTGACCTTGCAGATAAGAGAATTTACTACTCTTAGGTAAAGATTGTTTTGAGTCCACAAGGTTTACGAATTTGTTGAAAAATTCGTCCCAATCTTCCTCATCTTTTCCTGAGAAAGTGGGTAAATTAATTGGAGGGAGTCGAGCTTCAGCTTGACTCCTATTAGATGAAACTGTTGTTGTTGTTGCCATGTTCTGGCCAATTAATTTGATGTAAGGCCTGAGTGTGATCTTCATAACTTGCTAGATCAACCATAATGTCGTCTATTTCTGTTTCTGATAAATTGGTGTTGGCAAGTTCAGCCACATATGTTGCTATTTGGCATTTGATTTGCTCAAATTTACCTGCAGCTGCTTGATAATAGCTTTCTAGGTCAGCATAATCAACTGGAGATTGTTTTGACAAATCCTCACAGTTCTTGATCTGTCTTGTTAAGTAGCCTTTAAGACCTGTAAGAGTTTTTTTCATTCTTCCTGCAGTATCCATACAGGCTAGTTGGTTAAGCTGAGTGGGGATTGTACTTGGGTTGATCATAATGCTGAACAAGTTCTGCTGGAATAGCCTAGGGTAAAATTCTGCAATCATTAGGCTACAATCCTACCTCTTTTTGAGTTCAGGACTTAAACTTATACACTATATATATATATATATATATATATATATATATATATATATATATATATATATATATATATATATATATATATATATATATATATATATATATTAGTATATTTTGGTAGCAGTCTTTCCTGTAGACATTTATTATTAAATATGACCGAAAAAGTAAGATTAATAATTCTAACACGAATTTTCTCAATCTTTCGTACATTTCTTTTCACTGTTGGAGGTAAATCAAAAATCAATTCTCCAAAATTCATTTTTATTTCTAGTCTGACGCGACACGAGCGCGTTTCGTAAAACTTATTACATTTTCAAAGAATTTAGTTCACAAATACACAACTGAATAGAACTTACGCATCTCCGATTTTATATCTACATTTGACTGAGGTGGAAGGGGTGATGTGGCATTAACACAAGACAGAACAAGAGGTGGCATTAATAGGGTATTAATTTCATCAACACAAGACAGAACAAGAGGTGGCATTAATAGGGTATTAATTTCATCAACACAAGACAGAACACGAAACAATGGGTATTGAATAGAAGTGTTTGTAGAGAGCCTATTGGTCCATATTTCTTGATGCTTCTATATTGGAGCGGAGTCTTGAGGTGGGTAGAATATAGTTGTGCAATAATTGGCTGTTGATTGCTGGGGTTGACTTCTTGATGTGTAGTGCCTCGCAAACGTCAAGCCGCCTGCTATCGCTGTATCTATCGATGATTTCTGTGTTTTCTGTGTCATCGATAGATACAGCGATAGCAGGCGGCTTGACGTTTGCGAGGCACTACACATCAAGAAGTCAACACCAGCAATCAACAGCCAATTATTGCACAACTATATTCTACCCACCTCAAGACTCCGCTCCAATATAGAAGCATCAAGAAATATGGACCAATAGGCTTTCTACAAACACTTCTATTCAATACCCATTGTTTCGTGTTCTGTCTTGTGTTGATGAAATTAATACCCTATTAATGCCACCTCTTGTTCTGTCTTGTGTTGATTAATGCCACATCACCCCTTCCACCTCACTCAAATGTAGATAAAAATCAGAGATGCGTAAGTTCTATTCAGTTGTGTATTTGTAAACTAAAGTCTTTGAAAATGTAATAAGTTTTACGAAACGCGCTCGTGTCGCGTCAGACTAGAAATAAAAATGAATTTTGGAGAATTGATTTTTGATTTACCTTCAGCAGTGAAAAGAAATGTACGAAAGATTGAGAAAATTCGTGTTAGAATTATAAATCTTACTTTTTCGGTCATATTTAATAATATATGTCTACAGGAAAGACTGCTACCAAAATATACTAATATATATATATATATATATATATATATATATATATATATATATATATATATATATATATATATATATATATATATATATAACTGAAAACTCACACCCCAGAAGTGACTCGAACCCATACTCCCAGGAGCAAACGCAACTGGAATGTACAAGACGCCTTAATCCACTTGACCATCACGACCGGACATAATGAGGTGATAGCCGAGGCTATTTGAACCACCCCACCGCCGGCACTCGGATAGTAATCTTGGGCATAGCACTTTACCAAATCACCTCATTCTTTGGGGCACACGTGAGGAACACAAATGCGAACAAGCCTGAATGGTCCCCAGGACAATATGCAACTGAAAACTCACACCCCAGAAATGACTCGAACCCATACTCCCAGGAGCAAACGCAACTGGTATGTACAAGACGCCTTAATCCACTTGACCATCACGACCGGACATAATGAGGTGATAGCCGAGGCTATTTGAACCACCCCACCGCCGGCACTCGGATAGTAATCTTGGGCATAGCACTTTACCAAATCACCTCATTCTTTGGGGCACACGTGAGGAACACAAATGCGAACAAGCCTGAATGGTCCCCAGGACAATATGCAACTGAAAACTCACACCCCAGAAGTGACTCGAACCCATACTCCCAGGAGCAAACGCAACTGGTATGTACAAGACGCCTTAATCCACTTGACCATCACGACCGGACATAATGAGGTGATAGCCGAGGCTATTTGAACCACCCCACCGCCGGCACTCGGATAGTAATCTTGGGCATAGCACTTTACCAAATCACCTCATTCTTTGGGGCACACGTGAGGAACACAAATGCGAACAAGCCTGAATGGTACGCAGGACAATATGCAACTGAAAACTCACACCCCAGAAGTGACTCGAACCCATACTCCCAGGAGCAAACACAACTGGTATTTACAAGACGCCTTAATCCACTTGACCATCACGACCGGACATAATGAGGTGATAGCCGAGGCTATTTGAACCACCCCACTATTTGCTATTTGAACCCGAGGCTATTTGAACCATGCCCAAGATTACTATCCGAGTGCCGGCGGTGGGGTGGTTCAAATAGCCTCGGCTATCACCTCATTATGTCCGGTCGTGATGGTCAAGTGGATTAAGGCGTCTTGTACATACCAGTTGCGTTTGCTCCTGGGAGTATGGGTTCGAGTCACTTCTGGGGTGTGAGTTTTCAGTTGCATATTGTCCTGGGGACCATTCAGGCTTGTTCGCATTTGTGTTCCTCACGTGTGCCCCAAAGAATGAGGTGATTTGGTAAAGTGCTATGCCCAAGATTACTATCCGAGTGCCGGCGGTGGGGTGGTTCAAATAGCCTCGGCTATCACCTCATTATGTCCGGTCGTGATGGTCAAGTGGATTAAGGCGTCTTGTACATACCAGTTGCGTTTGCTCCTGGGAGTATGGGTTCGAGTCACTTCTGGGGTGTGAGTTTTCAGTTGCATATTGTCCTGGGGACCATTCAGGCTTGTTCGCATTTGTGTTCCTCACGTGTGCCCCAAAGAATGAGGTGATTTGGTAAAGTGCTATGCCCAAGATTACTATCCGAGTGCCGGCGGTGGGGTGGTTCAAATAGCCTCGGCTATCACCTCATTATGTCCGGTCTTGATGGTCAAGTGGATTAAGGCGTCTTTTACATACCAGTTGCGTTTGCTCCTGGGAGTATGGGTTCGAGTCACTTCTGGGGTGTGAGTTTTCAGTTGCATATTGTCCTGGGGACCATTCAGGCTTGTTCGCATATATATATATATATATATATATATATATATATATATATATATATATATATATATATATATATATATATATATATATATATATATATATATGTCGTACCTAGTAGCTAGAACGCACTTGCCCAATAAGCCAAGTTTTCATGAATTAATGTTTTTTCGACTACCTAACCTACCTAACCTAACCTAACCTAACTTTTTCGGCTACCTAACCTAACCTAACCTATAAAGATAGGTTAGGTTAGGTTAGGTAGGGTTGGTTAGGTTCGGTCATATATCTACGTTAATTTTAACTCCAATAAAAAAATAAGACCTCATACATTATGAAATGGGTAGCTTTATCATTTCATAAGAAAATAATTAGAGAAAATATATTAATTCAGGAAAACTTGGCTTATTAGGCAAATCGGGCCTTGCATAGCAGGCCGAGTACGACGTTCTGGCTACTAGGTACAACATATATATATATATATATATATATATATATATATATATATATATATATATATATATATATATATATATATATATATATATATATATATATATATATGCATATATATATATATATATATATATATATATATATATATATATATATATATATATATATATATATATATATATATATTATTAAATATGACCGAAAAAGTAAGATTAATAATTCTAACACGAATTTTCTCAATCTTTCGTACATTTCTTTTCACTGTTGGAGGTAAATCAAAAATCAATTCTCCAAAATTCTCCAAACTAAGTTCCAAAGGGTAACGAAGGACACTACAGCCGAATTAAAAGCAAAGGTCAACAAACTGATCGAAACTGTGAACGCCAAGAAATCCGGACTCCACCTGCCAAAGATCATTGGGGAATATAAACCTGGATATGCGTATGGAAATGTCAAGACACACAAGCCTGGAAACCCACTTCGGCCAATCATTAGCCAGATACCCACACCCACGTACAGACTGGTGAAGCGACTCAACGGCCTGCTGACTCCTTATGTTCCTTGCGCCTTCAGCCTGAAGTCTCCAAAGGAATTTGATGACTTACTGCGGGGCACACGGGCCACAGGGATAAGAGCCTCGTTGGACGTAGAATCGCTGTTTACCAACGTACCTGTGGACGAGACAATCGGAATGATAGCCGACAGAGTGTATCGTGATCCAGCCTGTACTCCTCTTGACATACCAGAAAATATTCTGAGGAAACTACTCCAAGCTTGTACTAAAGAGGCACCCTTCTTGAGCCCGGATGGGCACATGTATAAGCAAGTAGATGGGGTCGCCATGGGTTCTCCCCTAGGTGTCCTGTTTGCAAACTTCTACATGGGTACCATCGAGCAAAAAGTCTTAGTCGACATGAACTTGAAACCGGCCATATACTGCATGTATGTTGATGACATTTTTACACAGGTACCTGATGTCAGACATCTGCAGGAGCTGAAGGAGGCATTTGAGCAGAGTTCCGTGCTGCGTTTCACTTACGAGATGGAAAAGGATGGGAAGCTGCCCTTTCTAGATGTAACAGTCATGGAAAAGGGCGGAGGTTTCCACACTGCAGTCTACACTAAGGAAACGAACATAGGAATGTGCCTAAATGCCAACAGCGACTGCCCAGACAGGTACAAGAGGAGTGTTGTTAACGCATATGTCGACCGTGCTCTCAGCCACAGCTCAGAATGGAAGCAAGTCGACGAAGAACTCTGTAGGGTAAGGCAGGTCCTAGTCAATAACGGCTTCTCCAATGGTTTCGTCGAAGACATCATAAGAAGGAAAGTGAAAAGCCATGCAACCTCTGAAGAGACAACTAACACAATACCTATACCCCCTATTAGACTATTTTACAGGAACTTCTTTTCCACAGCTCATAAAACGGAGGAAAGGGTCCTGAAAGATATTGTTAATAGAAACGTTATCCCTACAGACAAAAATCAGAGGATACAACTGACGATTTACTATAAAACCAGAAAAACGGCCAGCCTACTCATGAGAAACTCTCCAGACACAAAACAGAACGCTTTAAAAGAGACTAACGTCGTCTATGCCTTCAAATGCCCTCTTGGGAACTGTAAGCTCCAAAAAAAACAGTATATAGGCAAGACAACAACATCTCTTTCTAGGCGTTTAACGATGCATAAGCAACAGGGCTCCATTAAGGAACATATAATCTCTTCCCACAACCAAACCATCGCCAGAGAAATCCTAGTAAACAACACAGAAATCATCGATAGATACAGCGATAGCAGGCGGCTTGACGTTTGCGAGGCACTACACATCAAGAAGTCAACACCAGCAATCAACAGCCAATTATTGCACAACTATATTCTACCCACCTGAAGACTCCGCTCCAATATAGAAGCATCAAGAAATATGGACCAATAGGCTTTCTACAAACACTTCTATTCAATACCCATTGTTTCGTGTTCTGTCTTGTGTTGATGAAATTAATACCCTATTAATGCCACCCCTTGTTCTGTCTTGTGTTGATGAAATTAATACCCTATTAATGCCACCTCTTGTTCTGTCTTGTGTTGATTAATGCCACATCACCCCTTCCACCTCACTCAAATGTAGATATAAAATCGGAGATGCGTAAGTTCTATTCAGTTGTGTATTTGTAAACTAAAGTCTTTGAAAATGTAATAAGTTTTACGAAACGCGCTCGTGTCGCGTCAGACTAGAAATAAAAATGAATTTTGGAGAATTGATTTTTGATTTACCTCCAACAGTGAAAAGAAATGTACGAAAGATTGAGAAAATTCGTGTTAGAATTATTAATCTTACTTTTTTGGTCATATTTAATAATATGTCTACAGGAAAGACTGCTACCAAAATATATATATATATATATATATATATATATATATATATATATATATATATATATATATATATATATATATATATATATATATATATATATATATATATATATATATATATATATATATATATATATATATATATATATATATATATATATATATATATATATATATATATATATATATATATATATATATATATATATATATATATATATATATATATATATATATATATATATATATATATATATATATATATATATATATATATATATATATATATATATATATATATATATATATATATATATATATATATATATATATATATATATATATATATATATATATATATTAAACCTTTTGTTACTAAACTTCGTTCTGCTTTAGTGAAATCTCATTCCTTAAAAATTCGTCTTCGTTTTTTTCGAAAATGCCTCAGTGAACAAGTGCTTCCCCGTTCATTATTACCCAACAGCGTTCTTAAATTGTCAGATCAGCCGTTTGATGAGATACCCCGCATAGTGCTTATGAAAAACATCGATTTACTTAAATTTGAAGTTCGTGAATGTTTTAAAGTTGTGAATAACTGTAAGTACGCTTTTCTCCAAGCCATTCCGCCTGAGTGGAACCGTTGTATGATGGATTACTGTTATACTACTTTGAGGTCTACCTGCAGAAAGGTGAGTACTAAACTTGATTTCAAATTAAAGAAACTTATTCAACAAAGTGACTGGAATAAACACTCCAACCGGGATTTTGTTATAAACCTCTCGGATAGACAGCTTGATAATGACACGATTACTGCAATAGGATATGGCCTGAGCTTTGCCACATCTAACGGAACAGTCAATTATGTAGATATTGCCAAAGGTTTCAGCAATCTTGAAAAGTATAGCAATATCTCAGTTGAAGATATTAATGTGTGCAAAGGTATGATGTATGGCGTTTTACTTAACAATTCTGTTCCTAATTGTCCAAGTCGATTTGTTCATGCGTTCAAAAATCTCAAAAAAGATAGTTCATTACATATTACCAAGGCTGATAAGTCAAATGCAGTAGTTATTATGAATAAAGATGACTATGTCCGAAAAATGGAGTTACTCTTGGAAGACAGGGATACTTATCTATTGGTTAACAGAGATCCTACTGAAAAAGTGATTGCACATTTTAACAAAACTCTTAAAACTGTGTGTAAAGGCGATAAAGAGTTGATATCTAGGCTAACAAGTCGATCCCCCTCTCTTCCTTACATGTATGGTCTTATAAAAACTCATAAGCCATATAATCCGGCAAGGCCGATTATTAGTTCAATTGGTTCGGCGGCTTATAAACTCTCTAAGTGGTTAGTCAAAGTTTTGTCCCCTATAGTTGGTACTATTTCCAACTCACACTTGACAAACAATGTGGACTTAGTTAATAAGCTATCCACACTAAATTTAAATTTTGATTTTAAACTTATAAGTTTCGATGTGACCTCTTTATTCACTAAAGTTCCTGTTGATGATCTGTTAGAATTTCTACGTGAGGAACTGCCTAAATATTATTTGAACTTGCAGACCAGTAAAGTATTGGAACTTATTAAATTGTGTATAAAAGACAATTATTTTAGTTTTAATGGAAAATTTTTCAAACAAACATTTAGTATGGCGATGGGCAGTCCCCTGTCCCCAGTTTTAAGCAATTTGTATATGGAATTCTTTGAAACAAAAATCTTATCCAGGATTATCCCGGCTAATGTAGTTTGGTTTAGGTATGTTGATGATATTTTGTGCTTATGGCCGTGCAACAAAGACCAGATAGTTTTTCTTAATGAACTCAATTTTTTGGTACCTTCAATAAAATTCACTTGTGAGACTGAGGATAATGGTACTCTTCCGTTTTTGGACATTATGATTCATAGAGTCACTAGAAAGTTCAAATTTAATGTGTATAGGAAACCTACCAACGTGGGGTCGTATGTTCATTTTTATTCGAATCATCATAGTAAAGTTAAACAGGCAGTATTTTCAGGAATGTTTCTACGAGCTTTGAGGGTTTGCAGCCCCTAAGTTTTTTTATGAAGAGATTGCTAAAATATATGAAATTGGGAAGAGTTTACAATATCCTAAGAGGTTTTTGGATTGCTCGTTTGTACAAGCCAAGCGTACGTTTTATAATCACGTCCCTAAGGCGAAACCAAAAATTATTAACTCATTGGTGGTACCTTATGCGAGTGGACTTGAAAAATTGTCTCTGATTTTTAAGAAACTTAATATAAATTTGGTGTTCACTAATAGTACGATCAAATCCAATTTAATAAAAAACTCCCCTGACACAGCAGGTTGTGTGTATTCGATTCCCTGCAATGATTGTGATTCTGTGTACCTTGGACAAACAGGAAAGTCCTTACAATTGCGGTAATTTATTAGAACTGCCCAAACGTCTAATGCATTGTATCTACATACGAGTTTATGCGATCACAATATTAACTGGAATGGGGCAAAAAGCATTACCAATTGTGGGGATTTCGTGGAACGGAATTTGATTGAGTCTGCTCTAATCAGTCAGTGTCCAAATCTTCTTAATGTTAGTACTGGTATGTATAAACTTGATCCATTTTTAAGTTATAATATTGCACAACGGTTTAAGAAACAACTCTGATAGAGAGGCTTACAATGTCTCATTATAATTGAATATTCATATATTGTGTGTTCATGAGGCTTTTCTTTAATCTTTCATCCTTATTCTCTGACCGCTTAATCCTCTTTGACCATTTTAAGCTAAGCTATACCTGTTTTTGGTTAATTCTTTCCCTAGGGATGGGTTGGTCAGGTGTCGGCCTATATATCCTCCCCCTTCCCTTCTCCTTAAGTCAGTCTGGTGTTGACAAAGGCTTTAGCGGGCCGAAACGTTCACCTCATTTCATATTTCTCTGTGGATTTTCCGCATATATATATATATATATATATATATATATATATATATATATATATATATATATATATATATATATATATATATATATATATATATATATATATATCTATATATATATATATATACACACACATATATATATACATATATATATATGTACATATATATATATTTGTATATATATATATATATATATGAAATATATATAAATTTGTATATCACTAAGAACTCTTTGACCCGGCCAGAATTCGAACCCATGCCGTCCCGGATCACCCCTAAACGTACACAGTACCGTGACCACCGCACCAATGATCGTCTATAAGGATTGGTCAGTCCTGGTGCTTATTAACTAAGCTCCCTGACGGATCAACCCCCGACGACACACATAGACCCATTTGGGTACAGTTTTTCACCAAATTCTGGTGCATGCACGGGCCGCACTGAGTTTAACTTGTGTGAGAAAGCTGCATGAACGCGCAAGCCATAGATCACTAAGAACTCTTTGACCCGGCCATGCAGCTTTCTCACATATGTTAAACTCAGTGTGGCCCGTGCATGCGCCAGAATTTGATGAAAAACTGTACCCAAATGTATCCATGAGTGTCGTCGGGGGATGATCAGTCAGGGAGCTTAGTTAATAAGCGCCAGGACTGACCAATCCTTATAGACGATCATCCCTAATTCCGCCTTGGGCACCCGCCTGGACCATCGGACCCTAAGTATTAGTGTTGCTCTGCGCCTTGCCGCCCCTATCTCCACCGAGCACCGGTGTATTTGCGGCCATGCACGGGCAGACCAATACGGCAGCCATGGTCTCATCTGTCGTAAAACACAGGGAAAGATTGCCAGACATGAAGCAGTCAATGACATCATCAAGAGAAGTTTGGCTTCAGCTGGGTGCCCAGCACAAAGGGAACCTCAGTTGTGCAGGCCTGACAACAGCCAAAAACGCCCAGATGGAGTCACCCTGTAGCCGTGGAGAGAAGGTAAACAGGTCGTGTGGGACTACACGTGTGCATCTATTTTGACTGATACCTATCTACCTTTTACAGCACAGCTGAGGGAGGCGGGGCGGCCACCTTCAGGGAGACCCAGAAAACTAACAAGTACAGGGACCTTTACAGGTTCGTGCCAATAGGCTCTGAGACTCTGGGCGCCTGGGGTAAATGTGCACTTAAGTTCCTGAAGGAGCTGGGCGAGGAACTCATTGGGAAGACTAGAGACCCAAGAGCGGCCAGTTTCATGTTCCAGCGCCTCAGTGTCGCTGTTCAGAGGGGAAATGCGTGCTGTATCTTGGGTACGCACCCGACCCCCGAGGAGCTGGACGAGATCTTCGAACACTGATTGGTATATTGTTATATAAGTGTGCGTTTTCTGTAAACTGTAGCATTGCAATAAAATCAAATAAAAAAAAAAATAATAGGGGTGGTAGGAGAGGAAGTAAGTAAGTAATTATCAAAAGAAGGCACCAAACCGGGAAGGCTATGTAGCACCATCGAATGCGCAATATAACCAGAGGGCGCTAAATATCACCAAGGATGCCAATACGAGAACAAAAACGCATAAGGCGAACGATATCAAAAGTATCCAAGTCACCAAGAATTCTATTGAGGGACAGGTGACCGCGAGGGGCGGTCAGAAAGCAAGACACACGCTCGTCCTGGAAGTCCGGACATTCAAGAAGGACATGCACGACCGTAAGAGGGACAATGCAACTAGGACAATAAGGAGCAGGGCGGCGCTCCATCAAGTGACCATGGGTTAAGCGAGTATGGCCAATACGCAACCTCGCCAGAGCTGTTTCCCACCGCCGGTTACGGTGGAAGGAGGATGGCCACGAGGAAACACAACATTTAAGAGTACGTAGTTTGTTACCAGTAACAGACAACCAAGAAGCCTGCCAACGAGTAAGGACGGAGGAATGGATAACTGGGTAAAAGTCGGAATACGGAATACCTTTACGAGAGATGGGACAAGAGCGTACAGCTTCCTTGGCGGCAGCATCCGCACGCTCATTTAAAGACATTCCAATATGGCTGGGAACCCAACAAAACTCAACCGACTTAAATTTACTGTGAGCAAGAAACAGCCAATGCTGGATCTCGACAGCTACTGGATGAACCGGATTAAAGGACCCGAGAGCCATAAGGGCACTACGAGAGGCAACAACAACTACAAAGGAAGACTGACAACGAGAAAGCAGGAGACGAAGAGCATAGAGAATAGCATAAAGCTCCGCTGTAAAGATGCTAGTCTCCGGAGGTAAGCGACACATATAAGTGCGATCAGGAAAAACAACAGAGTAGCCAACACCGTCCGCAGACTTAGACCCATCGGTGAAGACAGAAACGGAGCGGGAGTGAGAAGAAAAGTGCTCAAGGATAAGGCGTTTTAGAATCGTACGAGGGGTAAAAGCTTTAGTGATACGGGTCAAGGAAGTACAAAACCGCGGAAGAGGGACTCTCCACGGGGGCAAAGAAGGAACAACACGAGGAAAACATTAGAAATATGAACGGAAAGAGAGTCCTGTAGGCGAGATAACCGGACAGACAGAGTACGACAGAGGCGAGAGAAAGGATGTTGTAAGGACCGCGCAAGATAGCGAAGACAGTAGCGATCACGGCGGTCTTGGAGAGACAGGAAGCCAGTGTCAACATACAAGCTAAGGACGGGAGTTGAACGAAAGGCACCAGAACTGAGGCGCAACCCAGTATGGTGCAAAGCATCAAGACGGCGAAGAGTAGAAGGAGAAGCAGACGAGTAAGCAGGGCAACCATAATCGAGCTTAGACAGGACGAGAGAGGAATGCAAAGCAAGGAGAGTGTGCCTATCTGCCCCCCAAGAAGTATGGGACAAGACCCGAAGGAGAGTAAGGGCCTTAGAGCACTCAACACGGAGGTAAGAGATATGGGGAGACCAAGACAAACGAGTGTCAAGGAATAACCCCAAAAACTTTGCGGAATCTTTGTACTCAAGGGGATGACCATAAAGTGACAAAGAGGGACGAAGAACGACCCGTTTCCGCGTAAAAGTCATGGCACAAGTCTTAGAAGTAGAGAACTTGAAGCCATGATCGGTGGCCCAAGACGACACGGCATCAATTGCAAGTTGAAGCAGGCGCTGAAGGAGAGGCGAATCATCACCCTGACAGCAAAGGGTAAGATCATCGACATAGAGAGCGGAGAAGACACCTGAAGGAAGAGAGGAAAGAAGACCATTGAGGGCAACCAGAAAAAGAGTAGTGCTCAGAACACTACCCTGGGGCACACCTTCGTATTGCTGAAAAGAGGCAGAGAGAGCGGTACCAAGGCGCACCCGAAAGGAACGACGAGAGAGGAAGCTGCGGAGAAAGAGAGGGAGACGACCACGAAGGCCAAAAGAATGAAGCTGAGATAGAATATGATACCGCCAAGTGGTGCTGTAAGCCTTTTCCAGGTCAAAAAGGACGGCAACAACGGAGGTCTTCGCAGCAAAAGCAGTACGAATATAGACCTCCAAGTTCACCAGGACATCTGTCGTGCTGCGGCACTTGCGGAAACCAAATTGAGAAGGACAGAGGAGGTGATGGTGTTCCAGGAACCACATCAGACGAACGTTAACCATAGGTTCAAAGAGTTTGCAGATACAACTTGTGAGGGCAATAGGGCGAAAGTCCTTAGGGGAAGTACCCAGAGACCCCGGTTTGCGAACAGGGAGGACAACGGCATCGAGCCAGTCCTCAAGGACTGACGACGACTCCCAGATCCGATGATACAGACTCAGTAAATACTGAGATGTGCACGGAGGGAGATGGCGAAGCATCTCATAATGAATACCATCGGAGCCCGCCGCCATAGAACCGCAGAGGGCCAGGGCAGAACGAAGTTCAGAGAGAGAGAAGGGATCATTATAGGGAAGCTGAAGACGAGTGCAGAAATCTAAAGGACGAGACTCAAGGACAGGTTTACGAAGAAGGAAAGATTGGGCAAGATGAAGACCAGAGCTAACAGAAGAAAAGTGGGAACCCAGTATGGAAGCGACCTGCAACGGGTCCGCCACAAGAGTATCATGGAGGTGAAGGACCGGTGAAACATCGGGAACGAACTTACCCGCTATCTTGCGGATACTCTTCCAGACCTGGGTCAGAGGAGTTTCGTACGTAATTGTTGAGACATAAGATGCCCAACATTCACGTTTAGCCGTACGGATGGCCCTACGGGCCACGACACTCGCTAACCGAAAGAAAAGAAAAGAATCGGTCGTCTGCCTACGGCGGTGCCTCTTCCAGGCTGCACGCTTACAGTGGACAGCCCGAGCACAGTCCGCATTCCACCAGGGAACGCACTTCCGTGGACCCCGAGAGGAAGAGCGAGGAATAGAGCGGAGGGCAGCGTTGAAGACAGTGTCATGAAAAAGGAGGAGAGCGCGAGAGAGAGGCAGAAGGGAGAGGTCAGAGAGAGCAGCACTGAGGGTAAATAGGGTCCAGTCCGCCTTAGCAAACTGCCACCTAGAGAAAGAGAGGGAAGGGCGAAAATAGAAAAAGAAAACAAGGATGGGGAAATTATCACTTCCATGGAGGTCATCAAAAACCTGCCACGTGAAATCTAAGTAAAGAGAAGAAGAGCAGAGAGAAAGATCAAGACAAGAAATGGTGCGAGTCCGAGAGTCCAAATGAGTGGGCTCACCATAATACAAGAGACAGGGAAGAAGAGAGGAGAAACGGCTCAAGAAGGCGACCCCGGGTATCAGAACGTCACCCCAAAGAGAATGACGACAATTGAAGTCACCCAGCAGGAGCACAGGCTCCGGCAAGGAGTCTAGGAGGTGTTTCAAATCAGGAAGAGAAAGCGGGACACTCGGGGGGAGATAAATGGAACAAACTGTGTACCATTTCCCCACAAAGATACGAGCAGCAGAACAATGGAGAGGCGAAGGAAAAAGTGAAGGAACAAAGGGAACATCAGCACGAATCAAGAGAGCAGAAGAATTAGAAGCCCCAGCAACGGCGGGGGGGGGGGGGGGGGGGAGAGAAAGGAATAGCCAAGAAAAAGACCAGGACGAGCACCAAGCATCGGCTCCTGGAGACAGACACAAAGGGGCGAAAACCGTGAAATGAGAAGTTGGAGTTCGAGGAAATTGGCGTAATAACCTCGAACGTTCCATTGAAGAATGGACAACGACGAGAAGAGAAAGGACAAAAACAGAGAACAAGGAAGAAACAAAGGCGAAAGAGCAACAGAGCACGTTAGAGAATATGAGGGTCGGGATCAGGGTCAGCAAAGTCAGGGTTAGGGGGCATGGGTAAACTGAGCAAAG
Source organism: Procambarus clarkii (assembly GCF_040958095.1). Taxonomy (NCBI): domain Eukaryota; kingdom Metazoa; phylum Arthropoda; class Malacostraca; order Decapoda; family Cambaridae; genus Procambarus; species Procambarus clarkii. The sequence goes on from NC_091185.1 coordinate 20,076,272, forward strand.
ACGGAGGGAAGGAAACGGGAGAACAGATCAGAGGTGGGCGGGCGGGGTCCGGAGGAGGAGGAGGAGGAGGAAGAGGAGACAATGGAGAGGAGCAGTCAAGGACAGCAGCAGGAAGAGGGGGAGTAGAAAGAGGGGAGCGCACCCCAGCAAGAGCAGCAACCGAAAGGGAAGCAGGGGCCAAAGAAACCTCCATAGCAGGAACAGGGGGCGCAATCACTGAAACGGGAGGGGAAGGAGCAACAGAGCCAGAAGTAGGAGCTGAGGAAGAAAGTGAAGCCTTCTTACCAGCTGGGGAGGAGGAAGGAGAGGAGCCAGGCTTAAGCTTCTGACTTAAAGAGACTGGTGTCCTAGCAACTACGTACCGGGCAACGGATTCCAGTGTCTGAACAGGAGAAGCTGAACGAGAGCACACACTACGGCCGTTAGGAGAGCGATGGACATCCGCCTGCACCGACAGGCGGCGGGGAGAGCCGAGAGATGGAGGAAGAGGATGGGAAGGAGGATCGGAGGGAGACGAGGAAGAAGACACAGGAGACAAGACAGACCGGGTAGAAAGAAGGGGAACCCCAGACAGAGGACCAGGAGGGGGACCCCACGGGACAGAACGCAAAGGAACAGAGGAGGGGGCAGTGGGCGCATCAGGGTCCAAGGCCCGGAAACAGTTGTGAGTCTGAGGAAGGGGGGAAGGACGAAGAGAGGAAGAGCGCAACATGCGAGCATAAGAGACGTTAGTATAAGGCGGGAGCCGGCGAACCTGGCGCCTCGCCTCAGGAAAAGATAAACGCTCCCGGTGCTTCAGGTTGAGGACGGCTGCCTCAAGCTTGTAATGGACACAGGCACGGGAGAAGGTAGGATGGGCCTCACCGCAGTTGAGGCAGCGAGCTTGGGGAGAAGTGCACTCCGACTTAGAGTGACCTTCACCCCCACACAAAAGACAGAGAGAGACAGTCCCAGAGCAGCAGAGGGCACCATGCCCAAACCTCCAGCACTTGTTACAAAGTCGAGGAGAAGGAATATACTCCTGGACAGAGCACCTAGCACCAGCAAGAATGACAGAGGATGGAAGGGTCCTACCATCAAAGGTAATCTTCACAACCCGGAGGGGTTGACGGCGACTATCACGAGGGGGACGAGTAAACGTGTCCACCTGGAGAAGAGAATGGCCCTGGGCAGCAAGGATATGTCGAATATCGTCGTGGCAGTCGCGCAGGTCCCGAACACCGGTCGCAACATGGGGCGGGAGCAGAATAGTGACAACACTGGCATTCAACTGAGCGTTCTTCAAGACCCGAACAGGTGTCTCGCCAAGGCAGGATAAGGAAGCCAAGCGGGAAGCAACATCCTGAGAAGGAGCAGCAACGACACGTGTACCGAGACGAGTGGGGTTGAAAGTAATGGAGGCATCCACGGAATCAACGAGATGTCGATGGAGGGAGAAATCGTCAGGAGGCGCAGAATCAAGAGGGAGGAGATCAAAATATTTGGCCCACGAAGCGGGACCAAACAAGGCTTGATAGGTAGCAGAACTGGAAGGAATCGAGCGAGGACGGCGGTGAGAACCCCCAGAGAGAGAGGGGTTAAAAGGCGCAGTAGTTACAACTAGAGATGGAGCCGCGCTAGGGGACGAGGAAGTCACCACTGGGGGCTTGGGGCTCGACCCAACCACAGAGGAGGGAGGGGAGCAAGGGGAAGGAGTCAGAGAGGCCAAAGGAGGAGCAAGGTCGGGGCCCAATGCAGCGGAGGCAACAGAGCCCTGTCTTCCAAGACAGGCCGACTCGGGGGCTTAGTCGCCCACCCCACAAGCCTGAGAAGGTACAACAAAAGCATTCAACGACATAGGTACGAAGAGTGATAAATTCATCCACGAATGTGCCCCCATACCCACCATGGAGCCACAATTAGAGGCAGGACACCCAACAGGAAGCTATCGCCGATCATGCCGAGGCCCCCTTAGGGGTGCGTCGTGAGTATACGCCCCACAAACACCACCTTAAGAACCGTCAGTCTGTCGAGATCGGGTTCAGCGACGAAAGGGGGATTGACAATAAAAGGTTCCCCTCGCTCGGGACGTTGGGTACTACAGTTCTAAGGGTGCAAGAGTATGCCTCCTCAAGCACCCGGGCGTCAAAATAGAAGAAGTCCAAAGAAACAATCCAAAACAAGCAAAAGGTCGGCAGGAAACGACAAGCAGAGAGGAGAAGAGGGGGGAGAAAAACGAAACATAATGATAAAGGAAAAGCGATCCGGCACAATTAGAGAAGACAGCAGCAGGAGTGCAAGGCCAGAAAAGGACAGAGGACTGTCCCACGGAGCATCACACTCCGGCTGCCGTCCACAAAGCCCCCTCACGACGCCAATGGGCAGGATGTAGAGGTGGTGTGAGGCGTGTAGTGGCGTGGTGTGAGGCGTGGTAGTGGCGTGTTGTGAGGCGTGGTAGTGGCGTGGTGTGAGGCGTGTAGTGGTATGGTGTGAGGCGTGTAGTGGCGTGGTGTGAGGCGTGTAGTGGCGTGGTGTGAGGCGTGTAGTGGCGTGGTGTGAGGCGTGTAGTGGCGTGGTGTGAGGCGTGTAGTGGCGTGGTGTGAGGCGTGGTAGTGGCGTGGTGTGAGGCGTGGTAGTGGCGTGGTGTGAGGCGTGTAGTGGCATGGTGTGAGGCGTGGTAGTGGCGTGGTGTGAGGCGTGGTAGTGGCGTGGTGTGAGGCGTGTAGTGGTGTGGTGTGAGGCGTGGTAGTGGCGTGGTGTGAGGCGTGTAGTGGCGTGGTGTGAGGCGTGTAGTGGCGTAGTGTGAAGCGTGTAGTGGCGTGGTGTGAGGCATGTAGTGGCGTGGTGTGAGGCGTGTAGTGGCGTGGTGTGAGGCGTGTAGTGGCGTGGTAGTGGCGTGGTGTTGTAACAAACTAGGCTGTTGTAAGAATTATCCAGAAGGTTCCAGAAGTCGGGTAAGGACCTATCCATGACTAGACCTTGGCTCGGAAGAATTTGAGTGACCTGGCGGTCACAGGTCACAACAGTTTCCACATTCAGTAATTCTCAAAGTTCAAATAACCATTTTGGGGATCGGGAACAGCTCTCCCTTAAGAGGCTTGTCTAATTTAACTTCAGTAAAATATTTCAACCAATCTGGATCAATTCAGTGCAACAGAGGTTAAACTCATCATCCGAGAACAGTCCCCCCCCCCCCGTGTTACAGTGTGAGGCGTGTAGTGGCATGGTGTGAGGCGTGTATTGGCATGGTGTGAGGGTTGTAGTGGCGTGGTGTGAGGCGTGTAGTGGTATGGTGTGAAGCGTGTAGTGGACTGGTGGTAGGCGTGTAGTGGCGTGGTGTGAGGCGTGTAGTGGCGTGGTGTGAGGCGTGTAATTGCGTGTTGTGAGGCATGTAGTGGCATTGTGAGAGGCGTGTAGTGGCATTGTGTGAGGCGTGTATTGGCATGGTGTGAGGGTTGTAGTGGCGTGGTGTGAGGCGTGTAGTGGTATGGTGTGAAGCGTGTAGTGGACTGGTGGTAGGCGTGTAGTGGCCTGGTGGTAGGCGTGTAGTGGCGTGGTGTGAGGCGTGTATTGGCATGGTGTGAGGGTTGTAGTGGCGTGGTGTGAGGCATGTAGTTTTTTTTTTTTTTTACATGCAAAGCATGCAATTTAAATTCAATAAAAACAACACAATACAGAACAGAACAAAATAAAACAACAGACCACCGGCCAGAAGGGCCGACAGCATAGCACTACAAAACACAAACACGATAAATGCATAGAAAAATACAGCATACATCAAGGCACCTAACATAATACAATGGCAAACTAGCAATAACAGTAACATCACAAAACAAAACCTGCATAAAACAAAACATACATCAAGAGGCATAACAGGAAACAGAACAGGGCAATCACAATATATTCCAAACATAACATAAAGAACAAACACGTACAACAGGTAAAGCAATATGAAAACACCAGGTCAAACGTACAGCACAGAAACAATACAGGAATAAAAACACTCACACCAAACCGTCCGCCCCGTAACAAACAAAGGGCGAGGCGAAAGGAAACAATAATAATAAACAAGTAAACCACACAAACAAGAAAACAAAACAGGTACAAACACAACAACATACATGCACTGGCCTGAAGGACCGAGAATAAAACACAAAACAAGACAATATGCACAGCACACAACAAGCCATGAATAACAACAAAAACAACAACTACGGTAAGTGTACATGCAGGCCCATGAGCCTGTCCGGTGAGAACCGCATATTGAACGCCTCCCAAAGCAGCCACGTCGTCCAGGAGGCTCGACCCAACACCGGGGGCGCCATGCGGACCGGAATCCCGGCAACAAACACCCGCAGACATGGAACCCACACGGTATCCCTCCGGACGCGAGTAACCGCCACCCTATCCCATAAACTCGGAACCCGTCCATCAGAAAAATCCTCCAGCCGGGCAAGCAGCAGGAACTCGGCAACCCGGGCCTCCAGGTCCGCAAACCACAACACCGCAGGAGGGGGCCCGACAGAGGGCATCACCACAGGGGCATCAGCGGCCAAAGGCACACCACCAGACGACTGCAGGGAATCATGGCGGAGCGGATCCTTACGTAAAGTCACCACCAGGCCACGCCCAGCACCAGCATCCGCACCATCCCTGGCAGCAGAAGCCACCACACCCCATAGCGGAGAGCCCCCGGATGGGGAAGAAACAAGAGACACACCCGAGACATGGGCATCAGCACCAGCAGGCACAAGAACCTCCGCCACCACCACCCTCGGAGACAACGACTCAGCCGGATCCACGCCGTCAACACTAGAAGACCCACAGTCACCGAAGTCCCCAACATCAGCCCAGGCCGTAGACGAACGCCTGGAACGTTTGGGCTCCGGCCGGATATCGTCAGAGCCGGAAGCGGACCCAGAAACACGGGCACCACCAGCCGGACGAACCGACGCATGACGCAGAACGGCAGCAGCCTTTACCACAGGGGGAACCGGACCACACACAGCAGGAGGCACCGCAGCCACCCCATCACCCAGCACAGACGGCGAGGGTGCAGGGACCAGGACAGATGCAGCAGAGGAAGAACCGGAAGACGAGGGGCCCGAGCAGCTGTCAGACGGAAGAGGCTCAGGAACGGCAGACGGAAGAGGCTCAGGAACACCAGCCGGAACAGGCGGAGCACCAGGTGAGGACACAACCACCGGAGGAGAGGTGACAACAACAGGGGGCGCAACAGGTGGAGCAACAGCTGAAACAGAGGGCACCTCCTCAGCCTAAGAGACGTCCACATCCACCGAATCATCCCCCACAGGAAGTGGCGGAAAATCCTCCTCACTGAAGAGATTCACTGGTGCCACGGCAGGCGCAGAACAGGCAGCAGCCTGATGGCCCGAACGTTGTACCCCATAAGGCGCACAGAGGACGAAATATCCGCCCGGAGTCTCATGCCCAGGGTGCGAATGTTAGACCTCACACCCTTAAGAGGACTAGAAGACACCACGTTCACCCTCACACTAACTACCGTGTCAAACCGGCCGAAATACCGCCGTAGCAGAGCCTCTGGAAACTCCAAGGGAGCCCCATGTACACTAATGTAAGTAAGTGCACCACTTCTATCAGAGAGGGTTACAGTTCCCGCACCATCCGGCAGGGGTAGTGTCCGCCCCTCGTATCGCCGGAGAAAATCGCGATACGCCACCTCCTCTGTGAACTTCACAATCGCCCTATGGGCCATTACCAAATCGACCCATAAGTCTCAAACACAGGGACAGAGAGCATATCACAAGCCAGCGCAATCTCTGGGTAACCAGCCCGCACAGAGAACTCTAGTCCCACAGACTGAGCCCGGACGTCAGGGGGTAGAGGGATCCCCATCGTAACGCCACGTAAGCACAGGCGGGCAGAGACACACCCGCCCCCAACCGGCCGAAACTGGCAAACAACACCAACTGCTGGAGCGCCGAAGCAACACGTCTGTCCCCTACCGAAGCTAGGGCCAGACTCCTGGTGTGAGGTGTGTAGCGGCCTGGTGTGAGGCGTGTAGTGGCGTGGTGTGCGGCGTGTAGTGGCATGGTGTGAGGCGTGTAGTGGCGTGGTGTGAGGCGTGTAGTGGTATGGTGTGAGGTGTGTAGCGGCATGGTGTGAGGCGTGTAGTGGCGTGGTGTGAGGCGTGTAGTGGCCTGATGGTAGGCGTGGTGTAAGGCGTGTATTGGCATGGTGTGAGAGTTGTAGTGGCGTGGTGTGAGGCGTGTAGTGGCGTGGTGTGAGGCATGTAGTGGCGTGGTGTGAGGCGTGTAGTGGCGTTGTGTGAGGCGTGTAGTGGCATGGTGTGAGGCGTGTATTGACCTGGTGGTAGGCGTGTAGTGGCGTGGTGTGAGGCGTGTATTGGCATGGTGTGAGAGTTGTAGTGGCGTGGTGTGAGGCGTGTAGTGGCGTGGTGTGAGGCGTGTAGTGGCGTGGTGTGAGGCGTGTAATGGTATGGTGTGAGGCGTGTAGTGGTATGGTGTGAGGCGTGTAGTGGCCTGGTGTGAGGCGTGTAGTGGCATGGTGTGCAACCCGTTCTCACACAAGACAGCACATATATGACTTAATGCTTAAAGTCAATATGTTGAATATGAATTAGTAAATATGTGATATATTCCCAGTTACTTTTTTTTCAAGGCCCAAACTCTTCCTCACGTACCAATTTACGTCTCACATTACCCATCCGTCAACCTACATAGCAGAATAGTCGTGATTGGTTCAGTTATAAGGAAAATTGTAGTTTTCAGGTCCCACATGGGTTGTGAAATTTACCTACCATTGTCCATGCTCTTAGAATATTACAGATCAACTACTTCCTATTGAAGACTCGTAGTTTTGTTTTGAGAAATATTAGTTGTTCTTAGTAAATTATAATAAGCACTAAAAATTATTACATAGAATAACAGTCCTTCACCAATCAATATTATATACCATAGTTTGTGCTTTACAAATCTTTAAAGGTTGTTTTGTAGGAACGCTAACAGAAAACGATGTTACGTTGGAATGTCTATGGGGTTAACTACTGCAAACAGGATGGTATTGTGTCTACTATACCAACTATAGTTAGGATGGGTATATTGTCCACTACCACCTGTTAGGTGGGTAAGGGGTCCAATACCACCCACAGGATGGGTATGAGGGTCACATCCACCCACAGGATGAGTATGGGGATCACATCCACCCACAGGAAGGGTATGGGGTCCAATACCACCCACAGGATGAGTATGGCGTCCACTACAACCCACAGGATGGGTATGGCGCTTCAGCCACCCGTAGAATGGGTATGGGGCTCCAACTATCTATAGAAAGGGTATGGGGACCAATAACACCCACTGGATGTGTATGGCGTCCATTGCCGCGCGTCTAGCTCGAAAACCGCAGCATTCATCTCAGAACCATGCCTATTTTAGGCAGATTCCTTAATAAACGTAAGAGTTTTATATGTCACAAGAAAGATAGAAATATAAGCTTCATTCTAAATACCTTACCAGCATGGGCATATTTAAATTTAAAGCGAAGATACGTGTACTTTTATAATAGCCGAGCTCCGACCCCGGACAGATCGATCGACCGAGCAACTCTCTCTCAGAACAATGTTTATTTCACGTGAATTCGTTAATAAACATATATGTTTTATATGTCTCAAGAAAGGCAGACATATAAGCTTCACTTTAAACACTTTACCATAGACATATTTAAAGTTCTAATGAAGATACATGTATTTTAAAAATTACGGAGCTCCCACCCCGTACAGACTGAACGACAGAGCAACGCTCTCTCAAATCAATGTTTACTTCACGTAAATTCGTTAATAAACACAAATGTTTTATATGTCTTAAGCAAGATAGAAATAAGAGCTTCATTTTAAATACATTACAATAGACATATTTATAGCTCAAGTGAAGATACATATCTTTTTATAGTAGGGCTCAGTAGCCTGTCGGGCATGGAGTGCAGACGCCTACGCACTTGCCGATATATTGTATAATTAACAAAGATACGCTAATAAAGCCTAAAATCTTATATGCCTCCAGAAAGACCGATATATGAACATTATTATGATTGCACCAAATGAAATATATCATGTTCGAGAACAAAGATATATCAATTTTAAATTAAGTTTCGCTCTTGCTTGGGCGACTCTCGCCCCATCTATTGGAGATTCTGTCCACTAAAGGCCCAAAGCTACTCAAACCCTCCTAGCATTATTTAAGTAATGAAGTAATATGGTATATTTACTCACTATAATGTGGGTGTTGAATGCAGAACATGAGAAAACATATATTTACTCCAAACTAATGTAATTTCATTATGAAATAAGTAAATAAGTAGCATCAAAGGAAGTCGACGGTCCAAGCGTCAATGTTGTGGAGCGACTTATCCAAGATATATCATTGTTTGGAAAGTGTTTGTTAGCATATCCAGTTGTCGCACTTCTCTGCACAAATTATCACAAATTTAAATTATAACGTTAACAAGTAGAATACATATTTTTAATAAAATCTAACATAACTAGTCAGAAAACATTTAACATTTATTAAAAATATATGTTTGGAAGTTAAATCGACTTCATAGGACAATAGTTTTGTTATATATACTCGTTATTTGTTGACATGCGTTTGCTACTTAAACTACCATGTACTGTACTTATGTAAAATCTCCCATGTCTCTTCGCTCATCTCACCGAACCCTACAGGCTCTGTGATATATTGTTTAATTAATTGAGATTCACAAATAAAGCTTATAATTGTATATGTTATCAAGAAGGCAGAGCTTAGTTTAGTTCATTTATTTTGCAACCCCATACCCATCCTATGGGCGATAGTGGAGTGTTACAGAGGCACATAATGGGCTCAGGGACTGAGCCCCACAATTACATATAGCCAAGCAAGTTATAATCTTGCTAAGCTAGTTACAAAAGTCAATGCACATTGTCACATCAACAATGTGCTCGAGACCGACCACAAATACAGTTTTTTAATTTAAGCAACTGACATATATGTAGGGCTAGTGTCACAATTGATATGTTTATCCTACACATAACCCCCTCTCCCCCATCCAATGGGCAGCGGTGGATAGGTTACAATCAAGTCGTTTTTTGCGTTTTATTCAGAGATTAGATTTTATTGGGTGAGGAAAGATATCCATATTTTAAAGAAGGCTTCTTTGCTGATGCTCTCCATTGATGGAAAATATACAACCTTTTGAAAATCAATGTTAGTTTGATCTAGATATTGTAATTAACGAAAGTATTTATGTCATCAGAAAGGTAGAAATATAGGCTACATTTAAAATCCTTTGTCATAAATATAACTGAAGTGAAAACGAAGATATATGCGTTTTGATAGTTACTTGATGGCTAGCTCTGAGAGTGTGAAGCCCTGCACACCAGCCAATAAATTGTATAATTAGTTTCCATATATTTTAATTAATCTTAAAAATCTATATGCCAGAAGAAAGGAAGATGTAGCCGTTAATGTGACAACATTTAAAAATATATATCTCTTAAGTTAAATAAATAATACCACCTTATCGCCGGTGTCCGGACACATGAAAACTACCTAGGTATCAGTATCCAGCCAGGCGGGGATCACAGGCTGCACAATACTGATAAATTATGTAATGCACTACTTGTGGTCCATCTCGAACCCATTTATGATGTGACGACTTATAGTGAATTTTGTAACTAGCTCATAAAGATTGCAACTTGCTTAGCTAAATGAATTGTGGGGTTCGGTCCATTCATTTTCTTTCTTTATTATGCACCCCATAATACCCATCCCGTGGGCGGTGGTGTAAAGGATTACTGAGGCACATAATCGGTTCAGGAACTGAACCCTCTAGTTCGTTTAGCTAAGCAAATAACAATCTTTTGACGCTAGTTACAAAATTATTAATGTACACATACTTATGCATACATGTACATATACATACGTATACATATATACATACACATACATATTTAATCAACCAAACAAATACACACATCAGTAATCTTTTGTCACAAGTAATTCAACAAGAGGATCACAACAGTCACTTTAAAAGGCACTTTACATCTATGAGGAGTCGCACAGTTACTAGTCTTGCTCCACACCCACCCAACTGGGCGGCAGCTTTACAGTCATGTGCTCCACACCCACCCAACTGGGCGGCAGCTTTACAGTCATGTGCTCCACACCCACCCAACTGGGCGGCAGCTTTACAGTCATGTGCTCCACACCCCCCAACTGGGTGGCAGCTTTACAGTCATGTGCTGCACACATACCCATCTGGGTGGCAGTTTTACAGTCATGTGCTCCACACCCACCCAACTGGGCGGCAGCTTTACAGTCATTTGCTGCATACTTACCCAACTAGGCGGCAGCTTTACAGTCATGTGCTCCACACCCACCCAACTGGGCGGCAGCTTTACAGTCATGTGCTCCACACCCACCCAACTGGGCGGTAGCTTTACAGTCATGTGCTCCACACCCACCCAACTGGGCGGCAGCTTTACAGTCATGTGCTCCACACCCACCCAACTGGGCGGCAGCTTTACAGTCATGTGCATGCATTACCTACAGTAAGCAAATTTTGGATACTTCGCTAAGATTTCGGGCAGCGCATCATTATGAATGAAGTACTTATACACATTTCATGGACACTATTGATGTTGTTATCTTTAAATTCCGCGATTTTTTCACATTCCATTATATAATGACGCAAAGTATGCGAACAGTTCTGCTGACAGAGTTTACATTTTGGTCAAATCTACATCATCAGATGTTACAAATTCCCAGAGGTACTTGTAGCTGAGCCTAAACCTAGCAGTGGTAACATCTAGAAGTCTGCTAACATTATTGGATGACCCATAGACGAGCGATTCATCAAAGTTTACACAATATTGGGAAATTGAGAGTCAGTGTAGTAACATAAATTGGTAAACCATAAATATTGTAAGTTAAGAATCTGATGCATGTGTGTGTGTTGGGGGGGGGGGGGGTATACCCTTGGTAAGCGAGAGTGAAAAGTAACCTTACACGTTCTGCGGTCAATGTGGGGGGGGGCGAGGGAGGGTGGGAGAGTCAAATCCACCCTCCAACATCTGGGCATAGTACCAGCAGCCTCCACAACACTCCATCAGCCTCCAGCTGATGCTTGTAGATGCCTCATCTAACCTCACTTATGTCACACATTAACCTACAGTTCCTGTGATATTTAAACTCCTCATCACAGTGGCGTCTCACCAATATAAACTGTATTGGATTTTGTCCCGAAATAGCTATATGCTGACTGGACGTGTATGTATGTACGTATGTATGTATGTATGTATGTATGTATGTATGTATGTATGTATGTATGTATGTATGTATGTATGTATGTATGTATGTATGTATGTATGTATGTATGTATTCCCAATCACGTTAAAGACTCCCCATCTATCATCCAATTAAAGAGAAAAACAACTATGTACTAAATAATCAACTCCTTGTAACTTTAATTATGCTGACCTTCCTATCTGTATTCAGACTGAGTCTAGCATTATTATAGGTGATTATAACGCTCTATAGGCATAGGAATATTGGTAATTCGCAGTTCAATAATCGTAACGGCAACCAACTGTTGTCACTATTAGGTAGTCACGATGATGCACAGATTGTGGGTGACCTTGAACCGACGAATATCTACGGGGGTATTCTTGATCTATGTCTCGGTTTCAACGTCGCCCACACCGTCTGTGCCTCGTCAATAGTGCCAGATATGGCGTCTGATCATTTGGCCATATTAGCCACTGTAAACATTGGAAGCTCTATCCTCCCTGGCGGAATGTTCAAGCGGAAGAGGCTGGCTGTGCCCATCGATCAAAGACACAATCTTGTTGCTCATGTGTCAGATTGGTGCAGCTCATCTGAGCCTTCATCAGTTGAAGATTTTAACAATTAGCTCACAGATACTATCGACCAGTTTATAGAAACACTTGATCCATCGTCCAGGCCACGTAACCCAAATTACACTGGTCATAGCACTTATGCTTATTATAATGATTCTAAATTGCATGCACAAAACGCACTGCCAGAATAATTGGACTAGCTTATAGAAGGACCCGCACTGCTGAAATGCTTAAGCTCTTTCAAACTGCTCTGGCTGAGGCCAGGGAACCTATGGTAGAGCTGAGGCAGACAGACTGGGAAACTTTTGTCAGTGGTCTCAATTCTCACATGCCACTAAGTCGGGCATGGAAGGATATCAGCAAGATCAAAGGGAAAAATGCTGCAGAGATCTCGTACCCTAATCTTCTGCACAGACCAAATGAGCTTGTTGATGCTTGGGCCACGACTTCCAGCTTTGACAGTCTTCCTCTACCCTTACAGAATGAATTAAATAATAGGTATACTGATAGGGCAAGGCTCCTTGACTTTATGCGTCATCAAGAGGATGACTGTGACATGTTTTTTACTGAATACGAACTAGATTCTGTTCTACATAAAGGCAAAGCTACATCTCCCGGGGAGGATGGAGTTACTTACGGCATACTGCATATGCTTCTGCTAGTTCCAGGGAATCGCTTGCTTCAGTTGTATAATATGAGCTATGTAACTGGGAAGCTTCCTAAGTCATGGACCAACAGTGTTATTATTCCCATTCCTAAACCTCACCAGCCGAGTGCTTTTCGCCCAATCTCCCTCACTAGTTGTCTCTATAAGTGTCTTGAGAGGATGTTCTCAACCGTCTCCTTTACAAAATTAATAATATGTTGTCTCCCCAGATATATGGCTTTACGCCTGGAAAGAGTGTACATCACTGTATTACCACATTCCTCACCCTGCATACTGATAGGTCATATACCACTTTCCTAGATCTTAAGTCAGCCTTTGACATTGCTAACCCACACGTCATTCTGAGAGAACTTGCTAAAATGAATATTGGAGGATGGCTTCTACGGTGGATATGAGGCTATCTATCCAACAGGAAGTCATCTGTACTGTTCCAAGGACATAGGCGTGTAACGAGAGATTTTGAACTTGGCACTCCACAGTGAAGTGTCCTCAGTCGTACTCTGTTCAATGTGTTAATCAATGCACTTTTAAACTTAGTAACTAGAAGGTCCAGCGAACACATCATTAGCTATGTGGATGATATACTGATCCACACCAATGGGTATACAGCTCTCTGACCTTCATATAAAATCTGCATGTGACCTCATCAAAACAAACTGTGCCAAGCGTAGAAGGCCTTCATGACCCAGCGTTGTAGCGGGACCTCTCCTGGCCAGTTACAATTGGTGAATTTATTCAAATTATCCAAGTTGATGGTTGTCACTGGGTCACCGTTTCCAACATTGGAGTAACTGGACAAATTAACATATACGACACCAGGCATAAATTACCATCCAAATCTACTGAAGTTATCTTGTATGCTCTTGCTAATTGCCAGGATGATAAGCTGATATGCAATATAATGAATGTCAGCAGACACAGGGACTCAAGTATGAGTGGGGTATATGCTGTGGTGTTTGCTGCATCACTTGCAAGTGGTGTAGATCCGGTGAACCTCGTATGATATGCAGAATATGAGACAACATCTTCAGGAGAACTTTAAAGGAAAGTGTCTCATTCCCTGCAGCTCAGACACTGAGAAGAAAACGAATCATCCGGTCATGCTCGATGGAAGTGTACTGCATTTGCAGAAAGCCAAATGATTTGAAGCTGATGGTATGCTGTGACCGTTGCAATATTTAGAACCATGGATCATGTGTAGGTGTTATAGAATGTAATGATGATTCGTGGATTTGTTTCTTGTGCGCTAGCAACTTGTGAATTATAATTTAAAATAATTAATACATTATTATTATTATTATTATTATTATTATTATAACCTTACCAAATGCTTTGCTGAATCAAATAATGTTATTACTTTCAATGTGTTACAATAGCATAATTAAGTGCTGCAAGTGTCAGGTCTTTTATATAGTCGGTATTTGTTATATTCTGTACTCTTTTTATGTTATTTAAATTTCAAATAGAAATAGTTTTTAAAGTATGTATCTTAATAAATTTGAACCTTATATTATTTAACATCAACAAATTAGATTTCGAATATTAAAACCAATTTCAACCAATTAAAGGATTTATCCTTTAATGTTAAAAATTTTTCAAACTGAAATAAATATATAACACTGTTCGGTACAGTTGTGTTTAATTATATTTTGTGATTCCTTTGGAAAAGGTATTTGTGCACCAAGTACTACTAGGTCATTATGAGATATGCTGAATGTTGTCAATATACCATCTAAATACGCTTCACTTTGCGTTAATCATTGGACGTCCTAATGATTAAGGTCCCCAAAAGGACTTAATCAGACCTCAGTGGGCATTTTTACTCTCACTCTCTCTCTCTCTCTCAGAGCATCCCCTTGTGTGTTGTATGTGGGTGCTGAAGTTCAGTCTCTTCTCTATGTATAGGTGAAGGAACTTTCCATAATTGTTATTGCTAATGTTTACTTGTAATACTGGGTATACATCCGGCGTTCTTACCCTCGACCGCGGCGAGGGTAAGCCGCGGTCGTATGGTCTGAAACATACAAATATTTACAATGGGGGGGGGGGGGGGTGGATAACATTTCCTCTTCAAGCACGCGCACACAAATGAGCTATGTTACTTAACTGGAAGCACTCGTACAACATAATTTACTCGATTTCTCAGGATAATTATACTTCTTACCAGCATATATACAGTATAGTACCTAGGAGGTTCTCTTCAATGATATTTAAGATAATTAAAAGAACCCAAGCAAACTACTGTGGAAATGTGCAGGACAAACATATCAATTGTGACACTAGCTCTCCACATATGGCATTTGCTTAATTTAGAAACTGTACTTGTGGTCGATCTCGAACCCATGTTGTTGATGTGACGATGTGTTATGAATTTTGTGGCTAGCTCCTCAAGATTGTAACTTGCTTAGATAAATAAATTGTGTGTTCAGTCCCTGAACCCATTATGTGATAAATTAACTAAACTAAAAACTATAGTATGGCGACGAAACCTGAACTGCATAATGTAAATAGGGATTAACCAGAAAAAGATATAGGCGAAGAATAACACCAGGTAACTGTAAAGCTGCCACCCAGTTGGGTGGGTGTGGAGCACATGACTGTAAAGCTGCCGCCCAGTTGGGTGGGTGTGGAGCAAGACTAGTAACTGTGCGACTCCTCATAGATGTAAAGTGCCTTGTATAGTGACTGTTGTGAGCCTCTTGTTGAATCACTTGTGACAAAAAAGATTACTGATGTGTGTATTTGTGTGGGTGATTAAATATGTGTGTGTCTGTATATATGTATACGTATGTATATGTACATGTATGCATAAGTATGTGTACATTAATAATTTTGTAACTAGCGTCGAAAGATTGTTATTTGCTTCGCTAAACGAACTAGAGGGTTCATTTCCTGAACCGATTATGTGCTTCTGTAATCCTTTACACCACCGCCCACGGGATGGGTATTATGGGGTATGGGGGAGCATAATAAAGAAAGAAAATGAATGGACCGAACCCCACAATTCATTTAACTAAGCAAGATACAATCTTGATGAGCTAGTTACAAAATTCACTATAAGTCGTCACATCATAAATGGGTTCGAGATGGACCACAAGTAGTGCATTACATAATTTATCAGTATTGTGCAGCCTGTGATCCCCGCCTGGCTGGATACTGATACCTAGGTAGTTTTCATGTGTCCGGACACCGGCGATAAGGTGGTATTATTTATTTAACTTAAGAGATATATATTTTTAAATGTTGTCACATTAACGGCTACATCTTCCTTTCTTCTGACATATAGATTTTTAAGATTAATTAAAATATATGGAAACTAATTATACAATTTATTGGCTGGTGTGCAGGGCTTCACACTCTCAGAGCTAGCCATCAAGTAACTATCAAAACGCATATATCTTCGTTTTCACTTCAGTTATATTTATGACAAAGGATTTTAAATGTAGCCTATATTTCTACCTTTCTGATGACATAAATACTTTCGTTAATTACAATATCTAGATCAAACTAACATTGATTTTCAAAAGGTTGTATATTTTCCATCAATGGAGAGCATCAGCCAAGAAGCCTTCTTTAAAATATGAATATCTTTCCTCACCCAATAAGATCTAATCTCTGAATAAAATGCAAAAAACGACTTGATTGTAACCTATCCACCGCTGCCCATTGGATGGGGGAGAGGGGGTTATGTGTAGGATAAACATATCAATTGTGACACTAGCCCTCCTATATGTCAGTTGCTTAAATTATAAACTGTACTTGTGGTCGGTCTCAAGCCCATTGTTGATGTGACAATGTGCATTGACTTTTGTAACTAGCTTATCAAGATTATAACTTGCTTGGCTATATGTATTGTGGGGCTAAGTCCCTGAGCCCATTATGTGACTCTGTAACACTCCACTATCGCCCATAGGATGGGTATGGAGTGCATAATAAATGAACTAAACTAAGCTCTGCCTTTTTGATAACATATACAATTATAAGCTTTATTTGTGAATCTCAATTAATTAAACAATATATCACAGCCTGTAGGGTTCGGTGAGATGAACGAAGAGACATGGGAGATTTTACATAAGTACAGTACATGGTAGTTTAAGTAGCGAACGCATGTCAACGAATAACGAGTATATTTATTTATTTATTTATTTATTTATGCATATAAAAGAATGTACATTGGGAATGTGAGGATACATAATATGGTAATTACAGTCTTGTAAAGCCACTAGTACGCACAGCGTTTTGGGCAGGTCCTTAATCTAAGAAAATTTTAAGGAGGTAAATACTTGCAAAATTTATAGACAAGAAAATGATAACAGTTACATGGAATGAAAAAAAGAAGATGAGAGAAAATTGTAGGTACAGTATATTAAAGCACATAGGTAGCTAAGATTGATTGCAATGACAGCTTGAATGGTAGTTGACAAAAATTGGTAGGCACAATACAGCAGAAACAATATAAGATTGATTGCAATGACAGCTTGAATGGTAGTTGACAAAAATTGGTAGTCACAATACAGCATATGGCAAGCACATAAAAGAAGACAGCAATGAACACAATGATAAGGTTGTTTGATACTACATAAAAATTAGGAGATTGGGTAACACTAGGTACAGAGCAAATTTAAAGCTCAGTGTAGGAAACTAAGAAGATGAAATTAGGTACTTTTTGGTTTTGCTTTTAAAAACATGTTAAAAAATGGTTAAAAAAATGTTTTTTTTTCTTCCTCTCTATTTAGGCTGCGATGCTGAAACTTGGACCACTTGCAGCCCTCTTTAAATGTAGCACGTCAATAAATTTTCATTGCACTAGAACAACGTTTATGAAACCAAACTGTTCGCCCCTTAAATAAGGCAAAAGTTTTACAGTTTTTCAATTCACTAGGGAGTGAGTTCCATAGACTAGGTCCCTTAATTTGCATAGAGTGTTTACACAGATTAAGTTTGACTCTGGGGATATCAAAGAGATATTTATTTCTGGTGTGGTGATAATGGGTCCTATTACATCTGTCCAGGGAGAGTTTCAGAGCATTGTTTGCATTTAAGAACAGCGTTTTGTAAATGTAGTTGACACAAGAGAATGTGTGGAGGGAGTTAATATTTAGCAAATTTAGGGATTTAAACAAGGGAGCTGAGTGTTGTCTGAAAGCAGAGTTAGTTATTATTCTGATAGCAGATTTTTGCTGTGTGATGATGGGCTTAAGGTGGTTTGCAGTGGTAGACCCCCATGCACAGATACCATAATTAAGATAGGGGTAGATTAGTGCATAATATAGTGAGAGGAGAGCATAGTTAGGAACATAATATCTGATTTTGGAGAGTATATCAACTGTCTTAGAGACTTTCTTAGTTATGTGTTGAATGTGGGTGCTGAAGTTGAGTCTCTTGAGAAATTGGGGCCTCGTAGCCTGGTGGATAGCGCGCAGGACTTGTAATTCTGTGGCGCGGGTTCGATTCCCGCACGAGGCAGAAACAAATGGGCAAAGTTTCTTTCACCCTGAATGCCCCTGTTACCTAGCAGTAAATAGGTACCTGGGAGTTA
Source organism: Procambarus clarkii (assembly GCF_040958095.1). Classification (NCBI taxonomy): domain Eukaryota; kingdom Metazoa; phylum Arthropoda; class Malacostraca; order Decapoda; family Cambaridae; genus Procambarus; species Procambarus clarkii. Next base: position 20,094,353 of record NC_091185.1, read on the forward strand.
GTCAGCTGTCACGGGCTGCTTCCTGGGGGAGGAGGCCTGGTCTAGGACCGGGCCGCGGGGACACTAAAGCCCCGAAATCATCTCAAGATAATCTCAAGAAATCTCTTGTCTAGGAATAGGACAAGAAACTTGCCATCATTTTTATTACTGATAAAAAAGTGCTATCTGTAGCTGAATTGCATTTGATGATTTGCTTCCAAATAAGATGTAGTAAGTCTTTTCGATGTTCGATGTTTCATATATAACAAAACTATTGTCCTATGAAGTCGATTTAACTTCCAAACATATATTTTTTAATAAATGTTAAATGTTTTCTAACTAGTTATGTTAGATTTTATTAAAAATATGTATTCTACTTGTTAACATTATAATTTAAATTTGTGATAATTTGTACAGAGAAGTGCGACAACTGGATATGCCAACAAACACTTTCCAAACAACGATATATCTTGGATAAGTCGCTCCACAACATTGACGCTTGGACCGTCGACTTCCTGTGATGCTACTTATTTACTTATTTCATAATGAAATTACATTAGTTTGGAGTACATATATGTTTTCTCATGTTCTGCATTCAACACCCACATTATAGTGAGTAAATATACCATATTACTTCATTACTTAAATAATGCTAGGAGGGTTTGATTAGCTTTGGGTCTTTAGTTGACAGAATCTCCAATAGATGGGGCGAGAGTCGCCCCATCTCTCTCTCGCCCGAGCAGGAGTCGAAACTTAATTTAAAATTGATATATCTTTGTTATCGAACATGATATATTTCATTTGGTGTAATCATAATAATGTTCATATCTCGGTCTTTCTGGAGGCATATAAGATTTTAGGCTTTATTAGCGTATCTTTGTTAATTATACAATATATCGGCAAGTGCGTAGGCGTCTGCACTCCATGCCCGACAAGCTACTGAGCACTACTATAAAAAGATATGTATATTCACTTGAGCTATAAATATGTCTATTGAAATGTATTTAAAATGAAGCTCTTATTTCTATCTTGCTTAAGACATATAAAACATTTGTGTTCATTAACGAATTTACGTGAAATAAACATTGATCTGAGAGAGAGTTGCTCTGTCGTTCAGTCTGTACGGGGTGGGAGCTCCGTAATTTTTAAAATACATGTATCTTCATTAGAACTTTAAATATGTCTATGGTAAAGTGTTTAAAGTGAAGCTTATATGTCTGCCTTTCTTAAGACATAAAAAAACATATATGTTTATTAACGAATTCACGTAAAATAAACATTGTTCTGCGAGAGAGTTGCTCGGTCGATCGATTTGTCCGGGGTCGGAGCTCGGCTATTATAAAAGTACACGTATCTTCGCTTTAAATTTAAAAATGCCCATGGTAAGGTATTTAGAATGAAGCTTATATTTCTATCTCTCTTGTGACATATAAAACTCTTACGTTTATTAAGGAATCTGCGTGAAATAGGCATGGTTCTGAGATGAATGCTGAGGTTTTCGAGCTAGACGCGCGGCAATGGACGCCATACACATCCAGTGGGTGTTATTGGACCTCATACCCATTCTATGGGTGGTTGGAGCCCCATACCCATTCTATGGGTGGTTGAAGCGCCATACCCATCCTGTGGGTTGTAGTGGACGCCATACTCATCCTGTGGGTGGTATTGGACCCCATACCCTTCCTGTGGGTGGATGTGATCCCCATACTCATTCTATGGGTGGATGTGACCCTCATACCCATCCTGTGGGTGGTATTGGACCCCTTACCCACCTAACAGGTGGTAGTGGACAATATACCCATCCTAGCAATAGTTGGTATAGTAGACACAATACCATCCTGTTTGCAGTAGTTAACCCCATAGACATTCCAACGTAACATCGTTTTCTGTTAGCGTTCCTACAAAACATCCTTTAAAGATTTGTAAAGCACAAACTATGGTATATAATATTGATTGGTGAAGGACTGTTATTCTATGTAATAATTTTTAGTGCTTATTATAATTTACTATGAACAACTAATATTTCTCAAAACAAAACTACGAGCCTTCAATAGGAAGTAGCTGATCTGTAACATTCTAAGAGCATGGACAATAGTAGGTAAATTTCACAACCCATGTGGGACCTGAAAACTACAATTTTCCTTATAATTGTACCAATCACGACTATTCTGCTATCTAGGTTGACGGATGGGTACTGTGAGAGGTAAATTGGTACATGAGGAAGAGTTTGGGCTTTAGAAAAAAAATAACTGGGAATATATCACATATTTACTAATTCATATTCAACATATTGACTTTAAGCATTAAGTCATATATGTGCTGTCTTGTGTGAGAACGGGTTGTGGTGTGAGGCATGTAGTGGCGTGGTGTGAGGCGTGTAGTGGTGTGGTGTAGGCGTGTAATTGCGTTTTGTAGGCGTGTAGTGACGTGCTGTGAGGCGTGGTTTGAGGCGTGGTTTGAGGCGTGGTTTGAGGCGTAGTCTGAGGCGTGGTTTGAGGCGTAGTGTGAGGCGTGTAGTGACGTGGTGTGAAGCGTGTAATGGCGTGATGTGAGGCGTGTAGTGGCGTGGTGTGAGGCGTGTAGTGGCGTGGTGTGAGGCATGTAGTGGCGTGGTGTGAGGCGTGTAGTGGCGTGGTGTGAGGCATGGTAGTAGCGGGGTGTGAAGTGTGGTAGTGGCGTGGTGTGAGGCATGTAGTGGCGTGGTGTGAGGCGTCGTAGTGGCGTGGTGTGAGGCGTGTAGTCGCGTGGTGTGAGGCGTGTAGTCGCGTGGTGAGAGGCGTGGCAGGGGCTTGGTGTGAGACGTTGTAGTGGCGTGATGTGAGGCGTGCAGTGGCGTGATGTGAAGCGTGGTAAGTAAGTAAGTAATTATCAAAAGAAGGCACCAAACCGGGAAGGCAATGTAGCACCATCAAATGCGCAGAATAATCAAAGGGCGCTAAATTTCACCAAGGATGCCAATACGAGAACAAAAACGCATAAGGCGAATGATATCAAAAGTATCCGAGTCACCAAGAATTCTATTGAGGGACAAGTGACCGCGAGGGGCGGTCGGAAAGCAAGACACACGCTCGTCCTGGAAGTCAGGACATTCAAGAAGGACATGCACGACCGTAAGAGGGACAATGACATAGGACAATAAGGAGCAGAGCGGCGCTCCATCAAGTGACCATGGGTTAAGCGAGTATGGCCAATACGCAACCTCGCCAGAGCTGTTTCCCACCGCCGGTTATGGTGGTAGGAGGACGGCCACAAGGAAACAACATTTAAGAGTACGTAGTTTGTTACCAGTAACAGACGACCAAGAAGCCTGCCAACGGGAAAGGACGGAGGAATGGATAACCGGGTAAAAGTCGGAATATGGAATACCTTTACGAGAGATGGGACAAGAGCGGACAGCTTCCTTGGCGGCAGCATCCGCACGCTCATTTAAAGACACACCAATATGGCTGGGAACCCAACAAAACTCAACCGACTTAAATTTACTGTGAACAAGAAACAGCCAATGCTGGATCTCGACAACTACTGGATGAACCGGATTAAAGGACCCGAGAGCCATGAGGGCACTACGAGAGTCAACAACAACTACAAAGGAAGACTGACAACGAGAAAGCAGGAGACGAAGAGCATAGAGAATAGCATAAAGTTCCGCTGTAAAGATGCTAGTCTCCGGAGGTAAGCGACACATATAAGTGCGATCAGGAAAAACAACAGAGTAGCCAACACCGTCCGCAGACTTAGACCCATCGGTGAAGACAGAAACGGAGCGGGAGTGGGAAGAAAAGTGCTCAATGAAAAGGCGTTTTAGAACCATAGGAGGGGTAAAAGCTTTAGTGATACGGGTCAAGGAAGTACAAAACCGCGGAAGAGGGACTCTCCATGGGGGCAAAGAAGGAACAACACGAGGAGAAACATTAGAAATACGAACGGAAAGAGAGTTTCCTGGAGGCGAGATAACCGGACAGAAAGAGGGAGGTGGTGAAGAGGAACAGGAACCGCAGGAGGGGTAAAAGTTAAAGCACGGCAGAGGCGAGAGGAAGGATGTTGTAAGGACCGTGCAAGATAGCGAATACAGTAGCGATCACGGCGGTCTTGGAGAGACAGGAAGCCAGTGTCAACATACAAGCTAAGGACGGGAGTCGAACGAAAGGCACCAGAACTGAGGTGCAACCCAGTATGGTGCAAAGCATCAAGACGGCGAAGAGTAGAAGGAGAAGCAGACGAGTAAGCAGGGCAACCATAATCGAGCTTTGACAGGACGAGAGAGGAATGTAAAGCAAGGAGAGTGTGCCTATCTGCCCCCCAAGAAGTATGGGACAAGACCCGAAGGAGGGTAAGGGCCTTAGAGCACTCAACACGGAGGTAAGAGATATGGGGAGACCAAGACAAACGAGTGTCAAGGAATAACCCCAAAATCTTCGCGGAATCTTTGTACTCAATGGGGATGACCATAAAGTGACAAAGAGGGACGAAGAACGACCCGTTTCCATGTAAAAGTCATGGCACAAGTCTTAGAAGTAGAGAAGTTGAAGCCATGATCGGTGGCCCAAGACGACACGGCATCAATTGCAAGTTGAAGCCGGCGCTGAAGGAGAGGCGAATCATCACCCTGACAGCAAAGGGTAAGATCATCGACATAGAGAGGGGAGAAGACACCAGAAGGAAGAGAGGAAAGAAGACCATTGAGGGCAACCAGAAAAAGAGTAGTGCTCAGAACACTACCCTGGGGAACACCTTCATATTGCTGAAAAGAGGCAGAGAGAGCGGTATCAAGGCGCACCCGAAAGGAACGACGAGAGAGGAAGCTGCGGAGAAAGAGAGGGAGATGACCACGAAGGTCAAAAGAATGAAGTTGAGATAGAATATGATATCGCCAAGTGGTGTCGTAAGCCTTTTCCAGGTCAAAAAGGACGGCAACAACGGAGGTCTTCGCAGCAAAAGCAGTACCTCCAAGTTCACCAGGACATCTGTCGTGCTGCGGCACTTGCGGAAACCAAATTGAGAAGGGGAGAGGAGGTGATGGTGTTCCCAGAGACCCTGGTTTGCGAACAGGGAGGACAACGGCATCGAGCCAGTCCTCAGGGACTGACGACGACTCCCAGATCCGATTATACAGACTCAGTAAATACTGAGACGTGCGCGGAGGGAGATGGCGAAGCATCTCATAATGAATACCATCGGAGCCCGCCGCCGTAGAACCGCAGAGGGCCAGGGCAGAACGAAGTTCAGAGAGAGAGAGAAGGGATCATTATAGGGAAGGTGAAGACGAGTGCAGAAATCTAAAGGACGAGACTCGAGGACAGGTTTACGAAGAAGGAAAGATTGGGGAAGATGAAGACCAGAGCTAACAGAAGAAAAGTGGGAACCCAGTATGGAAGCGACCTGCAACGGGTCCGCCACAAGAGTATCATGGAGGTGAAGGACCGGTGAAACATCGGGAACGAACTTACCCGCTATCTTGCGGATACGCTTCCAGATCTGGGCCAGAAGAGTTTCGGACGTAATTGTTGAGACATAAGATGCCCAACATTCACGTTTAGTCGTATGGATGGCCCTACAGGCCACCGCACTCGCTTTCCGAAAGAAAAGAAAAGAATCGGTCGTCTGCCTACGGTGGTGCCTCTTCCAGGTTGCACGCTTACAGCGGGCAGCCCGAGCACAGTCCGCATTCCACCAGGGAACGCACTTCCGTGGACCCCGAGAGGAAGAGCGAGGGATAGAGCGGAGGGCAGCGTTGAAGACAGTGTCATGAAAAAGGAGGAGAGCGCGAGAGAGAGGCAGAAGGGAGAGGTCAGAGAGAGCAGCACTGAGGGTAAATAGGGTCCAGTCCGCCTTAGCAAACTGCCACCTAGGGAAAGAGAGGGAAGGGCGAAAAGAGAAAAAGGAAACAAGGATGGGGAAATTATCACTTCCATGGAGGTCATCAAGAACCTGCCACGTGAAATCTAAGTAAAGAGAAGAAGAGCAGAGAGAAAGATCAAGACAAGAAAGGGTGCGAGTCCGAGAGTTCAAATGAGTGGGCTCACCAGAATTCAAAAGAGACAGAGAAGAAGAGAGGAGAAAGGGCTCAAGAAGGCGACCCCGGGTATTCGTCAGAACGTCACCCCAAAGAGAATGACGACAATTGAAGTCACCCAGCAGGAGCACAGGCTCCGGCAAGGAGTCTAGGAGGTGTTTCAAATCAGGAAGAGAAAGCGGGACACTCGGGGGGAGATAAATGGAACAAACTGTGTACCATTTCCCCACAAAGATGTGAGCAGCAGAACAATGGAGAGGCGAAGGAAAAAGTAAAGGAACAAAGGGAACATCAGCACGAATGAAGAGAGCAGAAGAATTAGAAACCCCAGCAACGGCTTAGAGGGGGGAGGGGAGAGAAAGGAATAACCACGAAAACAACCAGGACGAGCGCCAAGCATCGGCTCCTGGAGACAGACACAAAGGGGCGAAAACCGCGAAATCAGAAGTTGGAGTTCGAGGAAATTGGTGTAATAACCTCGATCGTTCCATTGAAGAATGGACAACGACGAGAAGAGAAAGGACAAAATCAGAGAACAAGGAAGAAACAAAGGCAAAAGAGCAACAGAGCACGTTAAAAACTATCAGGGTCGGGATCAGGTTCAGCAAAGTCAGGATTAGGGGGCATGGGTAAACTGAGCAAAGACGGAGGGAAGGAAACGGGAGAACAGATCAGAGGTGGGCGGGCGGGGTCCGGAGGAGGAGAAGGAGGAGGAAGAGGAGGAGACAACGGAGAGGAGCACCATGCCCAAACCTCCAGCACTTGTTACAGAGCCGAGAAGGAATGTACTCCTGGACAGAGCACCTGGCACCAGCAAGAATGACAGAGGGTGGAAAGGTCCTACCATCAAAGGTAATCTTCACAACCCGGAGGGGTTGACAGCGACTACCACGAGGGGGACGAGTAAACGTGTCCACCTGGAGAATAGAATGGCCCTGGGCAGCAAGGATATGTCGAATATCGTCGTGGCAGTCACGCAGGTCACGAACACCGGTCGCAACATGGGGCGGGAGCAGAATAGTGCCAACACTGGCATTCAACTGAGCGTTCTTCGAGACACGAACAGGGGTCTCGCCAATGCAGGATAAGGCAGCCAAGCGGGAAGCAGCATCCTGAGAAGGAGCAGCAACCACACGTGTACCAAGACGAGTGGGGTTGAAAGTAATGGAGGCATCCACGGAATCAACGAGATGTCGATGGAGGGAGAAATCGTCAGGAGGCGCAGAATCAAGAGGGAGGAGATCAAAATATTTGGCCCACGAAGCGGGACCAAACAAGGCTTGATAGGTAGCAGAACTGGAAGAAATCGAGCGAGGGCGGCTGTGACGAGGACGGCGGTGAGAACCCCCAGAGAGAGGGGTTAAAAGGCGCAGTAGTTACAACTAGAGATGGAGCCGCGCCAGAGGACGAGGTAGTCACCACTGGGGGCTTGGGGCTCGACCCAACCACAGAGGAGGGAGGGGAGCCAGGGGAAGGAGTCAGAGAGGCCAAAGGAAGAGCAAGGTCGGGGCCCAATGCAGCGGAGGCTACAGAGCCCGGTCTTCCAACACGGACCGACTCGGGGGCTTGGTCGCCCACCCCACGAGCCTGAGAAGGTAAAGCAGAAACAGCCGAAACAGGGGTCATCATCATTACGAAAAGGAATATATATTCATGAATGTGCACCCACACTCACCATGGAGCCACAATTAGAGGCAGGACACCCAACAAGAAGCTATCGCCGATCTTGCCGGGGCCTCCTAGGGGTGCGTCGTGAGTATACGCCCCACAAACGCCACCTTAAGAAACCGACAGTCCGTCGAGATCGGGTTCACTACACGCTTGCACCCGTAGAACTACAGTTCTACGGGTGCAAGAGTATGCCTCCTCAAGCACCCGGGCGTCAAAATAATAGAAGTCCAAGGGAAGAACCAGAACAAGCAAAAGGTCGGCAGGAAACGGCAAGCAGATAGGAGAAGAGAGGGGTGAAAAACTAAACAGAAGGAAAAGGAAAAGGTGCCCAGCAGAATTGGAGAGGACGGCAGCAGGAGCACTAGGCTAGAAAAGGACAGAGGACTGTCCCAAGGAGCATCACACTCCGGCAGCCGCCCACTAAGCCCCCCCACGGCAACAACGAGCTGAGCGGGGAGGGGGGAGAAGTGTGGTAGTGGCGGGGTGTGAGGCGTGTAGTGGCGTGGTAGTGGCATGGTGTGAGGCGTGTAGGGGCGTGATGTGAAGCGTGGTAGTGGCGTGGTGTGAGGCGTGTAGGAGCCTGGTGGTAGGCGTGTAGTGGCGTGGTGTGAGACATGGTAGTAGCGGGGTGTAAGGCATGATAGTGGCGTGGTGTGAGGCGTGTAGGGGCGTGATGTGAAGCGTGTAGTGGCGTGGTGTGAGGCGTGTAGTGGTGTGGTGTGAGGCGTGTAGTGGCCTGGTGGTAGGCGTGGCGTGGTGTGAGACGTGGTAGTAGCGGGGTGTAAGGCGTGATAGTGGCGTGGTGTGAGGCGTGGTAATGGCGTGGTGTGAGGCGTGTAGTGGCGTGGTGTGAGGCGTGTAGTAACGTGGTGTGAGGCGTGGTGTGAGGTGTAGTGTGAGGCATGGTGTTTAGCGTGTAGTAGTAACGTGGTGTTTAGCGTGTAGTGGCGTCGTGTGAGGCGTGTAGCGGCGTCGTGTGAGGCGTGTTGTGGCGTGGTGTGAGGCGTGTAGTGGCGTGGTGTGAAACGTGTAGTGGCGTGGTGTGAAGTGTGTAGTGGCGTGGTGTTAGCCTTGTAGTGGCGTGGTGTGAGGCGTGTAGTGGCGTGGTGTGAGGCGTGTATCGGCGTGGTGTGAGGCGTGTAGTGGCGTGGTGTGAAACGTGTAGTGGCATGGTGTGAGGCGTGTAGTGGCGTGGTGTTAGCCTTGTAGTGGCGTGGTGTGAGGCGTGTAGTGGCATGGTGTGAGGCGTGTAGAGGCGTGGTGTTTAGCGTGGTGTGAGGCGTGGTAGTGGCGTGGTGTGAGGCGTAGTAATGGCGTGGTGTGAGGCGTGTAGTGGCGTGGTGTGGTGTGAGGCGTGTAGTGGCGTGGTGTGAAACGTGTAGTGGCGTGGTGTGAAACGTGTAGTGGCGTGGTGTGAAGTGTGTAGTGGCGTGGTGTGAGGCGTGTAGTGGCGTGGTGTGAGGCGTCTAGTGGCATGGTGTGAAGCATGTAGTGGCGTGGTGTGAGGCGTGTAGTGGCATGGTGTGAGGCGTGTAGTGGCGTGGTGTGAAGATTGTAGTGGCGTGGTGTGAAGCGTGTAGTGGCGTGCTGTGAAGCGTGTAGTGGCGTGGTGTGAAGCGTGTAGTGGCATGGTGTGAGGCGTGTAGTGGCGTGGTGTGAGGCGTGTAGTGGCGTGGTGTGAGGCGTGTAGTGGCGTGGTGTGAAGATTGTAGTGGCGTGGTGTGAAGCGTGTAGTGGCGTGGTGTGAAGCGTGTAGTGGCGTGGTGTGAAGCGTGTAGTGGCATGGTGTGAGGCGTGTAGTGGCGTGGTGTGAGGCGTATAGTGGCATGGTGTGAGGCGTGTAGTGGCATGGTGTGAGGCGTGTAGTGGCGTGGTGTGAGGCGTGTAGTGGCGTGGTGTGAGGCGTGTAGTGGCGTGGTGTGAGGCGAAAAATTGGCATGGTGTGAGGCGTATAGTGGCATAGTGTGAGGCGTGTAGTGGCGTGGTGTGAGGCGTGTAGTAGCGTGGTGTGAGGCGTGTAGTGGCGTGGTGTGAGGCGTGTAGTGGCGTGGTGTGAGGCGTGTAGTGGCGTGGTGTGAGGCGTGTAGTGGCGTGGTGTGAGGCGTGTAGAGGCGTGGTGTGAGGCGTGTAGTGGCGTCGTGTGAGGCGTGTAGTGGCGTGGTGTGAAGCTTGTAGTGGCGTGCTGTGAGGCGTGTAGTGGAGTGGTGTGAAGCGTGTAGTGGCATGGTGTGAGGCGTGTAGTGGCGTGGTGTGAGGCGTATAGTGGCACGGTGTGAGGCGTGTAGTGGCATGGTGTGAGGCGTGTAGTGGCATGGTGTGAGGCGTGGTGTGAAGCGTAGTGTGAGGCGTGGTGTTTAGCGTGTAGTGGCGTCGTGTGAGGCGTGTAGTGGCGTCGTGTGAGGCGTGTAGTGGCGTGGTGTGAGGCGTGTAGTGGCGTGGAGTGAGGCGTGTAGTGGCGTGGTATGAGGCGTGTAGTGGCGTGGTGTGAGGCGTGTAGTGGCGTGGTGTGAGGCATGTAGTGGTGTGGTGTGAAACATGTAGTGGCGTGGTGTGAAACGTGTAGTGGCGTGGTGTGAGGCGTGTAGTGGCGTGGTGTGAGGCGTGTAGTGGCCTGGTGTGAGGCGTGTAGTGGCCTGGTGTGAGGCGTTTAGTGGCGTGGTGTGAGGCGTGTAGTGGTATGGTGTGAGGCGTGTAGTGGCGTGGTGTAGGCGGGTAGTGACGTGGTTTAAGGCGTGGTGTGAGGCGTGTAGTGGCGTGGTGTGAGGCGTGGTAGTGGCTTGGTGTGAGGCGTGTAGTGACGTGGTGTTAAGCTTGTAGTGGCGTGCTGTGAGGCGTGTAGTGTCGTGGTGTGAGGCGTGTAGTGACGTGGTGTGAGTGTTGTAGTGGCGTGGTGTGAGGCGTGTAGTTGCGTGGTGGTTAGCGTGTAGTGGCGTGGTGTGAGGCGTGTAGTGGCGTGGTGTGAGGCGTGTAGTGGCCTGGTGGTTAGCGTGTAGTGGCGTGGTGTGAGGCGTTTAGTGGAATGGTATGAGGCGTGTAGTGGCATGGTGTGAGGCGTATAGTGGAGTGGTGTGAGGCGTGTAGTGGCCTGGTGTGAGGCGTGTAGTGTTATGGTGTGAGGCGTGTAGTGGCCTGGTGGTAGGCGGGTAGTGGCCTGGTGTGAGGCGTGTAGTGGCGTGGTGGTAGGCGTGTAGTGGCCTGGTGGTAGGCGTGTAGTGGCCTGGTGTGAGGCGTGTAGTGGCGTGGTGGTAGGCGTGTAGTGGCCTGGTGGTAGGCGTGTAGTGGCCTGGTGGTAGGCGTGTAGTGGCGTGGTGTGAGGCGTGTAGTGGCGTGGTGTGAGGCGTGTAGTGGCATGGTGTAAGGGTTGTAGTGGCCTGGTGTGAGGCTTGTAGTGTTATGGTGTGAGGCGTGTAGTGGCCTGGTGGTAGGCGTGTAGTGGCCTGGTGTGAGGCGTTTAGTGGCGTGGTGTGAGGCGTTTAGTGGCGTGGTGTGAGGCGTGTAGTGGCCTGGTGGTAGGCGTGTAGTGGCGTGGTGTGAGGCGTTTAGTGGCGTGGTGTGAGGCGTGTAGTGGTCTGGTGTGAGGCGTTTAGTGGCGTGGTGTGAGGCGTTTAGTGGCGTGGTGTGAGGCGTGTAATGGCGTGGTGTGAGGCGTGTAGTGGCGTGGTGTGAGGCGTTTAGTGGCGTGGTGTGAGGCGTGTAGTAGTCTGGTGTGAGGCGTGTAGTAGTCTGGTGTGAGGCGTGTAGTGGTATGGTGTGAGGCGTGTAGTGGCGTGGTGTGAGGCGTTTAGTGGCGTGGTGTGAGGCGTGTAGTGGTCTGGTGTGAGGCGTTTAGTGGCGTGGTGTGAGGCGTGTAATGGCGTGGTGTGAGGCGTGTAATGGCGTGGTGTGAGGCGTGTAGTGGCGTGGTGTGAGGCGTTGTGTGAGGCGTGGTAGAGGCTTAGTGTGAGGCGTGGTAGAGGCTTAGTGTGAGGCGTGTAGTGACGTGGTGTGAGACGTGTAGTGGCGAGGTGTGAGGCGTGTAGTGGCGAGGTGTGAGGCGTGTAGTGGCGTGGTGAGGGGCGTGGTAGTGGCGTGGTGTAAGGCGTGGTAGTGGCGTGGTGTAAGGCGTGGTAGTGGCGGGGTGTGAGGCATGGTTGTGGCGTGATGTGAGGCGTGGTAGTGGCGTGCTGTGAGGCGTGTAGCGGCCTCGAGGTAGGCGTGTAGTAGCGTGGTATGAGGCGTGTAGTGGTATGGTGTGAGGCGTGTAGTGGCCTGGTGTGAGGCGTGTAGTGGCCTGGTGTGAGGCGTGTATTGGCCTGGTGTGAGGCGTGTAGTGGCGTGGTGTGAGGCGTGTAGTGGCTTGGTGTGAGGCGTGTAGTGGCGTGGTGTGAGGCGGGTAGTAACCTCGTGGTAGGCGTGTAGTAGCGTGGTATGAGGCGTGTAGTGGTATGGTGTGAGGCGTGTAGTTGCCTGGTGTGAGGCGTGTAGTTGCCTGGTGTGAGGCGTGTAGTGGCATGGTGTGAGGCGTGTAGTGGCATGGTGTGAGGCGCGTAGTAGCGTGGTGTGAGGCGTGTAGTGGCCTGGTGTGAGGCGTGTAGTGGCATAGTGTGAGGCGTGTAGTGGCATGGTGTGAGGCGTGAAGTGGCATGGTGTGAGGGTTGTAGTGGCCTGGTGTGAGGCGTGTAGTGGCGTGGTGTGAGGCGTGTAGTGGCATGGTGGAGGGTTGTAGTGGCCTGGTGTGAGGCGTGTAGTGGCATGGTGTGAGGCGTGTAGTGGTATGGTGTGAGGCGTGTAGTGGCATTGTGTGAGGCGTGAAGTGGCATGGTGTGAGGCGTGTAGTGGCGTGGTGTGAGGCGTGTAGTGGCATGGTGTGAGGCGTTGAGTGGCATGGTGTGAGGCGTGAAGTGGCATGGTGTGAGGCGTGTAGTGGCATGGTGTGAGGCGTGAAGTGGCATGGTGTGAGGGTTGTAGTGGCCTGGTGTGAGGCGTGTAGTGGCGTGGTGTGAGGCGTTTAGTGGCGTGGTGTGAGGCGTGTAGTGGCGTGGTGTGAGGCGTGTAGTGGCGTGGTGAGGGGCGTGGTAGTGGCGTGGTATGAGGCGTGTAGCGGCCTGGTGGTAGGCGTGTAGTGGCCTGGTGTGAGGCGTTTAGTGGCGTGGTGTGAGGCGTGTAGTGGCGTGGTGTGAGGCGTGTAGTGGCCTGGTGTGAGGCGTTTAGTGGCGTGGTGTGAGGCGTGTAGTGGCGTGGTGTGAGGCGTGTAGTGGCCTGGTGTGAGGCGTTTAGTGGCGTGGTGTGAGGCGTGTAGTGGCGTGGTGTGAGGCGTATAGTGGAGTGGTGTGAGGCGTGTACTGGCCTGGTGTGAGGCGTGTAGTGTTATGGTGTGAGGCGTGTAGTGTTATGGTGTGAGGCGTGTAGCGTTATGGTGTGAGGCGTGTAGTGGCCTGGTGTGAGGCGTGTAGTGTTATGGTGTGAGGCGTGTAGTGGCGTGGTGGTAGGCGTGTAGTGTTATGGTTTGAGGCGTGTAGTGGCGTGGTGGAAGGCGTGTAGTGGCCTGGTGTGAGGCGTGTAGTGTTATGGTGTGAGGCGTGTAGTGGCCTGGTGTGAGGCGTGAAGTGTTATGGTGTGAGGCGTGTAGTGGCGTGTTGTGAGGCGTGTAGTGTTATGGTGTGAGGCGTGTAGTGGCCTGGTGGTAGGCGTGTAGTGGCCTGGTGGTAGGCGTGTAGTGGCCTGGTGGTAGGCGGGTAGTGGCCTGGTGGTAGGCGTGTAGTGGCCTGGTGGTAGGCGTGTAGTGGCCTGGTGGTAGGCGTGTAGCGGCCTGGTGGTAGGCGTGTAGTGGCCTGGTGTGAGGCGTGTAGTGGCCTGGTGTGAGGCGTGAAGTGGCGTGGTGTGAGGCGTGTAGTGGCCTGGTGTGAGGCGTGTATTGGCCTGGTGTGAGGCGGGTAGTGGCGTGGTGTGAGGCGTGTAGTGGCATGGTGTGAGGCGTGTAGTGGTATGGTGTGAGGCGTGTAGTGGCCTGGTGTGAGGCGTGTAGTGGCATGGTGTGAGGCGTGTAGTGGCATGGTGTGAGGCGTGTAGTCGCGTGGTGTGAGGCGTGTAGTGGCGTGGTGTGAGGCGTATAGTGGATTGGAGTGAGGCGTGTAATGGCGTGGTGTGAGGCGTGTAGTGGCCTGGTGTGAGGAGTATAGTGGAGTGGTGTGAGGTGTGTATTGGCGTGGTGTGAGGCGTGTAGTGGCGTGGTGTGAGGCGTGTAGTCGCGTGGTGTGAGGCGTGTATTGGCGTGGTGTGAGGCATAGTAGTGGAATGGTGTGAGGCGTGTAGTAGCGTGGTATGAGGCGTGTAGTGGCCTGGTGTGAGGCGTGTAGTGGCCTGGTGTGAGGCGTGTAGTGGCGTGGTGTGAGGCATAGTAGTGGAATGATGTGAGGCGTGTAGTAGCGTGGTATGAGGCGTGTAGTGGCCTGGTGTGAGGCGTGTAGTGGCCTGGTGTGAGGCGTGTATTGGCCTGGTGTGAGGCGTGTAGTGGCATGGTGTGAGGCGTGTAGTGGCATGGTGTGAGGCGTGTAGATGCGTGGTGTGAGGCGTGTAGTGGCGTCGTGTGAGGCGTGTAGTGGGGTGGTGTGAAGCTTGTAGTGGCGTGCTGTGAGGCGTGTAGTGGCATGGTGTGAGTGTTGTAGTGGCGTGGTGTGAGGCGTGTAGTGTTATGGTGTGAGGCGTGTAGTGGCCTGGTGTGAGGCGTGTAGTGGCGTGGTGTGAGGCGTATAGTGGCCTGGTGGTAGGCGTGGTAGTGACGTGGTTTAAGGCGTGGTGTGAGGCGTGGTAGTGGCGTGGTGTGAGGCGTGTAGTGGCGTGGTGTGAGGCGTGGTAGTGGCGTGGTGTGAGGCGTGTAGCGGCCTGGTGTGAGGCGTGAAGTGGCGTAATGAGGGGCGTGGTAGTGGCGGGGTGTAAGGCGTGGTAGTGGCGGGGTGTGAGGCGTGGTAGTGGCGTGGTGTGAGGCGTGTAGCGGCCTGCTGTGAGGCGTGTAGTGGCGTGGTGTGAGGCGTATAGTGGCCTGGTGGTAGGCGTGTAGTGGCGTGGTATGAGGCGTGTAGTGGTATGGTGTGAGGCTTGTAGCGGCCTGGTGTGAGGCGTGTAGTGGCGTGGTGTGAGGCGTATAGTGGCCTGGTGGTAGGCGTGTAGTGGCGTGGTATGAGGCGTGTAGTGGTATGGTGTGAGGCGTGTAGTGGCCTGGTGAGAGGCGTGTAGTGGCCTGGTGTGAGGCGTGTAGTGGCCTGGTGTGAGGCGTGGTAGTGGCGTGGTGTGAGGCGTGTAGCGGCCTGGTGTGAGGCGTGTAGTGGTATGGTGTGAGGCGTGTAGTGGCCTGGTGTGAGGCGTGTAGTGGCCTGGTGTGAGGCGTGTAGTGGCATGGTGTGAGGTGTGTAGTGGCGTGGTGTGAGACGTGTAGTGGCGTGGTGTGAGGCGTGTAGTGGCGTGGTGTGAGGCGTGTAGTGGCATGGTGGTAGGCGTGTAGTGGCGTGGTATGAGGCGTGTAGTGGTATGGTGTGAGGCGTGTAGTGGCATGGTGTGAGGCGTGTAGTGGCATGGTGTGAGGCGTGTAGTGGCATGGTGTGAGGCGTGTAGTGGCATGGTGTGAGGCGTGTAGTGGCCTGGTGTGAGCCGTTCAGTGGCATGGTGTGAGGCGTGTAGTGGCGTGGTGTGAGGCGTGTAGTGGCCTGGTGGTTAGTGTGTAGTGGCCTGGTGTGAGGCGTGTAGTGGCCTGGTGTGAGGCGTGTAGTGGCCTGGTGATAGGCGTTTAGTTGCGTGGTGTGAGGCATAGTAGTGGTATGGTGTGAGGCGTGTAGTGGTATGGTGTGAGGCGTGTAGTGGCATGGTGTGAGGCGTGTAGTGGCGTGGTGTGAGGCGTGTAGTGGCGTGGTGTGAGGCGTGTAGTGGTATGGTGTGAGGCGTGTAGTGGCGTGGTGTGAGACGTGTAGTGGCCTGGTGGTAGGTGTGGTAGTGGCGTGGTGTGAGGCGTGTAGTGGCAATGTGTGAGGGGTGTAGTGGCGTTGTGTGAGGCGTGTAGTGGCAATGTGTGAGGCGTGTAGTGGCGTGGTGTGAGGCGTGTAGTTGTATGGTGTGAGGCGTGTAGTGGCCTGGTGTGAGGCGTGTAGTGGCCTGGTGGTAGGTGTGGTAGTGGCGTGGTGTGAGGCGTGTAGTGGCAATGTGTGAGGCGTGTAGTGGCGTTGTGTGAGGCGTGTAGTGGCGTTGTGTGAGGCGTGTAGTGGCGTTGTGTGAGGCGTGTAGTGGCGTGGTGTGAGGCGTGTAGTTGTATGGTGTGAGGCGTGTAGTGGCCTGGTGTGAGGCGTGTAGTGGCCTGGTGTGAGGCGTGTAGTGGCGTGGTGTGAGGCGTGTAGTGGGGTGATGTGAGGCGTGTAGTGGCGTGGTGTGAGGCGTGTAGTGGCGTGGTGTGAGGCGTGTAGTGGCCGGTGTGAGGCGTGTAGTGATATGGTGTGAGGCGTGTAGTGGCGTGGTGTGAGGCGTGTAGTGGCGTGGTGTGAGGCGTGTAGTGGTATGGTGTGAGGCGTATAGTGGCCTGGTGGTATGCGTGTAGTGGCGTGGTGTGAGGCGTGTAGTGGCGTGGTGTGAGGCGTGTAGTGGCATTGTGTGAGGCGTGTATTGGCGTGGTGTGAGGCGTGTAGTGGCGTGGTGGTAGGTGTGTAGTGGCCTGGTGTGAGGCGTGTAGTGGCCTCGTGTGAGGCGTGTAGTGGCCTTGTGTGAGGCGTGTAGTTGAATGTTGTGAGGCGTGTAGTGGCCTGGTGTGAGGCGTATAGTGGAGTGGTGTGAGGCGTTTAGTGGCGTGGTGAGGGGCGTGGTAGTGGCGGGGTGTAAGGCGTGGTAGTGGCGGTGTGTTAGGCATGGTAGTGGCGTGGTGTGAGGCATGTAGTGGCGTGGTGTGAGGCGTGTAATGGCCTGGTGTGAGGCGTGTAGTGGCCTGGTGTGAGGCGTGTAGTGGCCTGGTATGAGGCGTGTAGTGGCCTGGTGTGAGGCGTGAAGTGGCGTGGTGTGAGGCGTGTAGTGGCCTGGTGTGAGGCGTGTATTGGCCTGGTGTGAGGCGGGTAGTGGCCTCGTGGTAGGCGTGTAGTAGCGTGGTATGAGGCGTGAAGTGGCGTAGTGTGAGGCGTGTAGTAGCGTGGTGTGAGGCGTGTAGTGGCATGGTGGTAGGTGTGGTAGTGGCGTGGTGTGAGGCGTGTAGTGGCATGGTGTGAGGCGTGTATTGGCCTGGTGTGAGGCGGGTAGTGGCCTCGTGGTAGGCGTGTAGTAGCGTGGTATGAGGCGTGTAGTGGCAATGTGTGAGGCGTGTAGTGGCGTTGTGTGAGGCGTGTAGTGGCGTTGTGTGAGGCGTGTAGTGGCGTTGTGTGAGGCGTGTAGTGGCGTGGTGTGAGGCGTGTTGTTGTATGGTGTGAGGCGTGTAGTGGCCTGGTGTGAGGCGTGTAGTGGCCTGGTGTGAGGCGTGTAGTGGGGTGATGTGAGGCGTGTAGTGGCGTGGTGTGAGGCGTGTAGTGGCGTGGTGTGAGGCGTGTAGTGGCGTGGTGTGAGGCGTGTAGTGGCCTGGTGTGAGGCGTGTAGTGATATGGTGTGAGGCGTGTAGAGGCGTGGTGTGAGGCGTGTAGTGGCGTGGTGTGAGGCGTGTAGTGGTATGGTGTGAGGCGTATAGTGGCCTGGTGAAAGGCGTGTAGTGGCGTGGTATGAGGCGTGTAGTGGTATGGTGTGAGGCTTGTAGCGGCCTGGTGTGAGGCGTGTAGTGGCGTGGTGTGAGGCGTATAGTGGCCTGGTGGTAGGCGTGTAGTGGCGTGGTATGAGGCGTGTAGTGGTATGGTGTGAGGCGTGTAGTGGCCTGGTGTGAGGCGTGTAGTGGCGTGGAGAGGGGCGTGTAGTTGTATGGTGTGAGGCGTGTAGTGGCCTGGTGTGAGGCGTGTAGTGGCATGGTGTGAGGCGTGTAGTGGTATGGTGTGAGGCGTGTAGTGGCATGGTGTGAGGCGTGTAGTGGCGTGGTGTGAGGCGTGTAGTGGACTGGTGTGAGGCGTGTAGTGGTATGGTGTGAGGCGTGTAGTGGCGTGGTGTGAGACGTGTAGTGGCCTGGTGGTAGGTGTGGTAGTGGCGTGGTGTGAGGCGTGTAGTGGCAATGTGTGATTGGTGTAGTGGCGTGGTGTGAGGCGTGTAGTGGTGTTGTGTGAGGCGTGTAGTGGCGTTGTGTGAGGCGTGTAGTGGCGTGGTGTGAGGCGTGTAGTTGTATGGTGTGAGGCGTGTAGTTGTATGGTGTGAGGCGTGTAGTGGCCTGGTGGTTAGCGTGTAGTGGCGTGGTGTGAGGCGTGTAGTGGCGTGGTGTGAGGCGTGTAATTGTATGGTGTGAGGCGTGTAGTGGCCTGGTGTGAGGCGTGTAGTGGCCTGGTGTGAGGCGTGTAGTGGCGTGGTGTGAGGCGTGTAGTGGCGTTGTGTGAGGCGTGTAGTGGCGTGGTGTGAGGCGTGTACTTGTATGGTGTGAGGCGTGTAGTTGTATGGTGTGAGGCGTGTAGTGGCCTGGTGGTTAGCGTGTAGTGGCGTGGTGTGAGGCGTGTAGTGGCGTGGTGTGAGGCGTGTAGTTGTATGGTGTGAGGCGTGTAGTTGTATGGTGTGAGGCGTGTAGTGGCGTGGTGTGAGGCTTGTAGTGGCAATGTGTGAGGCGTATAGTGGCGTGATGTGAGGCGTGTAGTGGCGTGGTGTGAGGCGTGTAGTGGCCTGGTGTGAGGCGTGTAGTGGCGTGGTGTGAGGCGTGTAGTGGCGTTGTGTGAGGCGTGTAGTGGCCTGGTGTGAGGCGTGTAGTGGCGTGGTGTGAGGCGTGTAGTTGTATGGTGTGAGGCGTGTAGTGGCCTGGTGTGAGGCGTGTAGTGGCCTGGTGTGAGGCGTGTAGTGGCCTGGTGTGAGGCGTGTAGTGGCATGGTGTGAGGCGTGTAGTGGCATGGTGTGAGGCGTGTAGTGGCGTGGTGTGAGGCGTGTAGTGGTGTGAGGCGTGTAGTGGCGTGGTGTGAGGCGTGTAGTGGCGTTGTGTGAGGCGTGTAGTGGCGTGGTGTGAGGCGTGTAGTTGTATGGTGTGAGGCGTGTAGTTGTATTGTGTGAGGCGTGTAGTGGCCTGGTGGTTAGCGTGTAGTGGCGTGGTGTGAGGCGTGTAGTGGCATGGTGTGAGGCGTGTAGTGGCATGGTGTGAGGCGTGTAGTGGCGTGGTGTGAGGCGTGTAGTGGCATGGTGTGAGGCGTGTAGTGGCGTGGTGTTTAGCATGTAGTGGCGTGGTGTGAGGCGTGTAGTGGTGTGAGGCGTGTAGTGGCGTGGTGTGAGGCGTGTAGTGGCGTTGTGTGAGGCGTGTAGTGGCGTGGTGTGAGGCGTGTAGTTGTATGGTGTGAGGCGTGTAGTTGTATGGTGTGAGGCGTGTAGTGGCCTGATGGTTAGCGTGTAGTGGCGTGGTGTGAGGCGTGTAGTGGCATGGTGTGAGGCGTGTAGTGGCATGGTGTGAGGCGTGTAGTGGCGTGGTGTGAGGCGTGTAGTGGCATGGTGTGAGGCGTGTAGTGGCGTGGTGTTTAGCATGTAGTGGCGTGGTGTGAGGCGTGTAGTGGCATGGTGTGAGGCGTGTAGTGGCGTGGTGTTTAGCATGTAGTGGCGTCGTGTGAGGCGTATAGTGGCGTGGTGTGAGGCGTGTAGTGGCGTGGTGTGAGGCGAATAGTGTTATGGTGTGTGGCGTGTAGTGGCCTGGTGGTAGGCGTGTAGTGGCGTGGTGTGAGGCGTGTAGTGGCGTGGTGTGAGGCGTGTAGTGGCGTGGTGTGAGGCGTGTAGTGGCGTGGTGTGTGGCGTGTAGTGGCGTGGTGTGAGGCGTATAGTGGCATGGTGTGAGGCATGGCAATTGCCTGGTGTGAGGCGTGTAGTGGCATGGTGTGAGGCGTGTAGTGGCGTGGTGTGAGGCGTGTAGCGGCATGGTGTGAGGCGTGTAGTGGCGTGGTGTGAGGCGTGTAGTGGCGTGGTGTGAGGCGTGTAGTGGCGTGGTGTGAGGCGTGGTAGTGGGGTGGTGTGAGGCGTGTAGCGGCCTGGTGTGAGGCGTGTAGCGGCGTGGTGTGAGGCGTGTAGTGGCGTGGTGTGAGGCGTGTAGTGGCGTGGTGTGAGGCGTGTAGTGGCGTGGTGTGAGGCGTGTAGTGGCGTGGTGTGAGGCGTGTAGTGGCGTGGTGTGAGGCGTATAGTGGCCTGGTGGTAGGCGTATAGTGGCGTGGTATGAGGCGTGTAGTGGTATGGTGTGAGGCGTGGTAGTGGCGTGGTGTGAGGCGTGTAGCGGCCTGGTGTGAGGCGTGTAGTGGCGTGGTGAGGGGCGTGGTAGTGGCGTGGTGTAAGGCGTGGTAGTGGCGTGGTGGTTAGCGTGTAGTGGCGTGGTGTGAGGCATAGTAGTGGCATGGTGTGAGGCGTGTAGTGGCGTGGTGTGAGGCGTGTAGTGGCATGGTGTGAGGCGTGTAGTGGCATGGTGTGAGGGTTGTAGTGGCCTGGTGTGAGACGTGTAGTGTTATGGTGTGAGGCGTGTAGTGGCCTGGTGGTAGGCGTGTAGTGGCCTGGTGTGAGGCGTGTAGTGGCGTGGTGTAGGCGGGTAGTGACGTGGTTTAAGGCGTGGTGTGAGGCATAGTAGTGGCCTGGTGTGAGGCGTGTAGTGGCGAGGTGTGAGGCGTGTAGTGGCCTGGTGGTAGGCGTGTAGTGGCCTGATGGTTAGCGTGTAGTGGCGTGGTGTGAGGCGTGTAGTGGCATGGTGTGAGGCGTGTAGTGGCATGGTGTGAGGCGTGTAGTGGCGTGGTGTGAGGCGTGTAGTGGCATGGTGTGAGGCGTGTAGTGGCGTGGTGTTTAGCATGTAGTGGCGTGGTGTGAGGCGTGTAGTGGCATGGTGTGAGGCGTGTAGTGGCGTGGTGTTTAGCATGTAGTGGCGTCGTGTGAGGCGTATAGTGGCGTGGTGTGAGGCGTGTAGTGGCGTGGTGTGAGGCGAATAGTGTTATGGTGTGTGGCGTGTAGTGGCCTGGTGGTAGGCGTGTAGTGGCGTGGTGTGAGGCGTGTAGTGGCGTGGTGTGAGGCGTGTAGTGGCGTGGTGTGAGGCGTGTAGTGGCGTGGTGTGTGGCGTGTAGTGGCGTGGTGTGAGGCGTATAGTGGCATGGTGTGAGGCATGGCAATTGCCTGGTGTGAGGCGTGTAGTGGCATGGTGTGAGGCGTGTAGTGGCGTGGTGTGAGGCGTGTAGCGGCATGGTGTGAGGCGTGTAGTGGCGTGGTGTGAGGCGTGTAGTGGCGTGGTGTGAGGCGTGTAGTGGCGTGGTGTGAGGCGTGGTAGTGGGGTGGTGTGAGGCGTGTAGCGGCCTGGTGTGAGGCGTGTAGCGGCGTGGTGTGAGGCGTGTAGTGGCGTGGTGTGAGGCGTGTAGTGGCGTGGTGTGAGGCGTGTAGTGGCGTGGTGTGAGGCGTGTAGTGGCGTGGTGTGAGGCGTGTAGTGGCGTGGTGTGAGGCGTATAGTGGCCTGGTGGTAGGCGTATAGTGGCGTGGTATGAGGCGTGTAGTGGTATGGTGTGAGGCGTGGTAGTGGCGTGGTGTGAGGCGTGTAGCGGCCTGGTGTGAGGCGTGTAGTGGCGTGGTGAGGGGCGTGGTAGTGGCGTGGTGTAAGGCGTGGTAGTGGCGTGGTGGTTAGCGTGTAGTGGCGTGGTGTGAGGCATAGTAGTGGCATGGTGTGAGGCGTGTAGTGGCGTGGTGTGAGGCGTGTAGTGGCATGGTGTGAGGCGTGTAGTGGCATGGTGTGAGGGTTGTAGTGGCCTGGTGTGAGACGTGTAGTGTTATGGTGTGAGGCGTGTAGTGGCCTGGTGGTAGGCGTGTAGTGGCCTGGTGTGAGGCGTGTAGTGGCGTGGTGTAGGCGGGTAGTGACGTGGTTTAAGGCGTGGTGTGAGGCATAGTAGTGGCCTGGTGTGAGGCGTGTAGTGGCGAGGTGTGAGGCGTGTAGTGGCCTGGTGGTAGGCTTGTAGTGGCCTGGTGTGAGGCGTGTAGTGGCGTGGTGTGAGGCGTGTAGTGGCCTGGTGTGAGGCGTGTAGTGGTATGGTGTGAGGCGTGTAGTGGCCTGGTGTGAGGCGTGTAGTGGCGTGGTGTAGGCGGGTAGTGACGTGGTTCAAGGCGTGGTGTGAGGCGTGGTGTGAGGCGTGGTAGTGGCTTGGTGTGAGGCGTGTAGTGACGTCGTGTGTGGCGTGTAGTGGCGTGGTGTGAGGCGTGTAGTGGCGTGGTGAGGGGCGTGGTAGTGGCGGGGTGTAAGGCATGGTAGTGGCGTGGTGTGAGGCGTGTAGCGGCCTGGTGGTAGGTGTGGTAGTGACGTGGTGTGTGGCGTGGTGTGAGGCGTGGTAGTGGCGTGGTGAGGGGCGTGGTAGTGGCTTGGTGTGAGGCGTGTAGTGACGTGGTGTGAGGCGTGTAGTGACGTGGTGTGTGGCGTGTAGTGGCGTGCTCTGAGGCGTGTAGTGACGTGGTGTGTGGCGTGTAGTGGCGTGGTGTGTGGCGTGTAGTGGCGTGGTGTGAGGCGTGTAGTGGCGTGGTGTGTGGCGTGGTGTGTGGCGTGGTGTGTGGCGTGGTAGTGACGGGGTGCAAGGCGTGGTAGTGGCGTGGTGTGTGGCGTGTAGTGGCGTGGTGAGGGGCGTGTAGTGGCGTGGTGAGGGGCGTGGTAGTGGCTGGGTGTAAGGCGTGGTAGTGGCATGGTGTGAGGCGTGTAGTAGCGTGGTATGAGACGTGTAGTGTCCTGGTGTGAGGCGTGTAATTTCGTGGTGTGAGGCGTGTATTGGCATGGTATGAGGCGTTTAGTGGCGTGGTGTGAGGCGTGTAGTGGCCTGGTGTGAGGCGTGTAGTGGCATGGTGTGAGGCGGGTAGTGGCGTGGTGTGAGGCGTGTAGTGGCCTGGTGTGAGGCGTGTAGTGGCCTGGTGTGAGGCGTGTAGTGGCCTGGTGTGAGGCGTGTAGTGGCCTGGTGTGAGGCGTGTAGTGGCGTGGTGTGAGGCGTGTAGTGGCATGGTGTGAGGCGTGTAGTGGCGTGGTGTGAGGCGTGTAGTGGCATGGTGTGAGGCGTGTAGTGGTGTGGTGTGAGGCGTGTAGTGGCCTGGGGCCAGATTCACGAAAGCACTTACGCAAACACTTACGAACGTGTACATCTTTCCTCAATCTTTGACGGCTTTGGTTACATATATTAAACAGTTTACAAGCATGAAAACTTCCCGTTCAACTGTTGTTATTGTTATAAACAGCCTCCTGGTGCTTCGGAGCTCATTAACTTTTTAATAATTGTAAACAAAGCCGCCAAAGATTGAGAAAAGATGTACAGGTTCGTAAGTGCTTGCGTAAATGCTTTCGTGAATCTGGCCCCTGGTGTGAGGCGTGTAGTGGCGTGGTGTGAGGCGTGTAGTGGCATGGTGTGAGGCGTGTAGTGGCGTGGTGTTTAGCATGCAGTGGCGTGGTGTGAGGCGTGTACTGGCGTGGTGTGAGGCGTGTAGTTGTGTGGTGTGAGGCGTATAGTGGCGTTGTGTGAGGCGTGTAGTGGCGTGGTGTGAGGCGTGTAGTTGTGTGGTATGAGGCTTGTAGTGGCATGGTGTGAGGCGTGTAGTGGCATGGTGTGAGGCGTGTAGTGGCGTGGTGTGAGGCGTGTAGTGGCGTGGTGTGAGGCGTGTAGTGGCGTGGTATGAGGCGTGTAGTATCGTGGTGTGAGGCGTGTAGTGGCGTGGTGTAAGGCGTGTAGTGGCGTGGTGTGAGGCGTGTAGTGGCATGGTGTGAGGCGTGTAGTGGCATGGTGTGAGGCGTGTAGTGGCGTGGTGTGAGGCGTGTAGTGGCATGGTGTGAGGCGTGTAGTGGCGTGGTGTTTAGCATGTAGTGGCGTGGTGTGAGGCGTGTAGTGGCGTGGTGTTTAGCATGTAGTGGCGTCGTGTGAGGCGTGTAGTGGCGTGGTGTGAGGTGTATAGTGGCGTGGTGTGAGGCGTGTAGTGGCGTGGTTTGAGGCGTATAGTGGCGTCGTGTGAGGCGTGTAGTGGCGTGGTGTGAGGCGTATAGTGGCGTTGTGTGAGGCGTGTAGTGGCGTGGTGTGAGGCGTGTAGTTGTGTGGTATGAGGCTTGTAGTGGCATGGTGTGAGGCGTGTAGTGGCGTGGTGTGAGGCGTGTAGTGGCGTGGTGTGAGGCGTGTAGTGGCATGGTATGAGGCGTGTAGTGGCGTGGTGTGAAGCGTGTAGTGGCGTGGTGTGAGGCGTGTAGTGGCGTGGTGTGAGGCGTATAGTGGCATGGTGTGAGGCATGGCAATTGCCTGGTGTGAGGCGTGTAGTGGCGTGGTGTGAGGCGTGTAGAGGCGTGGTGTGAGGCGTGTAATGGCGTGGTGTGAGGCGTATAGTGGCGTGGTGTGAGGCGTGTAGTGGCGTGGTGTGAGGCGTGTAGTGGCGTGGTGTGAGGCGTGTAGTGGCATGGTGTGAGGCGTGTAGTGGCATGGTGTGAGGCGTGTAGTGGCGTGGTGTGAGGCGTGTAGTGGCATGGTGTGAGGCGTGTAGTGGCGTGGTGTTTAGCATGTAGTGGCGTGGTGTGAGGCGTGTAGTGGCATGGTGTGAGGCGTGTAGTGGCGTGGTGTTTAGCATGTAGTGGCGTGGTGTGAGGCGTGTAGTGGCATGGTGTGAGGCGTGTAGTGGCGTGGTGTTTAGCATGTAGTGGCGTCGTGTGAGGCGTGTAGTGGCGTGGTGTGAGGTGTATAGTGGCGTGGTGTGAGGCGTGTAGTGGCGTGGTTGAGGCGTATAGTGGCGTCGTGTGAGGCGTGTAGTGGCGTGGTGTGAGGCGTATAGTGGCGTTGTGTGAGGCGTGTAGTGGCGTGGTGTGAGGCGTGTAGTTGTGTGGTATGAGGCTTGTAGTGGCATGGTGTGAGGCGTGTAGTGGCATGGTGTGAGGCGTGTAGTGGCGTGGTGTGAGGCGTGTAGTGGCATGGTGTGAGGCGTGTAGTGGCGTTGTGTGAAGCGTGTAGTGGCGTGGTGTGAGGCGTGTAGTGGCGTGGTGTGAGGCGTATAGTGGCATGGTGTGAGGCATGGCAATTGCCTGGTGTGAGGCGTGTAGTGGCGTGGTGTGAGGCGTGTAGAGGCGTGGTGTGAGGCGTGTAGTGGCGTGGTGTGAGGCGTATAGTGGCGTGGTGTGAGGCGTGTAGTGGCGTGGTGTGAGGCGTGTAGTGGCGTGGTGTGAGGCGTGTAGTGGCATGGTGTGAGGCGTGTAGTGGCATGGTGTGAGGCGTGTAGTGGCGTGGTGTGAGGCGTGTAGTGGCATGGTGTGAGGCGTGTAGTGGCGTGGTGTTTAGCATGTGGTGGCGTGGTGTGAGGCGTGTAGTGGCATGGTGTGAGGCTTGTAGTGGCGTGGTGTTTAGCATGTAGTGGCGTCGTGTGAGGCGTGTAGTGGCGTGGTGTGAGGCGTGTAGTGGCGTGGTGTGAGGCGAATAGTGTTATGGTGTGAGGCGTGTAGTGGCCTGGTGGTAGGCGTGTAGTGGCCTGGTGTGAGGCGTGTAGTGGCGTGGTGTAGGCGGGTAGTGACGTGGTTCAAGGCGTGGTGTGAGGCGTGGTGTGAGGCGTGGTAGTGGCTTGGTGTGAGGCGTGTAGTGACGTCGTGTGTGGCGTGTAGTGGCGTGGTGTGAGGCGTGTAGTGGCGTGGTGAGGGGCGTGGTAGTGGCGGGGTGTAAGGCCTGGTAGTGGCGTGGTGTGAGGCGTGTAGCGGCCTGGTGGTAGGTGTGGTAGTGACGTGGTGTGTGGCGTGGTGTGAGGCGTGGTAGTGGCGTGGTGAGGGGCGTGGTAGTGGCTTGGTGTGAGGCGTGTAGTGACGTGGTGTGAGGCGTGTAGTGACGTGGTGTGTGGCGTGTAGTGGCGTGCTGTGAGGCGTGTAGTGACGTGGTGTGTGGCGTGTAGTGGCGTGGTGTGTGGCGTGTAGTGGCGTGGTGTGAGGCGTGTAGTGGCGTGGTGTGTGGCGTGGTGTGTGGCGTGGTAGTGACGGGGTGCAAGGCGTGGTAGTGGCGTGGTGTGTGGCGTGTAGTGGCGTGGTGAGGGGCGTGTAGTGGCGTGGTGAGGGGCGTGGTAGTGGCTGGGTGTAAGGCGTGGTAGTGGCGTGGTGTGAGGCGTGTAGTAGCGTGGTATGAGACGTGTAGTGTCCTGGTGTGAGGCGTGTAATTCCGTGGTGTGAGGCGTGTATTGGCATGGTATGAGGCGTTTAGTGGCGTGGTGTGAGGCGTGTAGTGGCCTGGTGTGAGGCGTGTAGTGGCATGGTGTGAGGCGTGTAGTGGCGTGGTGTGAGGCGTGTAGTGGCCTGGTGTGAGGCGTGTAGTGGCGTGGTGTGAGGCGTGTAGTGGCCTGGTGTGAGGCGTGTAGTGGCGTGGTGTGAGGCGTGTAGTGGCATGGTGTGAGGCGTGTAGTGGCGTGGTGTGAGGCGTGTAGTGGCATGGTGTGAGGCGTGTAGTGGCCTGGGGCCAGATTCACGAAAGCACTTACGCAAACACTTACGAACGTGTACATCTTTCCTCAATCTTTGACGGCTTTGGTTACATATATTAAACAGTTTACAAGCATGAAAACTTCCCGTTCAACTGTTGTTATTGTTATAAACAGCCTCCTGGTGCTTCGGAGCTCATTAACTTTTTAATAATTGTAAACAAAGCCGCCAAAGATTGAGAAAAGATGTACAGGTTCGTAAGTGCTTGCGTAAATGCTTTCGTGAATCTGGCCCCTGGTGTGAGGCGTGTAGTGGCGTGGTGTGAGGCGTGTAGTGGCATGGTGTGAGGCGTGTAGTGGCGTGGTGTTTAGCATGCAGTGGCGTGGTGTGAGGCGTGTACTGGCGTGGTGTGAGGCGTGTAGTTGTGTGGTGTGAGGCGTATAGTGGCGTTGTGTGAGGCGTGTAGTGGCGTGGTGTGAGGCGTGTAGTTGTGTGGTATGAGGCTTGTAGTGGCATGGTGTGAGGCGTGTAGTGGCATGGTGTGAGGCGTGTAGTGGCGTGGTGTGAGGCGTGTAGTGGCATGGTATGAGGCGTGTAGTGGCGTGGTGTGAAGCGTGTAGTGGCGTGGTGTGAGGCGTGTAGTGGCGTGGTGTGAGGCGTATAGTGGCATGGTGTGAGGCATGGCAATTGCCTGGTGTGAGGCGTGTAGTGGCGTGGTGTGAGGCGTGTAGAGGCGTGGTGTGAGGCGTGTAATGGCGTGGTGTGAGGCGTATAGTGGCGTGGTGTGAGGCGTGTAGTGGCGTGGTGTGAGGCGTGTAGTGGCGTGGTGTGAGGCGTGTAGTGGCATGGTGTGAGGCGTGTAGTGGCATGGTGTGAGGCGTGTAGTGGCGTGGTGTGAGGCGTGTAGTGGCATGGTGTGAGGCGTGTAGTGGCGTGGTGTTTAGCATGTAGTGGCGTGGTGTGAGGCGTGTAGTGGCATGGTGTGAGGCGTGTAGTGGCGTGGTGTTTAGCATGTAGTGGCGTGGTGTGAGGCGTATAGTGGCATGGTGTGAGGCGTGTAGTGGCGTGGTGTTTAGCATGTAGTGGCGTCGTGTGAGGCGTGTAGTGGCGTGGTGTGAGGTGTATAGTGGCGTGGTGTGAGGCGTGTAGTGGCGTGGTTTGAGGCGTATAGTGGCGTCGTGTGAGGCGTGTAGTGGCGTGGTGTGAGGCGTATAGTGGCGTTGTGTGAGGCGTGTAGTGGCGTGGTGTGAGGCGTGTAGTTGTGTGGTATGAGGCTTGTAGTGGCATGGTGTGAGGCGTGTAGTGGCATGGTGTGAGGCGTGTAGTGGCGTGGTGTGAGGCGTGTAGTGGCATGGTGTGAGGCGTGTAGTGGCGTTGTGTGAAGCGTGTAGTGGCGTGGTGTGAGGCGTGTAGTGGCGTGGTGTGAGGCGTATAGTGGCATGGTGTGAGGCATGGCAATTGCCTGGTGTGAGGCGTGTAGTGGCGTGGTGTGAGGCGTGTAGAGGCGTGGTGTGAGGCGTGTAGTGGCGTGGTGTGAGGCGTATAGTGGCGTGGTGTGAGGCGTGTAGTGGCGTGGTGTGAGGCGTGTAGTGGCGTGGTGTGAGGCGTGTAGTGGCATGGTGTGAGGCGTGTAGTGGCATGGTGTGAGGCGTGTAGTGGCGTGGTGTGAGGCGTGTAGTGGCATGGTGTGAGGCGTGTAGTGGCGTGGTGTTTAGCATGTGGTGGCGTGGTGTGAGGCGTGTAGTGGCATGGTGTGAGGCTTGTAGTGGCGTGGTGTTTAGCATGTAGTGGCGTCGTGTGAGGCGTGTAGTGGCGTGGTGTGAGGCGTGTAGTGGCGTGGTGTGAGGCGAATAGTGTTATGGTGTGAGGCGTGTAGTGGCCTTGTGGTAGGCGTGTAGTGGCCTGGTATGAGGCGTGTAGTGGCGTGGTGTAGGCGGGTAGTGACGTGGTTCAAGGCGTGGTGTGAGGCGTGGTGTGAGGCGTGGTAGTGGCTTGGTGTGAGGCGTGTAGTGACGTCGTGTGTGGCGTGTAGTGGCGTGGTGTGAGGCGTGTAGTGGCGTGGTGAGGGGCGTGGTAGTGGCGGGGTGTAAGGCCTGGTAGTGGCGTGGTGTGAGGCGTGTAGCGGCCTGGTGGTAGGTGTGGTAGTGACGTGGTGTGTGGCGTGGTGTGAGGCGTGGTAGTGGCGTGGTGAGGGGCGTGGTAGTGGCTTGGTGTGAGGCGTGTAGTGACGTGGTGTGAGGCGTGTAGTGACGTGGTGTGTGGCGTGTAGTGGCGTGCTGTGAGGCGTGTAGTGACGTGGTGTGTGGCGTGTAGTGGCGTGGTGTGTGGCGTGGTGTGTGGCGTGGTAGTGACGGGGTGCAAGGCGTGGTAGTGGCGTGGTGTGTGGCGTGTAGTGGCGTGGTGAGGGGCGTGTAATTTCGTGGTGTGAGGCGTGTATTGGCATGGTATGAGGCGTTTAGTGGCATGGTGTGAGGCGTGTAGTGGCGTGGTGTGAGGCGTGTAGTGGCCTGGTGTGAGGCGTGTAGTGGCGTGGTGTGAGGCGTGTAGTGGCCTGGTGTGAGGCGTGTAGTGGCGTGGTGTGAGGCGTGTAGTGGCCTGGTGTGAGGCGTGTAGTGGCGTGGTGTGAGGCGTGTAGTGGCATGGTGTGAGGCGTGTAGTGGCGTGGTGTGAGGCGTGTAGTGGCATGGTGTGAGGCGTGTAGTGGTGTGGTGTGAGGCGTGTAGTGGCCTGGGGCCAGATTCACGAAAGCACTTACGCAAACACTTACGAACGTGTACATCTTTCCTCAATCTTTGACGGCTTTGGTTACATATATTAAACAGTTTACAAGCATGAAAACTTCCCGTTCAACTGTTGTTATTGTTATAAACAGCCTCCTGGTGCTTCGGAGCTCATTAACTTTTTAATAATTGTAAACAAAGCCGCCAAAGATTGAGAAAAGATGTACAGGTTCGTAAGTGCTTGCGTAAATGCTTTCGTGAATCTGGCCCCTGGTGTGAGGCGTGTAGTGGCGTGGTGTGAGGCGTGTAGTGGCATGGTGTGAGGCGTGTAGTGGCGTGGTGTTTAGCATGCAGTGGCGTGGTGTGAGGCGTGTACTGGCGTGGTGTGAGGCGTGTAGTTGTGTGGTATGAGGCTTGTAGTGGCATGGTGTGAGGCGTGTAGTGGCGTGGTGTGAGGCGTGTAGTGGCATGGTGTGAGGCGTGTAGTGGCGTGGTGTGTGGCGTGTAGTGGCGTGGTGTGAGGCGTATAGTGGCATGGTGTGAGGCATGGCAATTGCCTGGTGTGAGGCGTGTAGTGGCATCGTGTGAGGCGTGTAGTGGCGTGGTGTGAGGCGTGTAGTGGCGTGGTGTGAGACGTGTAGTGGCATGGTGTGAGGCGTGTAGTGGCGTGGTGTGTGGCGTGTAGTGGCGTGGTGTGAGGCGTATAGTGGCATGGTGTGAGGCATGGCAATTGCCTGGTGTGAGGCGTGTAATGGCATGATGTGAGGCGTGTAGTGGCGTGGTGTGAGGCGTGTAGTGGCGTGGTGTGAGGCGTGTAGTGGCATGGTGTGAGGCGTGTAGTGGCGTGGTGTGAAGCATGTAGTGGCATGGTGTGAGGCGTGTAGTGGCGTGGTGTGAAGCGTGTAGTGGCGTGGTGTGAGGCGTGTAGTGGCGTGGTGTGAGGCGTATAGTGGCATGGTGTGAGGCATGGCAATTGCCTGGTGTGAGGCGTGTAGTGGCGTGGTGTGAGGCGTGTAGAGGCGTGGTGTGAGGCGTGTAGTGGCGTGGTGTGAGGCGTGTAGTGGCGTGGTGTGAGGCGTGTAGTGGCGTGGTGTGAGGCGTGTAGTGGCGTGGTGTGAGGCGTGTAGTGGCGTGGTGTGAGGCGTGTAGTGGCGTGGTGTGAGGCGTGTAGTGGCGTGGTGTGAGGCGTATAGTGGCGTGGTGTGAGGCGTGTAGTGGCGTGGTGTAAGGCGTGTAGTGGCGTGGTGTGAGGCGTGTAGTGGCATGGTGTGAGGCGTGTAGTGGCATGGTGTGAGGCGTGTAGTGGCGTGGTGTGAGGCGTGTAGTGGCATGGTGTGAGGCGTGTAGTGGCGTGGTGTTTAGCATGTAGTGGCGTGGTGTGAGGCGTGTAGTGGCATGGTGTGAGGCGTGTAGTGGCGTGGTGTTTAGCATGTAGTGGCGTCGTGTGAGGCGTGTAGTGGCGTGGTGTGAGGTGTATAGTGGCGTGGTGTGAGGCGTGTAGTGGCGTGGTTTGAGGCGTATAGTGGCGTCGTGTGAGGCGTGTAGTGGCGTGGTGTGAGGCGTATTGTGGCGTTGTGTGAGGCGTGTAGTGGCGTGGTGTGAGGCGTGTAGTTGTGTGGTATGAGGCTTGTAGTGGCATGGTGTGAGGCGTGTAGTGGCATGGTGTGAGGCGTGTAGTGGCGTGGTGTGAGGCGTGTAGTGGCATGGTGTGAGGCGTGTAGTGGCGTGGTGTGAAGCGTGTAGTGGCGTGGTGTGAGGCGTATAGTGGCATGGTGTGAGGCATGGCAATTGCCTGGTGTGAGGAGTGTAGTGGCGTGGTGTGAGGCGTGTAGAGGCGTGGTGTGAGGCGTGTAGTGGCGTGGTGTGAGGCGTATAGTGGCGTGGTGTGAGGCGTGTAGTGGCGTGGTGTGAGGCGTGTAGTGGCGTGGTGTGAGGCGTGTAGTGGCATGGTGTGAGGCGTGTAGTGGCATGGTGTGAGGCGTGTAGTGGCGTGGTGTGAGGCGTGTAGTGGCATGGTGTGAGGCGTGTAGTGGCGTGGTGTTTAGCATGTAGTGGCGTGGTGTGAGGCGTGTAGTGGCATGGTGTGAGGCGTGTAGTGGCGTGGTGTTTAGCATGTAGTGGCGTGGTGTGAGGCGTGTAGTGGCATGGTGTGAGGCGTGTAGTGGCGTGGTGTGAGGTGTATAGTGGCGTGGTGTGAGGCGTGTAGTGGCGTGGTTTGAGGCGTATAGTGGCGTTGTGTGAGGCGTGTAGTGGCGTGGTGTGAGGCGTGTAGTTGTGTGGTATGAGGCTTGTAGTGGCATGGTGTGAGGCGTGTAGTGGCATGGTGTGAGGCGTGTAGTGGCGTGGTGTGAGGCGTGTAGTGGCATGGTGTGAGGCGTGTAGTGGCGTGGTGTGAGGCGTGTAGTGGCATGGTGTGAGGCGTGTAGTGGCGTGGTGTGAAGCGTGTAGTGGCGTGGTGTGAGGCGTGTAGTGGCGTGGTGTGAGGCGTATAGTGGCATGGTGTGAGGCATGGCAATTGCCTGGTGTGAGGCGTGTAGTGGCGTGGTGTGAGGCGTGTAGAGGCGTGGTGTGAGGCGTGTAGTGGCGTGGTGTGAGGCGTATAGTGGCGTGGTGTGAGGCGTGTAGTGGCGTGGTGTGAGGCGAATAGTGTTATGGTGTGAGGCGTGTAGTGGCCTGGTGGTAGGCGTGTAGTGGCCTGGTGTGAGGCGTGTAGTGGCCTCGTGTGAGGCGTGTAGTGGCCTTGTGTGAGGCGTGTAGTGGAATGGAGTGAGGCGTTTAGTGGCGTGGTGAGGGGCGTGGTAGTGGCGGGGTGTAAGGCGTGGTAGTGGCGGGGTGTTAGGCATGGTAGTGGCGTGGTGTGAGGCATGTAGTGGCGAGGTGTGAGGCATGTAGTGGCGTGGTGTGAGGCGTATAGTGGCCTGGTGGTAGGCGTGTAGTGGCGTGGTGTGAGGCGTGTAGTGGCGTGGTTTAAGGCGTGGTGTGAGGCGTGGTAGTGGCGTGGTGGTAGGCGTATAGTGGCCTGGTGGTAGGCGTGTAGTGGCGTGGTGTGAGGCGTGTAGTGGCGTGGTTTAAGGCGTGGTGTGAGGCGTGGTAGTGGCTTGGTGTGAGGCGTGTAGTGACGTGGTGTGAGGCGTGTACTGGCGTGGTGTGAGGCGTGTAGTGGCGTGGTTTAAGGCGTGGTGTGAGGCGTGTTCTGGCGTGGTGTGAGGCGTGTAGTGGCGTGGTGAGGGGCGTGGTAGTGGCGGGGTGTAAGGCGTGGTAGTGGCGGGGTGTTAGGCATGGTAGTGGCGTGGTGTGAGGCGTGTAGTGGCGTGGTGTGAGGCGTGTAGTGGCGTGGTGTGAGGCGTGGTAGTGGCGTGGTGTGAGGCGTGTAGCGGCCTGGTGTGAGGCGTGTAGTGGCGTGGTGTGAGGCGTGTAGTGGCGTGGTGTGAGGCGTGTAGTGGCGTGGTGTGAGGCGTGTAGTGGCGTGGTGTGAGGCGTGTAGTGGCGTGGTGTGAGGCGTATAGTGGCCTGGTGGTAGGCGTATAGTGGCGTGGTATGAGGCGTGTACTGGTATGGTTTGAGGCGTGGTAGTGGCGTGGTGTGAGGCGTGTAGCGGCCTGATGTGAGGCGTGTAGTGGCGTGGTGAGGGGCGTGGTAGTGGCGGGGTGTAAGGCGTGGTAGTGGCGTGGTGGTTAGCGTGTAGTGGCGTGGTGTGAGGCATAGTAGTGGCATGGTGTGAGGCGTGTAGTGGCGTGGTGTGAGGCGTGTAGTGGCGTGGTGTGAGGCGTGTAGTGGCATGGTGTGAGGCGTGTAGTGGCATGGTGTGAGGGTTGTAGTGGCCTGGTGTGAGGCGTGTAGTGTTATGGTGTGAGGCGTGTAGTGGCCTGGTGGTAGGCGTGTAGTGGCCTGGTGTGAGGCGTGTAGTGGCGTGGTATAGGCGGGTAGTGACGTGGTTTAAGGCGTGGTGTGAGGCATAGTAGTGGCCTGGTGTGAGGCGTGTAGTGGCGTGGTGTGAGGCGTGTAGTGGCCTGGTGGTAGGCGTGTAGTGGCCTGGTGTGAGGCGTGTAGTGGCGTGGTGTGAGGCGTGTAGTGGCCTGGTGTGAGGCGTGTAGTGGTATGGTGTGAGGCGTGTAGTGGCCTGGTGTGAGGCGTGTAGTGGCGTGGTGTAGGCGAGTAGTGACGTGGTTCAAGGCGTGGTGTGAGGCGTGGTGTGAGGCGTGGTAGTGGCTTGGTGTGAGGCGTGTAGTGACGTCGTGTGTGGCGTGTAGTGGCGTGGTGTGAGGCGTGTAGTGGCGTGGTGAGGGGCGTGGTAGTGGTGGGGTGTAAGGCATGGTAGTGGCGTGGTGTGAGGCGTGTAGCGGCCTGGTGGTAGGTGTGGTAGTGACGTGGTGTGTGGCGTGGTGTGAAGCGTGGTAGTAGCGTGGTGAGGGGCGTGGTAGTGGCTTGGTGTGAGGCGTGTAGTGACGTGGTGTGAGGCGTGTAGTGACGTGGTGTGTGGCGTGTAGTGACGTGGTGTGTGGCGTGTAGTGGCGTGGTGTGAGGCGTGTAGTGACGTGGTGTGTGGCGTGTAGTGGCGTGGAGTGAGGCGTGTAGTGGCGTGGTGTGTGGCGTGGTGTGTGGCGTGGTAGTGACGGGGTGTAAGGCGTGGTAGTGGCTTGGTGTGAGGCGTGTAGTGACGTGGTGTGTGGCGTGTAGTGGCGTGGTGAGGGGCGTGGTAGTGGCTGGGTGTAAGGTGTGGTAGTGGCGTGGTGTGAGGCGTGTAGTAGCGTGGTATGAGGCGTTTAGTGGCGTGGTGTGAGGCGTGTAGTGGCCTGGTGTGAGGCGTGTAGTGGCCTGGTGTGAGGCGTGTAGTGGCATGGTGTGAGCGTGTAGTGGCGTGGTGTGAGGCGTGTAGTGGCCTGGTGTGAGGCGTGTAGTGGCGTGATGTGAGGCGTGTAGTGGCCTGGTGTGAGGCGTGTAGTGGCGTGGTGTGAGGCGAATAGTGTTATGGTGTGAGGCGTGTAGTGGCCTGGTGGTAGGCGTGTAGTGGCCTGGTGTGAGGCGTGTAGTGGCCTCGTGTGAGGCGTGTAGTGGCCTTGTGTGAGGCGTGTAGTGGAATGGAGTGAGGCGTTTAGTGGCGTGGTGAGGGGCGTGGTAGTGGCGGGGTGTAAGGCGTGGTAGTGGCGGGGTGTTAGGCATGGTAGTGGCGTGGTGTGAGGCATGTAGTGGCGTGGTGTGAGGCATGTAGTGGCGTGGTGTGAGGCGTGTAGTGGCATGGTGTGAGGCGTATAGTGGCCTGGTGGTAGGCGTGTAGTGTCGTGGTGTGAGGCGTGCAGTGGCGTGGTGTGAGGCGTGTAGTGGCGTGGTGTGAGGCGTGTAGTGGCGTGGTGTGAGGCGTGTAGTGGCGTGGTGTGAGGCGTATAGTGGCCTGGTGGTAGGCGTGTAGTGGCGTGGTGTGAGGCGTGTAGTGGCGTGGTTTAAGGCGTGGTGTGAGGCGTGGTAGTGGCGTGGTGGTAGGCGTATAGTGGCCTGGTGGTAGGCGTGTAGTGGCGTGGTGTGAGGCGTGTAGTGGCGTGGTTTAAGGCGTGGTGTGAGGCGTGGTAGTGGCTTGGTGTGAGGCGTGTAGTGACGTGGTGTGAGGCGTGTACTGGCGTGGTGTGAGGCGTGTAGTGGCGTGGTTTAAGGCGTGGTGTGAGGCGTGTTCTGGCGTGGTGTGAGGCGTGTAGTGGCGTGGTGAGGGGCGTGGTAGTGGCGGGGTGTAAGGCGTGGTAGTGGCGGGGTGTTAGGCATGGTAGTGGCGTGGTGTGAGGCGTGTAGTGGCGTGGTGTGAGGCGTGTAGTGGCGTGGTGTGAGGCGTGGTAGTGGCGTGGTGTGAGGCGTGTAGCGGCCTGGTGTGAGGCGTGTAGTGGCGTGGTGTGAGGCGTGTAGTGGCGTGGTGTGAGGCGTGTAGTGGCGTGGTGTGAGGCGTGTAGTGGCGTGGTGTGAGGCGTGTAGTGGCGTGGTGTGAGGCGTATAGTGGCCTGGTGGTAGGCGTATAGTGGCGTGGTATGAGGCGTGTAGTGGTATGGTTTGAGGCGTGGTAGTGGCGTGGTGTGAGGCGTGTAGCGGCCTGATGTGAGGCGTGTAGTGGCGTGGTGAGGGGCGTGGTAGTGGCGGGGTGTAAGGCGTGGTAGTGGCGTGGTGGTTAGCGTGTAGTGGCGTGGTGTGAGGCATAGTAGTGGCATGGTGTGAGGCGTGTAGTGGCGTGGTGTGAGGCGTGTAGTGGCGTGGTGTGAGGCGTGTAGTGGCATGGTGTGAGGCGTGTAGTGGCATGGTGTGAGGGTTGTAGTGGCCTGGTGTGAGGCGTGTAGTGTTATGGTGTGAGGCGTGTAGTGGCCTGGTGGTAGGCGTGTAGTGGCCTGGTGTGAGGCGTGTAGTGGCGTGGTATAGGCGGGTAGTGACGTGGTTTAAGGCGTGGTGTGAGGCATAGTAGTGGCCTGGTGTGAGGCGTGTAGTGGCGTGGTGTGAGGCGTGTAGTGGCCTGGTGGTAGGCGTGTAGTGGCCTGGTGTGAGGCGTGTAGTGGCGTGGTGTGAGGCGTGTAGTGGCCTGGTGTGAGGCGTGTAGTGGTATGGTGTGAGGCGTGTAGTGGCCTGGTGTGAGGCGTGTAGTGGCGTGGTGTAGGCGAGTAGTGACGTGGTTCAAGGCGTGGTGTGAGGCGTGGTGTGAGGCGTGGTAGTGGCTTGGTGTGAGGCGTGTAGTGACGTCGTGTGTGGCGTGTAGTGGCGTGGTGTGAGGCGTGTAGTGGCGTGGTGAGGGGCGTGGTAGTGGCGGGGTGTAAGGCATGGTAGTGGCGTGGTGTGAGGCGTGTAGCGGCCTGGTGGTAGGTGTGGTAGTGACGTGGTGTGTGGCGTGGTGTGAAGCGTGGTAGTAGCGTGGTGAGGGGCGTGGTAGTGGCTTGGTGTGAGGCGTGTAGTGACGTGGTGTGAGGCGTGTAGTGACGTGGTGTGTGGCGTGTAGTGACGTGGTGTGTGGCGTGTAGTGGCGTGGTGTGAGGCGTGTAGTGACGTGGTGTGTGGCGTGTAGTGGCGTGGAGTGAGGCGTGTAGTGGCGTGGTGTGTGGCGTGGTGTGTGGCGTGGTGTGTGGCGTGGTAGTGACGGGGTGTAAGGCGTGGTAGTGGCTTGGTGTGAGGCGTGTAGTGACGTGGTGTGTGGCGTGTAGTGGCGTGGTGAGGGGCGTGGTAGTGGCTGGGTGTAAGGTGTGGTAGTGGCGTGGTGTGAGGCGTGTAGTAGCGTGGTATGAGGCGTTTAGTGGCGTGGTGTGAGGCGTGTAGTGGCCTGGTGTGAGGCGTGTAGTGGCCTGGTGTGAGGCGTGTAGTGGCATGGTGTGAGCGTGTAGTGGCGTGGTGTGAGGCGTGTAGTGGCCTGGTGTGAGGCGTGTAGTGGCGTGATGTGAGGCGTGTAGTGGCCTGGTGTGAGGCGTGTAGTGGCGTGGTGTGATGCGTGTAGTGGCATGGTGTGAGACGTGTAGTGGCGTGGTGTGAGGCGTGTAGTGGCATGGTGTGAGGCGTGTAGTGGCGTGGTGTGAGGCGTGTAGTGGCCTGGTGTGAGGCGTGTAGTGGCGTGGTGTGAGGCGTGTAGTGGCATGGTGTGAGGCGTGTAGTGGCGTGGTGTTTAGCATGCAGTGGCGTGGTGTGAGGCGTGTACTGGCGTGGTGTGAGGCGTGTAGTTGTGTGGTATGAGGCTTGTAGTGGCATGGTGTGAGGCGTGTAGTGGCATGGTGTGAGGCGTGTAGTGGCGTGGTGTGAGGCGTGTAGTGGCATGGTGTGAGGCGTGTAGTGGCGTGGTGTGAGGCGTATAGTGGCATGGTGTGAGGCATGGCAATTGCCTGGTGTGAGGCGTGTAGTGGCATGGTGTGAGGCGTGTAGTGGCGTGGTGTGAGGCGTGTAGTGGCGTGGTGTGAGGCGTGTAGTGGCATGGTGTGAGGCGTGTAGTGGCGTGGTGTGTGGCGTGTAGTGGCGTGGTGTGAGGCGTATAGTGGCATGGTGTGAGGCATGGCAATTGCCTGGTGTGAGGCGTGTAGTGGCATGGTGTGAGGCGTGTAGTGGCGTGGTGTGAGGCGTGTAGTGGCGTGGTGTGAGGCGTGTAGTGGCGTGGTGTGAGGCGTATAGTGGCATGGTGTGAGGCATGGCAATTGCCTGGTGTGAGGCGTGTAGTGGCGTGGTGTGAGGCGTGTAGTGGCATGGTGTGAGGCGTGTAGTGGCGTGGTGTGAAGCGTGTAGTGGCGTGGTGTGAGGCGTGTAGTGGCGTGGTGTGAGGCGTATAGTGGCATGGTGTGAGGCATGGCAATTGCCTGGTGTGAGGCGTGTAGTGGCGTGGTGTGAGGCGTGTAGAGGCGTGGTGTGAGGCGTGTAGTGGCGTGGTGTGAGGCGTGTAGTGGCGTGGTGTGAGGCGTGTAGTGGCGTGGTGTGAGGCATGTAGTGGCGTGGTGTGAGGCGTGTAGTGGCGTGGTGTGAGGCGTGTAGTGGCGTGGTGTGAGGCGTATAGTGGCGTGGTGTGAGGCGTGTAGTGGGTGGTGTGAGGCGTGTAGTGGCGTGGTGTGAGGCGTGTAGTGGCATGGTGTGAGGCGTGTAGTGGCATGGAGTGAGGCGTGTAGTGGCGTGGTGTGAGGCGTGTAGTGGCATGGTGTGAGGCGTGTAGTGGCGTGGTGTGAGGCGTGTAGTGGCGTGGTGTTTAGCATGTAGTGGCGTGGTGTGAGGCGTGTAGTCCATGGTGTGAGGCGTGTAGTGGCGTGGTGTTTAGCATGTAGTGGCGTCGTGTGAGGCGTGTAGTGGCGTGGTGTGAGGTGTATAGTGGCGTCGTGTGAGGCGTGTAGTGGCGTGGTGTGAGGCGTATAGTGGCGTTGTGTGAGGCGTGTAGTGGCGTGGTGTGAGGCGTGTAGTTGTGTGGTATGAGGCTTGTAGTGGCATGGTGTGAGGCGTGTAGTGGCATGGTGTGAGGCGTGTAGTGGCGTGGTGTGAGGCGTGTAGTGGCATGGTGTGAGGCGTGTAGTGGCGTGGTGTGAGGCGTGTAGTGGCGTGGTGTGAGGCGTATAGTGGCATGGTGTGAGGCGTGTAGTGGCGTGGTGTGAGGCGTGTAGTGGCATGGTGTGAGGCGTGTAGTGGCGTGGTGTGAGGCGTGTAGTGGCGTGGTGTGAGGCATGTAGTGGCATGGTGTAAGGCGTGTAGTGGCGTGGTGTGAGGCATGTAGTGGCCTGGTGTGAGGCGTGTAGTGGCGTGGTGTGAGGCGTGTAGTGGCATGGTGTGAGGCGTGTAGTGGCGTGGTGTGAGGCGTGTAGTGGCGTGGTGTGAGGCGTGTAGTGGCATGGTGTGAGGCGTGTAGTGGCGTGGTGTGAAGCATGTAGTGGCGTGGTGTGAGGCGTGTAGTGGCGTGGTGTGAAGCATGTAGTGGCGTGGTGTGAGGCGTGTAGTGGCGTGGTGTGAGGCGTGTAGTGGCATGGTGTGAGGCGTGTAGTGGCGTGGTGTGAAGCGTGTAGTGGCGTGGTGTGAGGCGTATAGTGGCATGGTGTGAGGCGTGTAGTGGCGTGGTGTGAGGCATGTAGTGGCCTGGTGTGAGGCGTGTAGTGGCGTGGTGTGAGGCGTATAGTGGCATGATATGAGGCATGGCAATTGCCTGGTGTGAGGCGTGTAGTGGCGTGGTGTGAGGCGTGTAGTGGCGTGGTGTGAGGCGTATAGTGGCATGGTGTGAGGCGTGTAGTGGCGTGGTGTGAGGCATGTAGTGGCCTGGTGTGAGGCGTGTAGTGGCGTGGTGTGAGGCGTGTAGTGGCATGGTGTGAGGCGTGTAGTGGCGTGGTGTGAAGCATGTAGTGGCGTGGTGTGAGGCGTGTAGTGGCGTGGTGTGAGGCGTGTAGTGGCATGGTGTGAGGCGTGTAGTGGCGTGGTGTGAAGCGTGTATTGGCGTGGTGTGAGGCGTGTAGTGGCGTGGTGTGAGGCATATAGTGGCATGGTATGAGGCATGGCAATTGCCTGGTGTGAGGCGTGTAGTGGCGTGGTGTGAGGCGTGTAGTGGCGTGGTGTGAGGCGTGTAGTGGCGTGGTGTGAGGCGTGTATTTTTTTTTTTTTTTTTTTTTTTTTTTTTTTTTTTTTTTTTTTTTACATGGGAACATGCGAATAAATACAATAAAATAATAAACCAATAACAAACAATCGGACAACAAAAAAATACAAAAGCACAAAGCAAATTATTACAAAGTTACACAAATACACGAAATACCGGCCTGAAGGGCCGACAACAAAAACACAACAATGAGCATAAACACAATGACACACAACAACACCGGACAGAAGGGTAACGGAAATATAATAAATACAACAAAAACACAACACCGGCCTGAAGGGCGCACAATAGGTACAACACATTGCAACAAACCACAGGTCACAGCAAGCACACAGAATACTCAAATTGTTCATACTTATCCGGCCACTCCGCTGCCGGGAATCGAACACAATACGCCTCCCACAGTAACATGACGTCATCTGGAACAGGTTCATTATTAACAGTACGAGGATCAGGCATTAACTCCTGCACACCCACAACAAAACACCGAGCCCGCTGTACCCAGATGGAAGAAGGGCACCACGGAAGAGGATGTACGCGGTCAACAATGTCAAACCGCAAAGGATGCTGAGCTTCATGCGCCACGCCGGAGGCTAAGACGAGAGGGAGGGGCTCCTTCCCACGAGGCCGGGCAATGGGCAGCGCACTGGGAGCCTCCTCGGCTGCCTCACAGGGCCCCGCGTCAACCACCGGACGTTGCATCTGCAGGGACCCCCCCACGCTTGGCATCCTTCTTCAGTACCAGCTTCATGCCTCGGCGCGCACCAGAACTCTCACCATCCACGTCTGTAGGAGCGACCACCCCTCACTGCGGAGAACCTTCTGCAGGAGAAAGAACAGGAGGTAAATCATAGGTACAAACATTGTCAACAGCAGACACATGGACGTCAGCCACCACCAGCAACGTAGAGAGCGAAGCACCCGGAACCGCCACATCATCGCCCGAAGCTCCACCTGTGCCGAAGTCCTCCACATCAGCCCAAGCAGTCGAAGAACGCCTGGAACGCTTGGGCACCGGCCGCACATCCTCACTCCTGGAGGCGGATCCAGAACCACGGGCCTCACAAACCGTGCGAACCGACGCCCGTCGTAGTACGGCAGCAGCCTCAACCACAGGGGGAACCGGGCCGCACACTACAGGATGCTCCGCAGCCCCCCCAGCACTCAGCACAGCTGTAACACCTGGCGAGGGCTCAGGGCCAGGCACAGCAGCAGGAGATGAGGAAGATGTAGACGACTCGCAGAGACCATCAGGATGACCCTCGGGAGCAACTGGCACAGCGAATTGACCAGCGACAGGAGCCACCGGAACACCCGGAGGAGGGACAACAACCACCGGGGGCATGTCAGGTGACGCAGGGGGGGGGGGGCCGCATCAGCAGCGAATGGGACCTGCCCCTCTTCACTTCCGGAATCCACGCCCTGAGGGAGCGGCGGGAAATCCTCTTCTCGGAACAAGTTAACAGGTGCAGCAGGGGCCTCAGAGCACCCGGCAGCCTGATGCCCTAACTGGCCACAACGGAAACAGGTACGGGGCTGCCGGGCATAATACACCCGAACGTAATAACCCAGCAGCCGGACAGAAGATGGGATATCCGACCGCAGGCGCATACCTAAGGTAAGGATGTTCGTCCGTTTCCCAGCATACTTCCCCGATGAAAGCGAGTTCACCCGCACACTGATGACAGCACCATACCTCCCAAAGAAGCGCCGGAGAAGGTCTTCAGGGAACTCCAGGAGCGCACCGTGCACACTGACATAAGTCAGGGCACCACTGCGGTCCGAGACCACAACAGAGCCGGCGCCATTTGGCAACTGCAACGAACGCCCTTCGTACCGACGGAGGAAGTCCCGATACTCCTCCTCCCTCACGAACTTGACAATCACCCGGTTGGCCGTAACAAGCTCAAGTCCGTAGACATCCTCCACCGGGACACGAAGCATGTCGCACATCACCAACTCAACAGCTGGATAACCAGCCGTACACGAGAACTCCAGTCCCACGGAATTCACACGTAGAACAGGAGGAATTGGAAGGCCCCCCATGTCAGAACTGCCACGTCAGCACACAGCCAGGCAGGCAACAACACTGGGAGGGCAGAAACGCCCCCACCACCTGGTGACCAAATTGGCAAACAACCCCAGCAGTCACAGTGGACGGGACACGTCCGCACGCCACGGCTGCTCAGGGCGAACTCCTCCGTGTCGTGGCATGGTGTGAGGCGTGTAGTGGATATAGCTGGGTGGTGACCGCCGGCCAGGTCGGACGTTCATGAGGTCTCTCCGCTTCTGGCTAGTGTTTACGTTGGGTAATCGCTTGTTTGCCCTGCTGGTGGTGGTTTGCCACTGACAGGGTGACGTTTGCTTAGCCATGGGGACGTCTCGCCCTCCAATGACGAGGACGCTGTCAGCTGGTCTGGCGTTTACGGTGCCGGTGGACCATCCATTGGTTGGTGTCGCCCTGGTGGACGTGCTGCATGTAGAGCTGTCGGACCTAGTGGGCATCCAGCTGCTTCAGGGCCACCGTGCTGTAGTCAAGTTCTGCCTCCAGACTGCCTTTCAGGCGTTTTTCGAGCGGTGTGAGGGGCGTGTTTACCCTCTCCCTGATATTGCTGCCTCCGTTAAGGTAGTGAATCTCAGTGTCACCTTGACGTCTGTGACGGTGCATGGTGCCCCCTTCGAATTTCAGGACGACTTTTTAACCTCCTGTTTCGAACGGTTTGGGGCTGTGTTAAGTGTTCGATGGAATATGGTCGTTGCCGGGCACTGTGTTGGTATGCTTGACGGCTCCCGCACTCTGACGATGTCGCTGAAGTGTAGTGTACCGTCTCGATGTCCGTGTTGGGTTACACGCTCCGCTGCCAGTACCGGGGTCAACCGCGCACCTGTTATCGGTGTGGTCACGAGGGTCATCTGGCTGCGGCGTGCGACGTGGGAGCAACTGGTCAGGTGCATGTTCTTCGTGCGGAGGATTTTCCGCCCCTGTTGCGTTCGGACGGTGTGGGTGCTGTGCCTGAGGCGCCTGACTGCCTGTCTGCTGCTCCGCCTGTTGAGGCGAGTTCTCTGACCCGTGCGACACATCAGGTGACTGCTGTGGTCCCTGGGGTTGTTGAGCCGGTGTGTGAGGGTGACGGGGCGACGCCTGCGCTGCGTGAAGTGAAGGGTGTCCCGGTGGAGGTTCATGTCCCACCCCCGCCTGTGGATGTGGTAACGGCTCCCGGGGACGCAGGTTCTGCTGTTTTGGAGGGGGTGCTTCGGCAAGGTGAGGTGCCTGCCGTGCCTGTGTGTGTTAACGACTGTAGTTCTGCTCTTTCCATTCCTTTGCAGAAGCGTGCACGTCGGTGTTCTGAGGCTGTTTCCGTGGATGATGTAGACAGTGTGGGTGATGTGGCCTCTGTGGACTCTTCAGATGGTGCGGGTGTGGCCTGTGTGGATGTAAAGATGGTGGACGTGCCTGCAGAGGGGCCTGCTGGGCGTGG
Organism: Procambarus clarkii; assembly: GCF_040958095.1. Taxonomy (NCBI): domain Eukaryota; kingdom Metazoa; phylum Arthropoda; class Malacostraca; order Decapoda; family Cambaridae; genus Procambarus; species Procambarus clarkii. The sequence goes on from NC_091185.1 coordinate 20,136,702, forward strand.
TGTGGTGCGGCCTGTCTCGAAGCGTTCGCGGCGGGCTCGGAGTGTGTCTCCCCTTCGTGGTGTGCCTTGGGAGGAGGTGGGGGAGTATGGTGCTCAGCTGGCGTCCCCCGCCGTGGATGATGGTGCTGTGCGGGGCTCCGAAGTTGCTACCTGTGTCTCCCTTCCTGTGTCACCTGCTGTTGGATCCCCGCAGTGGGGGGTTGTCCCTGATGATCGGGACCTCGTCGTGATGTTGCGGAAAGATGTGCGCCAGGGGGCCTCGGCTCCTGTGCCCTGTGGTGGGGTCGCTGCCGCGCCTGCATCCCCTGCTGTTCCCCCTCCTTCATTGCCTCGGTCTGGTGGTTGCCTAGTCCCGTCTGCTGGGGTCGTGCCCTGTGAGGGTCCGGAGTTGGGCCATTATCGGGATGCCCGGGTGCTTCCGATCCCATGGTGCTCGTCCACTATCTGGGTATCGTCTGAGAAGGTGTTTGTTTATAGGGTGCTGGATAGGATGTCTCAGCCGAGGGTACTGCCTGATGGCCGGCTGCCCGCCGACCTATGGGTGATTTGGGAAGCGTACTGCTTGCGCTTTCCGATACGCAAGTTTCCGGAAAAGTATTAGTTCCCATCTTGTGCACACGGCTACGCCGTGCCTGGATCAGCTGCCGCCGTGACCGCGACTCCCCGCCCCCCGGTGCGGGGAGTCTCCCTCTAACGTTCGCCTCTGTTTTCGTCGCCACTCCTCTCTCTACGGCCCATCACATCTACCGCTTTTGACTTTCTTCTCCTCCTCACCATCAACGCGTCTCCTTACATTTGTCCTGGTGCAGTCATCGGGAGGGTTACCCCTTCATGCACCTATTCTCAAGAAGTGAAGAGGCGTGTAGTGGCATGGTGTGAGGCGTGTAGTGGCATGGTGTGAGGCGTGTAGTGGTATGGTGTGAGGCGTGTAGTGGCATGGTGTGAGGCGTGTAGAGGCATGGTGTGAGGCGTGTAGTGGCGTGGTGTGATGTGTGTGGTGGCGTGGTGTGAGGCGTGGTAGTGGCATGGTGTGAGGCGTGTAGTGGCGTGGTGTGAGGCGTGGTAGTGGCGTGGTGTGAGGCGTGGTAGTGGCCTGGTGTGAGGCGTGTAGTGGCGTGGTGTGAGGCGTGGTAGTGGCCTGGTGTGAGGCGTGGTAGTGGCGTGGTGTGAGGCGTGGTAATGGCGTGGTGTGAGGCGTGTAGTGGCGTGGTGTGAGGCGTGGTAGTGGCATGGTGTGAGGCGTGTAGTGGCGTGGTGTGAGGCGTGGTAGTGGCATGGTGTGAGGCGTGTAGTGGCGTGGTAGTGGCGTGGTGTGAGGCGTGGTGTGTAGCTTGTAGTGGCGTGGTGTGAGGCGTGGTAGTGGCATGGTGTGAGGCGTGTAGTGGCGTGGTGTGAGGCGTGGTAGTGGCGTGGTGTGATGCGTGTAGTGGCGTGGTGTGAGGCGTGGTAGTGGCATGGTGTGAGGCGTGTAGTGGCGTGGTGTGAGGCGTGGTAGTGGCATGGTGTGAGGCGTGTAGTGGCGTGGTAGTGGCGTGGTGTGAGGCGTGGTGTGTAGCTTGTAGTGGCGTGGTGTGAGGCGTGGTAGTGGCATGGTGTGAGGCGTACAGTGGCCTGGTGGTAGGTGTGGTAGTCGCGTGGTGTGAAGCGTGCAATGGCGTGGTGTGAGGTGTGGTAGTGGCGTGGTGTGAGGCTTGTAGTAGCGTGGTAGTGGCGTGGTGTGAGGCTTGTAGTAGCGTGGTAGTGGCGTGGTGTGAGGCTAGTTAGTGTGGAGGATGGGTAGATGTGTGGAGGAGGAGTAGAAGTGTGGAGGAGGAGTAGAAGTGTGGAGGAGGAGTAGAAGTGTGGAGGAGGAGTAGAAGTGTGGAGGAGGAGTAGAGGTATGGAGGAGGAGTAGAAGTGTGGAGGAGGAGTAGAGGTGTGGAGGAGGAGGAGGGGTAGATGTGTGAAGGAGGGGTAAAGGTGTGAATATTGAGGGAGTAGAGGTTTGGAGGAGGAGAGGTAGAGAAGAAGGGGTAGAGATCTAGAGGAGGAAGTGGTAGAGGTGTAGAGGAGGAAGGGGTAGAGGTGTGGAGGAGGAAGGGGTAGAGGTGTGGAGGAGGAAGGTGTGGAGGAGGAAGGGGTAGAGGTGTGGAGGAGGAAGGGGTAGAGGTGTGGAGGAGGATGGAGGTAGAGGTGAGTAGTTGAAATGGCCCCATAGCGACGGCACAAGAAGCTACCTCAGTACAGGAATAGAGTATTAGCTCCCATTAACAAATAGGTGTTAAGACTTCCCCACAGCGACCTGACTTTTCAAACTATGAGTGACGTCACCAGAAGGGCAATGAGGCCCTAGCATACCACAACTGTAATCATTATGTACTGATAAGTTAAAAAAATTAAATAGCTACCCAAATGTTGTACTGCAATTTGAGAAGAATTGTATGTCTGACAGCATAGCGGGTGAGCTGAACATTAGAATGAAGGTACCTGCAGGAGGCCTATTAGCGCATATGAGGCAGCTCCTATATATATCCACCCAATCTCATTCATATACATGTCCAACCTATGCTTATAATAATCAAGGGAATCCCCCACTTCCAATAAAAGTTTATAATAAATAGCGCACATTCCAGTTTTATACGCAACAGCAATTATGAAACCCGATAGCTAGATATCGTACTATAATATCGTACTATAATAGTTACCGTACATCTGGCATATCAGCGGATTTTTTTTTTTTTTTTACAGAGCAATTACAGCGTACAGTAACCATATAAACAGGATAGCACAGAATAACAAAGAACACAGAATAACAACAACACAGATAACAAGTAACACAGATCAACACAAAAGTGAAAACAAAGAATAACATAAAACACTTAAGAACACACACACACACAAACAAAAGCAGCACCACCCAGACGGGGCGCGCCAAAAGCGTCAGTAATTACAAAAGCGCACAAGGAGCACAATAAAACCAAGGGTAAAGTATAAACAAGGAATACACATACAAAATAACACAAAATAACACAAACGCAAAACACACGCACCATGCGCCACACCACACAACAGCAGACAACACACGCACCATGCGCCACACCACACAACAGCAGACAACACACCACAGAATCGAGAACACAATAACAGAACATGTTAATATAACACTGTAAATACAACATAGTAAGTAAATGCAGGAAAAGTAAGTAAATGCAGGAAAATAACAAGGGAATACAACAAAGCAATACACAGCACAGTACATAAAATAAAGGAAACAGAAGACATTAGCATTACATAGTAAAATAACATAGTAAAAAATAAAGAAATCGGTATAGTACAAACCAACATTGGAACATATAATACAGTAAAATGACACAGATAACAGAACAAAGTGTAAATAAGCATAAACACATAAACAAACAACACATGCCACCCATACGGGGCGTGCCAACAGGAACCATAATGAAAAGCACATAACACAAGGCAGCAAGACAAAATGACAATGAACACAAGCATACAAAAACACACAAGAATGGAACACATACGAGACAAACACAGCCACCCAGCACACAAACCCGACCCCCACAGACAGAGGACGGCCAGTCACCAAGCAGAAAAAAACACCCACGCACTGGACACATCAGGAGAGAGACAGACATGCCATGCAACACCACAACACACCCATACCCACCCACACACAAACAAAACGCTGCCACACAAGGCAACCAAGCAAACCCAGCACACACAAAACCCCAAAGACAAACAAACACAGACCCCCCCAAACCCCCACCCACCAGAGGGAACCGAACCCAAGGAACACGCACAGACACACACATAACCACACCCACAGGAACCCACCACCTACACCAATGCAGCACCCCGGACATACTCGACCATGAACCAAGCATCAAAATCCCTAGGAAAGGAGCGACGCAACCACCACATAGTATAAGACAGACGGCCCTTCAAAAAGCCCAAAATCCTCCCCACCCCCATATCCCTCCATCCTACCAACCCATAAACAAAAAATATAGTCCGCTAACAACACCCCGAGCGTGTTACGCACCAGCCTGGAGCCCCGAGGGAACGAAAAAAACAAAAACCGCAATAGGTCGACCTGCACCCCTGGACCACAAAAGGCTGCAATGACATCCCGCAACCACCCAACCAAACCCTGAACCCGCGCACAAAAATAAAAGACGTGCAACTGAGTCTCACGTCCCCCACAATGAACACAATTATCAGAGGCGACCAAACCCAACATAAGAGCCTCGCATTCGTAGCCAAAGACTCATGCAAATATCGAAAAACCAACTCACGCGTCCGTGGCGCAATTCACGGCCCACTCAACGCCTCCCACACATTCCCCCAGTCGAAACAAGGGTACAAACTTTCGACCCTGGGAGGTACCCGAGAGGCAAGCGCCCCATACACCTCCCGACAACGAAAAGAGACAAACCCAGGAAAACGACAAAGCACCCGAAGGATCAAAACCGCCCACGAGTACACTGGAGGCGTATACAGGGCTACCTCCTGGCAACGACCCAGATCAAGCAAAAAACTAAACCTCATAGAGCAGTAAAACAACCCCAAGGAGTTTAACCCACCCCCTAACACCAAACTCCTCCAAACCGACCCCCAAAACAAAGCCAACGCCTTCATATAGACATCAGGAATACCAATTCCACCTTCTGACACCTTAAGACATAACGTAGATCGACGAACCGGATGATACCGGCCACACCACACATAATGATACACCAAACCCTCCAGAGCGTGATCCTTCCGCCGATCCAACGGAAAACACTGCGCAACAAACCAGACCCGCGACAAAACCTTACAAGACACGACAATCGCCCGCTGGTAAATAGTCAGGGCCCGTTGCGACAACATCCCCACAGCCACGCCCATCCCCCGCGAAACTGCCTCCCAATTAAACTCCAAAGACTGCACATACGACCTGAACCACGTAATCCCAGAACCCGAATGGACTGAACCACCGGAAACCACGAACCAGACCACACCAAACGAGAGGCCCAACCCCCCAACCCCAGAAGACAAGACTTTTCACGATTGACCAAAGCCCCTGTAGCCGACTCAAACTGAAGCACCAAATCTTGAACAGCAGGCACAGAACCCTCAGAGGCAACAAACAAGACCGTGTCGTCCGCATAACCACAAATCTTGGGCGACAAGCCATTCGGCAAACACGGTGAAACAACTGAACGACAAGCATGCACCGCTCGAACAAAGGGCTCCTGAAACAGAATATAGAGAAGCATCGACAGAGGACACCCCTGTCAAACCGAAAGCCGAATAGCGAAGGGAGCAGTAAGGAACCATTGACACACACCCTACTACTACAACCAGCATACAACATCCGTATCCAGCCCACAAACTGGGGCGGGAAACCAAACCTCTCCAGGACCCGCAAAACAAACCCAATTGGCACGCAATGAAAAGCCTTGGACCAATCCAAGCTTATCATGGCCGCGGGAACACCAGACTCCTCCACATAGAGGAGCAAATCCCTGAAAAGGGAATTGCATTGCACCAACGACCTACCCGGAACGCCACAAAACTGACCCCAAGAGATCACCGACCCCACAACCGAGCGCAAACGTCCAGCCAACAACTTGGAAATAATCTTGTAATCCACATTTAGCAACGTAATAGGCCGCCAATTCGCAAAAAAACGTAAGTCCCCCGGCATCAGAAGAAGCTGCACAAGACCATCATTCTGTGAAACGGACGGAGACAAACTCCGAAGACAAAACCGAACCACCTCCAAAAAATCGGCACCAAGCACATCCCAAAACTCGACATAGAACTCCGTCGGAAACCCATCCGACCACTGGAACCTTACCACGACGAAAGGACCGCACAACCTCCCAAAGCTCCGAAGGGCTTACCTCCCGCACAAGACCCACACAATCCATACCCGACAACCCCGGTGCACAGTGTTGGAGGAAGGACTCCATCAACCCCCTCATCCCCCGCAACCCCATACAAAGACCCAAATTCACCACGCACATAATGCAAAACCGCCCCCGTGTCTGACAAAACCGAACCTTCCGGCCGATGAAGACCTTCCAACAAAACAGAGGCACGCCCCACCCGTTCCCTCCGCAGTAAAAACTGCGAGAGCTTCTCACCACACAACGGTTCCTCCACCCCAGCCCGCACATGTACCCCCTCAGCCCACAAATGAGATCCTTACACACCGAGATCTCCTGAAACCTATCTAAACCCTGATTCAGCAACCCATACAGGCGAAATAACCGTGCCTGCAAGACCCTCAACAGACCAAACCTTCCCGACGCCTCCCGCTTCGCCAGCACCCGAAAAAACGACCGACATTCCACCTTAGCCCACTCCCACCACTCCAGAACCGAGGGAAACGCCCCATTCCGAGCGGCCAAAACAGCCCACTGGGCCCGGAACTGGGCACACGCAACAGGGCACTTCAGCAACCCACAATTCAGTTTCCACCAGCCACGGCCAACCCGCACCTGGCTGCGAATCTCCACTTGCAACACCACCATGCAATGGTCCGAGAATCCCACGGGAACCGTCCGCAACGAAAAAACCGAACCACCCCCCAGTAGGCACGTAAAAACGATCAAGGCGATAGCAAGCCCCACGCAAGAGAAGAGTGTACTCCAAAGGACCCCTTTGCAACACGGCCGCATCCCGAAACCCGCAACTCTTCAAGGTAGCAGTCAAAGCCGGCGAGATATTTGCTGGACGAAGACTATTGCTATCCCGCGGCGACGTAATACAATTGAAATCCCCCCCCAAAAATCATCCCCTTCGTATCGTGCCGCAAAAAATGCAGCATGTCACAGGAAAAGAAAACCTCCCGGTCCTGCCTCTGCGCCGCCCCAGATGGCGCGTACACATTCAAGAGAGAGACCTCAGACCCCAAAAAGGAGACCCTAACTAATAGCACCCGACCACCCTCGCCCATCTCCGTGTGAAGCACGGAAATCGGGGCCCGCTTAGAGAGCAGGATCAACGTACCTCCATGCAAGCCACGGGAAGGGTTTAACACCACTGTAAACCCCTCAGCCAACACATGTAACAACCCCACTTCCTGCACATTGTGCTCCTGCACAAAAGCCACATCCACCCTCCACTCATGCAGCATCGACACCAGGCCCAATTGCACAGCCACAGCACGCAAACCATTCACATTCAGCGAAGCACATGTAATTTAGGATCCATTGGGAAAATAGATAAACCCTATCTAACCACAAAAAAGTCAGACCGGTCCAGCCGACACCCCGTGCATGGAGGCAGTAGCAGCCGCCACCGGGTTCCCAGACGACAAGATGCACTCCCCGCAGGGGGGTGGGGAGGCCAGAGTCCTTCAGGAACGTCATCACAAGGCCGTGATCATCACTGGCACAGTCCCCCGGATCCACCACTGCCCACTCCGGGCTCCGTACCCCAGGGGACCCACATACGAGATCACCAGGAGGGTCCACAACACATCCTCCACCGCCGGGGCTACTACAGACACCGCCACACCCTCACCATCACAGACACACGCATCAGGCTCTAACCTCCGCACCGAAGGCCCCCGGTCTCGACCACTCCTGGCCATCTTCCGGCGCTTTGTCTGAGAGCCAGGTTGACCAGGGTCAGCAGTGGTGGAAGGACGACGAGAGGGGCGGCCCCCTTCCAAGAACTCATCCACCTCCAAGGGTTCCACACCAAGGGCAGAAGCACATACCAATCCAGGCGCACCAGAATCTGGCACGACATCATCCACCGGCAACAAAACAGGGCCACGCCCCACCGAAGCGTCAACATCGACGGCTATGGCAACCGGAGGTGAATGCACCTTCACATGCGTGACCACCGCACTACCGCCCACACCAGAGGGGTCCACAGACACCGGACCCGGCACGTTAGCACCAGTGGGGCGCACCGCACCCACAACGCCATCAACAACGGCACGTTCAGGAGGGGAAGGGAGTTCAACCCGGCAGGATCATCCCCCAGGTCCACAAGGCCATGTAGAGGTGGGAAATCCTCTTCTCGGAAGTCACTGACCAACCGGACGGTGCCATTACGGCAACCAGCAGCCTGGTGTCCAGCCATATCGCACCAAAAACATGTGCGCTCCTGTCCCGCATAAAAGCACTGAACCTTGAACCCCAGCAGCACCATCGACGACGATGGGATCGCCTTCCTCAGCTTCATGGTAATCGTGCGGGTACCAATCAGGACGCCACGAAGACGGCCAGATTTCAGCACATTCGCCCGACAGGCGAGAACACTCCCATATCCCCCAAAGAACCGGTGGAGCAGGCTCTCTGGGAACTCAAACGGCAGCCCCCACACCACCACTCACTCAAACGTCACTGGAATACACAAGTCCGTTACAGAAACCGTACCCGCCGCGCCAGGCAAAGGTACAGTACGCCCATCAAACTTGTCGACCACATCCCGGTACACCACAGCGTCAGTCAGCTTAACCAAGGCCCGATGTTCCCCAGCCAGCTGCACACTACACACATCTGCAGGGTTGATACCCAGCACATCCAGGAGAGCAACTACCAACAACGAGTAGTTTACCAGACCAGAGAAGGCCAGCTCAACCGTATCCACACGCTTTATAGGCGGCATGGGCAACGCCATCCCGCCGGCCCGCCAGGCAAGAGCCCACAAAAAAAGACTACCAACTATGTGCACGCCAAACGTCCAGGCAAGACTGAGGAGCGAACGTAAACAGAACCGCTCCGCACGGCTGCCAAACAGCCAATCATCTCAGCGGATTAGTAGCTGTGTTCATAGACTAGTCAACTGTCCTCACATCCGTCAAATTGCCATCCAAATGTCGCACCGCAATTCATCTATCTAGCATCTTAGCTGGATGCTAGCCACTATATTCATAGGCTAATCATTTCTACACATCAAAAATCCTAATCTTGCTATGCAAATCATCTAACTTGCTTCTAAACCAACATATACAATAAATACAAGCATACATACTGTTAGGTGCAACGAACAGGGGACACCATCTGGCTCACAACTAGCCAGAAACATGATCTTCTCACAAACGATCTGACTTCTCTAGCACCTCTTTGCTAGGCTGTCCTCCTTGGACGCCTGTACTCCATCGGTCCACTCTACTTATTGTTTCCACCCTCCGTTTGCTCGTGTTCTTCTCTTCACGTCCAGAATCAGACATCTACTGTCTGTACCTCCTCTGTCGTCTTCACACTTCCATCTACTGCCATTATACTTCCGTCTCATGTCATCATACTTCACTCCCTCGTCTTCACCGGCGATCCTCCCTTTCGTCTCCTCATTTATCCGAGACCTCATCCTGTTTGACTTCCATCGAGTCCTCGGCTTTCTTCTATTCCTCCATGCTTGTATCATCATCTTCTCACACTTCTCACCTCTATACAACTGCATTTCTTCTCCTTCAACTCTTCTTCGTTCCCTAAAAGTTTCTTCGAGCACTGTACTACACCCAACAGCACTCAACCGTACATGTCGCTTTACCTCTCCTAGAGCGCTCGTAAGCATCTCTCCACACATAATGTCTCTTCTCCTTTCATTTTCTCGGCTATTATTCTTCTTCACTATCTCTCCTCCACGTTTTCTGTGAAACATGTCAACTCCTGACATCTCAAACACCTTAACTCCATTACCCCTATGCTTCTGTGCTTGTGGACAACTTGACGCTCTACTCCCGTCCTCAGTCGCTCCACATCCTTCCTCATTTCTACTCAGCACAGTTGTATTCACCTTCCGACTCTTAATTTCAGCAGGCTGGGGTCTACTGAGGTCTGCTCTGTTCATACGATTCTTCTTTGGCTGGGTCATCTTCACTTTTAACCTCACCGAGACTCCATCTTGCTGAGTCGGACCTTCCTCAAATAACCACGCTATATCTACGTCGATATCTTCTACCGGGTGAATCGACACTGTCTCATCTTCTCCAGTGTTTTCCTAGTCGGCCACCTCTGCCTTCGTCACTACCGTGACAGGATACTCAATGGCTTGGCAGTCTCCTGACTCATCTCGGATGTCAGTCAGGTTCACACTCTCAGGTGTCCCACCCGTGCCGTGGCCTTCTGGGCACTCCTCTGGCACAGTCTCCGCTATGACTCTTGGCAACACCTTTGTCCCGCACAAGTCATTCCCCAGGATCACTTGGACTCCTGGAACAGGTATGTTGGGGCATACTCCCAACACCACCTCTGCCGATACATATGCCGATACCTTAGATGGACAGCACATACGGGCATGTCACTCTCAGACAATAACCCGTATACTTTCATCCTACTCCTGCCAGCTAACCGTCTATCACTCCCCATCAGGCTTCTCGTGATCAAGCTCTGATTAGCTCCGGTATCTCTTAAAATACCAACTTCTACTTCAGGTTGGCCTCCTATACTGATCCAACCTTTACTGATGAACGGCCTATACCGCTCGTTCACTAAGTTCACCTTCTGTGGTTTGTCTTGGAACACATTAGTATATTTACTTCGGGGGTCACACATGGCCAGGGTCACAATTCTTTTGCCCTGCCTACAATCTCGCATCACGTGACTCAATCCGTTACAATTGTAACACCTCACCTGGGAAAAGTCTCTTCTATATGTACCAGAGTGGCTCTGACTTTGTCCACTCGCATGAGAGTTCCTCGGGCCAGGTACACTACCTGCACTCTGTGGGGCTTTACTGGACTCTTGATTTTCTGGATCACGATTAGTTTCTCGTTTAGCTCCTCCATCCTCACTTTCAGACGAAGTGCGCGACCTACTCTTCTGAGTTTTAGGGTACTTACGTTTATCTGCCCATTTATCAAAATTCTTCTCACCCAGACTCCTCTGGGTCTTTCATAATTTCTTCCTCCCCAGACTCCACTGGATCTGCTATTGCGCAAAACGATATGCCGTGCGTGGATCAGCTTCCACCGTGAACTCGACATCCCGCCATACGGTGCGGCGAGTCTCTCTCTAACGCCCACCTCTATTTTCGTCGCCACTCTTCTATCTACGGCCCTACGCAACTGACACTTTTGACTTTCTTCTCCTCAACGTCAACGCGTCTCCCAACATCTGTCCTGGTGCAGTAATTGGGATGGTAAACCCTTCATGCAAACTGCACCTACTCTCAAGAAGAAGAGAAAATTCCCATTATTATTAACATTTTTCCATTAACCCCAGGTAATAGAGGTTAGGTTGGGATGGTGGTATTGATGTGAAAAAAAAACATGGCTAAGAATATGATGTAAAACCAAGATCCATGTATAGGAGGTTAGGTCTAGGGCAGTTGAGTTGATGCACAAACAATACTTTCCTTCCCCCAAAAGGAGGTTAGGTGCGGGGCAGTTGGGTTCATGCATAAACAACACTTTCCTCCCATAAATACAATAAATTTGAAGTTAGATAAAGGGAGGTAAGGTGCAGGGTGGCTTGCTCTGTATGTGATGTGCATAGGTACATTTAGTAGAATTTATGGTTTTGGTTTGACATAATTAGGATAAATTTGCTGGAATTTTTACAAATTGGAATAATTTGGATGAATTTAGCTAATGTTGTGTTAGGATAAGTTAGGTTAGGTCTGGCTTGGTAGAATTAATGATAGAAAACACATCTGGAAATTGGAAATAGCTAGACTAGAACACTAGCTCTATGAAATGGTCTTGGGAATGGGGGATGTTGTGCCAAGACTGTATTGGATATTGGAAGTTTAAATGGAATAGATGAAACTCGGATAAAATGGGCTTTGGCTGTGCTATGATACAAAACATTTTAGGTATATTCGGTAGAAATTGTCTTAAATTTGGTTGAATTCAGGTGGGACAGCATAAATTTCACGAACTTTAATCAAATCTAGCTTGAGATATGCAAGGTCAGGTTAGGGTAGGTTGGAATAGGTGAAAATGTGAGTAAAAATGGGCTTTGGTTGTACTTAAACAAACTTTCATTCAAATCTAGCTTGGCATATCAGGTTAGGTAAGGTTCTGTAGGGCAGGATAGAATAGGTGAAAACTTGGGTAAAATGAACTTTGGCTATGCTAAGATACAAAACATTTGGGGTATATTTGGAGTAAGTTGTCATAAATTAGGTAGAATTTAGGTGGGACAGCATAAATTTAATGAACTTTTATTCAAATCTAGCTTGGGATATGCTAGGTCAAATTGGGTAGGTTGGATTAGGTGAAAATGTGGGGATAAAATGGACATTGGATGTGCTATGATACAAAACATTTTGGGAATATTTTATGGAAATTGTCTTAAATTAGGTCGAATTTAGGTCGGATAGCTTTAATTTCGCCTACTTTTATTCAAATCTAGCTTGGGATATGCTAAATCAGGTTAGGTAAGGTGGTGTAGGGTAGGATGGAATGGGTGAAAATATGGGTAAAAATGGACATTGGCTGTGCTATGATACAAAACATTTGGGTAAATAAAAACAGACATATGCTAGATGAATAGTTTAGCACTAATAATGCTGAAACATTAATAGAGAATGTATGCGTTTTTATATTGAGTTCATAGTATGTCAGACATTTCATTCATTCATGTAAAATTCTGACTTTTTGGGAGTTGGTTAAACTCAGCATATTATAAATATTGACCTAAACATACCTAGAAAAATATCATGCAAATTGTGTATTATTTGACCTAGTTGGCTTTGATTGTATTTTTACAACTAGCACAGTTATTACAAGTCGTGAATTAACTATGCAGATTCTGTATTTTGTATAAGTTGTATGATGATAATTGCAAATATGTATTGATTATATTCCTACAAATTGTGTATTGTTTGTGCAAGTTGTGTATGAATTGTACAGGTTTTGTACGTGTATTTGTGGAATTGTGTAGTTGTGTATTTGATGTATATGCACTAGTTATTTAGCGTTCATATTTGGGCTAGTTTCGTATTGTTTATATTTTCGTGCAAATTGTGTATAATTTGTGTATGTGTTGTAATTGTATTTGTGTGAATTTTGTATTTGTGCTAGTTGTGTATTTATGCTAGTTGTGTATTTACATATTTGGGCTAGTTATATATTGTATGTATTTGTGTTGGATATGCATTTGTTTGTACTTATGCAAGTTTTGTAACAATAATTATGAAAGATGTATAATAATTGTGCAAGCTGTGTATTAATTTGCGCACATAGTGTAATTGTATATGGAGGAATTGTGTATTTACACCAGTTGTTTACTGATTGTCATTGCGCAAGTTATGTAATTATATGACAAGTTTGCTTGTATTAAATGTGCAAAGATGCGTAATAGTTACACAATTTATGTAATAAATTTATGTGGTGTGATAATATTGTATGGTAGTGTGGTGAGGTGGTGTGGTGACGCAGTGCAGTGTGGTAATGGCGGTGTGTGTTGGTGGTGTAGTGTGGTAGTGGTGTGTGGTATAGTGTGAGGTTGTGGTGAGGTGAAGTGTGGTAGTATGCATGGTTATGTAGTGTGGTAGTGGTGTGTGGCATAATGAGGTAGTGTGAGGTAGTGGTGTGGTGTAGTACTCACCAATTTGTACTCACCTATTTCTGCTTGCGGGGGTTGAGCTTTGGCTCTTTGGTCCCGCCTCTCAACCGTCAATCAACCGGAGTACAGATTCCTGAAGTAAGTAAGTAATTATCAAAAGAAGGCACCAAACCGGGAAGGCTATGTAGCACCATCAAATGTGCAGAATAATCAGAGGGCGCTAAATATCACCAAGGATGCCAATACGAGAACAGAAACGCATAAGGCGAACGATATCAAAAATATCAGAGTCACCAAGAATACGATCGAGAGACAAGCGACCGCGGGTGACGGTCGGAAAACAAGACACACGCTCGTCCCGGAAGTCAGGACATTACAGATTCGTGAGCCTACTGGGCTCTGTCATATATACATTTAAAACTGTGTATGGAGTCAGCCTCCACCACATCACTGCCTAATGCATTCCATTTGTTAACTACTCTAACACTGAAAAAGTTCTTTCTAACGCCCCCTGGCTCATTTGGGTACTCAGTTTCCACCTATGTCCCCTTGTTCTCGTACTAACCAGTGTTGAATAGTTTATCCTTGTCTATCCTGTCAATTCCCCTGAGGATTTTGAAGGTAGTGATCATGTCTCCCCTTACTCTTCTGTCTTCCAGTGTCGTAAGGTGCATTTCCCGAAGCCTTTCCTCGTAACTCATGCCTCTTAGTTCTGGGACTAGTCTAGTTGCACCTCTGAACTCTTTCCAGCTTCGTCTTGTGCTTGACAAGGTACGGGGTCCATGCTGGGGTCCGCATACTCGATGATTGGTCTTACATATGTTGTATACAAGATTCTGAAAGATTCCTTAAACAGGTTCCTGAAAGCTGTTCTTACGTTAGCCAGCCTCGCATATGCCTCAGACGTAAATCTTTTTATATGGGCTTCAGGAGACAGGCTTGGTGTGATATCAACTCCTAGATCTTTCTCTGTCCGTTTCATGAAGTATTTCATCTCCTATTCTGTATCCTGTGTCTGGCCTCCTGTTTCCACCGCCAAGTTTCATTAATTTGCATTTACTCAGGTTGAACTTTAGCAGCCATTTGTTGGACCATTCATTCAGTCTGTCATCCTCTCTTTCTATCCTCCTCATAATTTTTGCATCGTCAGCAAACATTGATAGAAACGAGTCTATACCCTCTGGGAGATCATTTACATATATATTAGAAACAGTATAGGTCCAAGGACTGACCCCTGTGGGACTCCACTTGTGACGTCTCGCGAATCTGAAACCTCACCCCTCACAGTGACTCATTGTTTCCTGTTGCTTAGGTACTCCCTTATCCAATGGAGTACGTTCCCTTTCATTCCAGCCTGCATCTCCAGCTTTTTCACTAGTCTCTTGTGTGGTACTGTATCAGAGGCTTTCTGGCAATCCAAAACAATATGCAGTCTGCCCACCCCTCTCTTTCGTGCCTGATTTTTGTCGCCTGGTCGTAGAATTCAATTAACCCTGTGAGGCAGGACTTGCCATCCCTGAACCCATGTTGATGCCATGTTACAAAGTTCTTTTGCTCCAGATGTTCCACTAGTTTTCTTCGCACAATCTTCTCCAACAGTTTGCATAGTATGCAGGTTAGGTTAGGGACACTGGCCTGTAGTTCAGTGCCTCCTGTCTTGTATATCGGGACTAAATTAGCTGCTTTCCAAATTTCTGGCAGTTTCCCTGTTGCCAGCGATTTGTTATTTTCTATAGAGAGTGGCAGGCACAGTGCTTCTGCTCCTTCCTTTAGTATCCAAGGGGAGATTCCATCGGGGCCTATAGCCTTTGTCACATCCAACTCCAGTAACAGCTTCCTTACTTCCCCACTGGTAATCTCAAACTCTTCTAGCGGTTCCTGGTTAACTGTTCCCTCTTATCTCTGGAATTTCTCCTTGCTCTAAGGTGAAGACCTCCTGGAATTTCTTATTCAGTTCCTCACACACTTCCTTGTCGTTTGTAGTGAATCCTTCTGCCCCTATCCTTAATGTCACTACCTGTTCCTTTACTGTTGTTTTTCTCCTGATGTGGCTATGCAGCAATTTAGGTTGAGTCTTTGCCTTGCTTGCGATGTCATTTATGTATTGTCTTTCTGCCTCTCTTCTCATTCTGACATATTCATTTCTGGCACTCTGGTATCTTTCTCTGCTCTCAAGTGTTCTGTTATTCCTATAGTTTCTCCACATCCTTTTACTTTGCTGCTTAGCTAGCCTACATCTCTGATTAAACCATGGGTTTCTCATCTTCATTTCGTTGTTTTCCTTTTGGACTGGGACAAACTTGTTTGCTGCTTCCATGCACTTCTGCGTGATGTCTTCATGTCATACATCATGTCTTGGGCCATCTTTCCCCTGAGCTCTGTTTCCCATGTTATATCTGTTAGGAATTTTCTTATCTCCTCATAGTTTCCCTTTCGGAATGCCAGCCTTTTGTTTTCAGTATCCCTATACGATTTCAATAACCCTTCTTCAATGTGGTAGTGTACCTTCTACCTTCTTGTAGTGTGGTAGTGTGTATGGTTATGTGGTAGTGTGAGTGTGGTGGTGTGTGTTAGTGGTGTGTGAGTGTTATCTGTGGTAGAGTGTGTGGCAGTGTGTGGTAGTGTGTAGTGATAGTGTGGCTTACTGTGGGAGTAGATATGTATGGTGGTGGTGTGGCATAGTGAAGTGTGTGGTGGTATGATATGGTGATGTGTGTCATGGTGTGGTGTGTTTGTGAGTGGTGGTGTTGTGTCGTGGTGCGGTGGTGTGGGGCAGAGTTTTAGTGGTAGTGTGTGGTAGTGGTAGTGTGTGGTAGTGGTAGTGTGTGGTAGTTGGTGTGTGTGGTGGTGTTGTGTAGTAGTGTATACTCACCGAGTTGTACTCACCCAGGTGTGCTTGCGGGAGTAGAGATTTGGCTCTTTGGTCCCGCCTATCAACCATCAATCAACTGGTGGGAATGGTGGTAGAGCTCCCTCTACCACCACTCCCTCTACCATTACTCCCTCTACCACCAACCTCACTACCTCCACTCCCTCTACCATTAGTGTGTGGTCGTGTGTGTGTGTGTGGCAGTGGTGGTGTGGTAGTGTGTTTGTAGTGTGTGTGTGGTAGTGTGTTTGATGGTGTGGTAGTGTGTTTGTAGTGTGTGTGGTAGTGTGTTTGTAGTGTGTGTGGTAGTGTGTTTGATGGTGTGGCAGTGTGTTTGTAGTGTGTGTGTGGTAGTGTGTTTGATGGTGTGGTAGTGTGTTTGTAGTGTGTGTGTGGTAGTGTGTGTGATGGTGTGGTAGTGTGTTTGTAGTGTGTGTGGTAGTGTGTTTGATGGTTTGGTATTGTGTGTGGTGTTAGTGTGTGGTAATTTGTGTGGTGTAGTGTGATGGTATATGGTGGTGTAGTTTAGTTATCATACCAAATATGAACCAAAATATTGCATTCGAAAGACGTGACTTCACTGAGCCTTCCCCTTTATTGCTGTACTCGTCTTACTCCTCCCAACACCCACACTACCACCACTCCCTCTACCACCACTCCTTCTACCACCACTCCCTCTACCACCACTCCTTCTACCACCACTCCCTCTACCACCACTCCCTCTACCACCACCCATACTACCACCACCACTCCTTCTACGACTACTAACACTACCACCACTCCCTCTACCACCACCCACACTACCACCACTCCCTCTACCACCACTCCCTCTACCACCACTCCCTCTACCACCACCCATACAACCACCACCACTCCTACAACTACTAACACTACCACCACCCACACTACCACCACTCCCTCTACCACCACTCTTTCTACCACCCCTCCCTCTACCACCACTCCCTCTACCACCACCCATACTACCACCACCACTCCTTCTACCACTACTAACACTACCACCACTCCCTCTACCACCACCCACACTACCTCCACTCCCTCTACCACCACCCACACTACCACCACTCCCTCTACCACCACTCACGCTACCAACACTCCCTCTACCACCACCCACACTACCACCACTCCCTCTACCAACACCAGCACTACTGGTGGGGTGGTGGTGGAAGAGGGAAGGTTACACACATTGTCTCACCATAGACAATGTGTGTAGATTACTCACATTTGGTGCCTTGCAGCGTCATGTCCCCGAGGCCATACTGAAAGACATAGAAGCTAAGGAATTTGGTCCAGACAACACAATTTGGGAATTAATGGATGAGATTTCAGATTTCACTGAAAGGCTAAAGAACCAGGACCTAGATTCAGGAAGCTCTGTGTATTTCTTCGTAAGTGGGTTTGCTACGAAGGTTCCTAAGTGCGCCCTAAGAAGATGCTTAGGTGCAATTCAATAACGTCCACTTAGGAAGAAATTTGTTGGTTCACCTGCGTGCCGATAGAGGTCACTACTGTGTTTCGTTTGGCCAATCAGAGAGCAGCAACATTCTTCATATTGAAGATTTAGCGCTGGCTTATAGGAGCTCTACTGCCTCCTATTTACGTCGAATTTTCTTATAAAATTAGTATATTTCGAAGTAAAACAATGTTTTTTCAACTTCTACAGCCAGCACCGACATTGTAGTAAACAAATATGTTACATTTGTTGTTTACCTACGTAATTCTAAGATATACTGTGTAGCTGTCCTTGTTGCTCGGAAGATGCGCTGACAATTATTGTATATATTTACTGAATTTACCCAAGGGCCACTAACTATCTAGTGGCCTCGAAGAGGACAGAAAGCCGGCGGCTTGTTAAAGGGCCCGCCAATTGTCTTAATGACATTTTTTACCTGGAATTTGGCATTTACGGCTTCAGCGGTTAAGCGGTTCATGGATGTATAGCTCTCTTTGTGGAGAAAAACATCTGTTTTCAGTCCTACTTGAGAGAACATACTCTCCAACACTATATCTATGATTGCCCTGTTATCAGTGACTTCATACCAAATGGTATGAGGTATTTTGAGCTCTGTAATTACTTCATACACTCAGGAATATTGGAAGATATTCTTGTGCTGCACCCAGATTTTGCCAGTGGAGGCTAATAGATCAGCATTAAGTATTTTGTTCTCTCCTAATTCCATGTATGACTGGCCATCCTGTGAGGTGAGGATGTTGGATGAGCTCGTAGCTGGTTTTTGATCTACACTGTGTGGTCCTTTATACAGAATAGGGAAGCAGCACATTGCTGTGTATACCTAAATATGTTTAAAAATACATTGTTTGAGAGGAGTCTTGTAGAAACTGGTAAGAGTAATTATAATAAAATGTTTCCATGATTCAGTGCTTACCTCTTGTGAAAATCGCGAAGAGTTGTTTAGTCAGAGTTGATTTGTTTTTTGTATTGAGGCTGGTATTTTCTAAATTGATTCCATGTACAGTAATGTATGTCTAACCATCCTGTGAGATGGGAGTATTAGATAAACTTATAGCTGGTTTTTTATCTACACTGTGTAATATTCCATATAGAATAGGGTAGCAGCACATTGCTGTGTATACCTAATCTTCTTAATAAAAAAAATCAGTAATAAAGATTTTAAATTATAGTTTGTATTATTACAAATACAGTACTGTATTATCCTTATTAAATCATGTTGACCATGGATCATTAAGATCTCATGTTGATATGTAATAGTCATATTTCTTTTGAACTGCTAATCCATGCTAATCATTCATTAAATTGTGCATTATGTCTCAATTTTTCACTTCCTTGGATATACTGTACAGTACAAAAAGATAGGATAAAAATAAACCAGTAATATTTCTTTCATTATATTTTTCATCTAAATAACTGCATCAATATTTTTACAGCTGACAGGATTTGTTTTACCATACAGGTGCATTATTTGTTAAAAAAAATTTGGTTTATTGTTACACACAATGGTGCTACATAGCCTTCCCAGCTTGGTGCCTTCTTTTAATACTTACTGATTAAAAAATAAATAATAAATACATTTTATTCAGGAAAAGTACATACAGTTGATTTACAAACATAATGTTGGATTTATAGACAGAGCTAGTACATACAATACCTAAAGCCACTAATACTCATAGCATTTCGGGCAAGGTGTGGGGGAAAAAAACACAGACTAAAACTTAATAGTAATCGGACTTGGGTATAAATTGTGTTGAAAGAAGGAATAAAAAATACAAAAAGTGGGGTTAACATAGCATAAATCAGCATAAATTGCACATGTTGGTGAACAGCGTTGTTTAAAAAATAGCAAGACATGGGTTGACATTTAGGAGGTAAGTTAGGTTACATGGAGTTAATTAGGCAGTACTTGGTTTAACTCTTAAACTGGTTGAGAGAGGTACAGCCTTTGACATGATTCGGGAGGTCATTCCACATTCTGGGTCCCTTGATTTGTAGAGCACTTCTAGTTTGGTTACACACAGCCAAATTGTGTAACAGGAAGAGGTCTTGGACACAAATTTGTTCCATGCTAAATGTAGAGGAATCAGCTGAGTATTCCTCAAATAAAATAAGTTGCCTCAGCTTATAAGGTAAATAAAATAAGCATTTCTCAAATAAGTAGCTGCCTCACCTCACTGCCTTACTGCTACATAACCTTCCCGGCATTGTGCCTTCTTTTGATAATTACTTGTTCCACACCCAAATTGTATAACAGAAGAGGTCGTGGACCCCCTACTTCCCTCTCTCATTTTTAATAGTCTATATAGTCATAATTATAGCTTTAAGTATTCAATGAATAAAGTTTTTGACATTTTTACCCTTCTCCTTACCTAACATCATTTGTGCAGCATATTTTTATTTTATGTCTCACCCAGATTAATTTCAAAATAAAACCAAACTAAATAAATTTGAAATGGGTATGTATAGCTAAGGTACACCCTTACTACTAGGTGAACAGGGGCATTTGGTGATAGTAAATGATCCCATCAGGCAGGGCTCATCACCTTCTCTCATATTTCATGTTCACCAGTGTTTATTTACTTAATAACTACTGGTATAATATCTTGCTATTATAAAACTAATTCTACTATCATCAAACACATATTTACTTCAAGTTTCAAGCAGAGAATGCATATATAACTAACACGAAGGACTACTCTTAACTAGATTCACCAGCTATAATATTTTGGTCATGTTCCAATATCATAAATCGATCCCAGTGTTATGTAGTAGAGAAAAATTGAGTTATATCCAGTTTACGTAAAGCTACGAGTGGTCGAAACCACACTTAAATCCCGGAATGAACTTACGAAGGTTTTTCCACTTAATTTTCCACTTCCTGAATCCGGCCCCAGGACTCTGCCCAGCACTCTACCGTCTTTAGTGCAAACAGTCCCCATAACCCTGTGAACGTTGTCACACGGTCTTTTCCTAGTAACGTTCAGACTCATGCTAGGTCTCTTCCACCCTCATAAGGCCCCAGGTCATACTCCAGAACTAGCTTTCCTCAGTATCCTCCACGCCCACGAACGCCAGAATGCTTTAACTGTCGCAAACCAGGCCACCGAAAGGCAGAATGCACACCAAACAACACTCTTTACCAAGAACATGCCAGACATAACAATGCAGGTCATACTATCACAACCGTCCTTATTGCACATTTTACCGCAGACCTGGACATGACACGTCAGCATGCCGAGTCGCTCGTGCATAATCCTGCACTTTCCACCAGCTCCTTGGTCATGACATTGTTGACTGTCGAGCTCGCCGCGGTACTAACCACCAAACTAACCGCTATAGCCCTGCTCCTCCTCATCAAGCTAACCGCTATAGCCCTACTCTTCCTCACCAAGCTAACCGCTATAGCCCTGCTCCTCCTCATCAAGCTAACCGCTATAGCCCTACTCTTCCTCACCAAGCTAACCGCTATAGCCCTGCTCCTCCTGCCCATAACCAACCACATGCTGCAACCATTAACCAGGGCAGCCCGAGCCCTACACATGCTCATGCAACCCGACCTACTGCCCATGTTAGGTTCGCGACAACTGACAGTCACAACATAGATGGACACTGTGACTCGCGGATGACAAACGGCGCTACGGCCTTCATGGATAACACAGACCAGACCTACGGACACCCAGACCAGACCTATGACTCGCAATCAGGGGAAGGCATAGCAGCCTTCGTCAACAGCATGACGTAGGGAAGCAAGACAACCTTCCTGCACACTCAGTGCCTACCCATAACAGGTTTCATGTATTAGCAGAGGAGGATACCATACACCACCTACACACTGATAGTACACACAGTCATGTGCTCCAGACACCACGGTCGACCACACCAGTCTTGTGGTCTAACATGCCTAACAAGGACACAGAAGGTCCTCTGATTTCAGCCACTCTGAAGGATCGACAAGTTAAAATGTTCCTAGACACAGGAGCTAGAGTCAACATCATCAATCAAGCCGCCTTGCATGACATACACGACAGACTTGTACGCCTGCCATCTGTCTCCAAGCTTAGCGGAGTTTCTGGAGTAATGACTGCAGTGTTCGGTGAAACTAACATAGGGTTAATAGTTAATGACAGATCACTCGCCATGACATGTTTAATAGTAGATAATATTCGGTTCCCAGGAGACATCTTACTAGGACTGAACACTATGAGAGACTACCGAATTACTATCGATGGTTACCGTTGAGAAACAATCATTGGTGACACAGTAGTACCTCTTTGTAGTGTGTACGTCATGGGACACGAGTTCGCCAACCATAGGGACTATATCAGTTACATAAAATCCAGGAGTGACTAGGATACACTTTACCAGTCACACCCAAACAAAGCCATGTTACTTACTCAGTTACTTTACAAGGGGCCCCAACAATTGTTCATTACCTTACTTGCCTAGAGTCTAACATCGTTCAAGTCAGAGGCATCGTACACCAAGACACAGTCCTTCATTCTCACGCACTAACAAAGGTTATTATCAAAATTCCTAGTGTACCTGACCTAGATCATTTAATAGCAGTGACACATGTCAAATTAAAGATACTTACACAGAACCGTCCTCACATCAGATACAGAACAACACTACTGCTGTTTATGTTGCCAATGTCACCAATGCCAACATTCAACTCGCATCAGGCATACACATTGTAGACTTCACCCATTATTCGTTTCCGGTGCAGGTGGTGGATGAAGCCTCTACTGAACAAATAGTACATGCACTCTCTCATACGACAAATCGAAATCAGTTAGCGATCTCACGTGAACATTTTAGTCCCACTGACTTCCCAGATGCCAAAGCTCAGTTGCTGACCATCCTCAACAAACATTATACTGTTGTTGCACTGACAGGAGAACAACTTGGACTGACAGACCTCATCACTCACAAAATTCCTCTTGAACCAGGCACTCGACCAATTTATGTACCCGCATTCAGATTGCCTCATTCTCAACGAGCTGTTGCAGACCGACTTATTGATGAGATGTTACACGGAGGTGTTATTGAAGGAAGTACCTCCCCATGGAATGCTCCATTGATCTTAGTACCCAAAAAGGATGGCTCTAGGGGTCCCATCGTTGATTTCAGAAATCTTAACCAAGTGACGATACCTGATAGATTTCCACTTCCCGTGCTCACTGACTTATTGCAGAACATAGGCCAGAATAAGTTTTTTTCTTCACTTGATCTATTGCAAGGATTTTGGCAAATTCCACTTAACCCAGAAAGTCGAGAACCGACAGCGTTTTCAGTCCCTAACAGTCATTATCAGTACATCCACATGCCTTTTGGCTTACGCAGCAGCCCTATTACTTTCTCTAGGCTTATGACAAACTTGTTCCGACGAATTTCATATAATACCCTCATGGTTTACGTCGATGACCTCATAATCATGTCCAAGGATGTGCCATCCCACATTCAAAGTTTAGACCGTGTTCTTCAGAAAGTATTTGATGCTAATCTGAAAATTAAACTTACTAAATAGGCCTTCATAAAAAAAAATAATGTTTCTTGGCCATAATGTCACCCCACAAGGCAACACCACTCCTGACTCAAAGATAGACGCTGTGAAGAACTATCCTGCCCCTCATAATGTTGAAGCTGTACAAAAAGTCATAGGCCTAGCAGGATCCTACCGCCATTTCATCGCTGGCACCTCAGTGATTGCGTCTCCTCTCACTCACCTCCTTAAGAAAGACGTCCCGTTCACTTGGACAGCTGATCAGGAGAAAGCGTTTCAAACACTTAAGAGGCTTTGATATCTGCTCCCATTTTCTAATTCCCATACTTCTCCAAACCGTTTGTCTTAGTCACCTACGCCAGTAATATTGGGTTAGGAGCAGGAGCTGTACTAACATAAACTAGCGACAGAAAAGAACATGCATACGCTAGTAGAGTCCTCTCCAAAGCAGAAAAAATTACTCGACAATAGAACGAGAAGCTTCAGCTGTAGTGTGGTCGCAAACATTTCAGAGACATTATCAACAACTTCCCTGTTCATGTACTGACAGACCACCAAGCCATCATTCCCTTCTTCAAAGAAAAGAACCCAATAGGCAGGTTTGGCCTTTGGTCGCTCGCAATACAAGAGTTCCTACACATGTTTGGATACTTATCTGGCAGACATAATGTAGATACCGATGCCCTCTCCCGCTACATCTCTCCTATTCATGTTCAATACCCTTCATTAGACTTGCAAGATGTAGATACAACACAACAACACGACCCAATGTGGGCACCGATCATAAGCTTTCTAATAAACTCAAACACGACTCTTACCGTCAAGCCTCCCGTGCCGCTCAAGTAACTAGTACTCTTAAATCACGTGCTCCACCCCAAGGTTATGCTTGGCGTTCCTGCCAGAATGATACATCAACTTGTTATTAATGCGTGGATAGTACCTTCCGTGTTGAAACTTGTCCATGATGCCCCACGCAGTGCATATCCTGGCAAGGACCGCACCATAAATCAGGCTCGTCTCAAGTAGTCTTCGTCATACTACCTCAAGTACTACTGATCCAAAATGGCAAAACAGATTGAACATCATGTGGATCAATGTCTATCATGCCTAGCTCACAGAGGCCACGTTGCTGGCCCGAACCCGATTCAGACTTACCCAACGACTAATGCACATTGGGACCGTGTTTCTATGGACTTGCTAACAAACTTTGCTGAAACTTCTAAAGGAAATAAACATCTCCTAGTTATGGTAGATAACTTTTCAAGATACTGAAAACTGGTTCCGATTCCAAACAAAACTGCATAAACAATAGCTAGTGCATTTCATAACATAATTTGCAGGTATGGTCCCCCTAGAGTTATATTCTCTGACAACGGCCCGGAATTCATCAATTCTGTTCTGGAACAACTGGCTAAACTGTACAACATCAAAAATTGTAATATAATGCCTATCAACCAGCTAGCTTTGTCCTTGCTGAAAGAACCAATAAAAAGAGTACTTGACACACTCAGAGTAACAAACAATCGGGACAGTCACAATTGGGATGAACTTATGCCAATCGTCCAAAGCTCGATAAACTCCTCTGTCAACTTCTCCACAGGAGACACACCTCACTTTGTGCTTTTTGGGACAGACATGAGATTTCTTAACGCTCTCATATCCTCACCGCCTGTGCCGCTCTACAATTATGATTATGTTAAAGTAAAACAAAGAGACACTCAATTGGTGTTCCAGAGAGTCAAGGATCACCTATCTAAAGCTACTGACGATTTCACTCGGTTAAAAAACGCCTATGCTAAACCTACAAAAATAGGACTTGGATCTTTAGTAATGATCCTCAACCAGCGAAGAGATGGTCCCATGTACAAGTTGACTGAGAAGTTTCTTGGACTTTACAGAATTCTTGAGTGTATCACAGGTAACAAGTAAAAGCTGGAAAACCTAGCTACAAGTGAATATGTAAATGAACATCTCAATCACTTAAAATTAGCCGGCTTGACTGTTGACAATGAAAACTCAATACCTGTAACTGACAACGTTTTGACTGATCACTGTGACACCCACTCCGATTACAGACACGAATAATGGTTTCGCAACACCTAGTACTCACACTTAAAACCTTCGGTCCAGATCAGTTATTTCGACAGTACACCACCAACAGTCTGCTCATACACGCCCGTGTGACTAGTGTTCCAGCCTGTAAAGGGCAATGGGTGCGTTATATCAGCTCCCCACTTCCTGACTGTCAGTATGTAGCAGTTCTACTACGTTCGTGACAAACTAGCCCCTAACATTCATAGTTTTTATGTCAAGCTGTAAGGGTAATGCTTACCATATTATAAACTAAGTAACCAGCTTAAGCCTACTAACTTCTTCCCTTTTGAACTAGCTCTAGTTAATATTATTACTAGCGAGCTTGTCCTGACTGAGTACCCAATCATTATGTGTGTTAGACACTTTTTATGTAACATTCCAACAGCGTATCCGTTGAGATTTCCTGTGAAGATTACACCAATCAACATCTTTCTCAGTGGTTTTTATAGATCTGTTCTCTTTCCTTTGCCTCAAATGTATATATTATAATATCTACTCATTTAACCTTAGTTTATAGTTTTAATCTTATCACGTCTCTTACAATCACTGTTTAAGTCCTCGTGTTTCTGACACGTCCCTGTGCTCCATATTTTAGTAGAACGTCACTTATACTATGTACTATATCGTGTCTATGTCAGTGTCCACCGTTTATAATCTGCTTAACAGGTAACACTGTGGCTGAGTATCATGATCCTTGAGCACAACTTTTAGTCCACTGCCTCTACATCCTACTCTGCCTCTACCTGCAGATGGACCTTCTGCCTCCAGTATGCGCAGACGTTTAGCTAATTAGTCATGATGCTCCATGGATAGCTTAGTTTTATAATTATATTTCTGCCATATACTCTGTTCATGCATGTCTGAGATGTTGGACGTCTCAAAGCTTGTTTAAGGCCACTAAAGATAAAACTGTACATAAATGTTAGTTTGGTACACAACCAAGAAGTTCATTAAGCAAATCGTCGAGGACGACGATGATAGCGTGCCAAGCGGTGTTGGACACCCAGGGTTAGTGGCTGCCATCTGACTGTCTAGTCAGCCCCTTCTTAGAACAAGGCGCTCCTTGTGTGCTCGCCCAAGCTGCAAGGAGTACCTTGTCAGGAGATGGATTTTTCCAGCTCCCTTGTGCACTGAAATGTGTGCACAGTATGTGTGCACCACAGCACGAGATTAAGAAGTACAACTCTCTCACAGTCATGTTGGGTGTCTCCGGATAGCCCTTATTAAGTGTTAGTCATTAAAACTATTGTGGTTGCTGTAGCAAGTCTATAGAGAAAGTTATAACAGGGAGTTGATTTCAGGTGAATTTTTGTACAAGTTCAAGTGGAGAGAGGGGGTTTGGGGGGTTAACGGTTGTAGGCCGGCCACCCTCACGTGACTCCCTCGTGCCAGAGGGGGAGAGCGTCGTCTTGGAAGAATGTGATTGGCCGACGCTCCTGGGCCTCTGAGAGGCCTATCTGTGATTGGTGGAAGGAGCTGAGCGTACCGCCTGAGCGTGGGGCTCTCTTTTGGCACCAAGCCCCATTCTTATCCATGTCTGTTGCTGAAGGAGGACGTGTCGTTTTGTGCTAAGGCCAAGCACCGGAAAGACCGCCTGCAACGACACAAAAGTCACTCTCGATCATCGAGCCATCATCCCGGGACCATGGGAGTAAGAATCCGGTATCGTGGAAGAGGGAATCGGCAATATTAGCTAACGAAGTGAACTTTGGAGGATCGTCACCTTCCTGCATGATTGTGGGATGCCATCCAAAGAAAATGGACTGTGGAGGATGTATTATATCTACGTGTGGTAGTGACATCCATCGTCTATCGTGCCTTAGTTACAAGGTACTTGGGAGAGACGAACTTGTGAAAGTTTCAGTTTTGTGTTGGAAACCTAGAATTCGTAATTCTGCTGAATTACCCGTGAACAGTGAGGGACTGTCATTTTCACATGCCGTGCCGTACAGCGTCGTACTGAGCCGTGTTGAGGGCAGTAGTAGGGATGGCAGTCCAGCGGCTCCTTTTTTTTTTTGGGAGAGGACCCCTGTGGACTGCGCAGTCCACAGGCTCCTTTTTTTTTTCTGGGAGAAAATTCCCCTGTGCGGGCCAGGGTTTTCAGGATTCCCCTGTGCGGGCCAGGGTTTTCAGGATTCCTCTGTGCGGGCCAGGGTTTTCAGGTGAATTTGGGGAGTCACAGATTTGGAATTAGGGAATTCTTATAATGAAAAATAATGTCATACTAATTTGTTAAAGTTCTTATGAGAAAAATAATTTCCAAGACATTGAAGTTTGTTAAGGGCTTATGGAACAAATTCAAGTAACATATGTAGCTCTTTAGGGTTTCCAGGAGAACTCTACGGACATATTTTACATGTTTTCAACTTACAAATATCGTCTATGTAAGCCATAGTTTTTCAGGTAAATTTCGAAAATCACCTGTGCGGGCCAGGGTTTTCAGGGTTTCGTACATCACACCCCCCTCCCTCCCCCCTTACCTCGCAATCTGTCGCGTCACCTTTATTTACTTTACGCCCGGCCAGCCAGACCTCTTATCTTATCTTATCTTCTTCATAATATCTCGACCATCCCTCCTCTCTCTCTCTCTCTCCTCCTCCTATTTCCTTACAACTATTTTCAGAGTTTCAAATAATCATAGAAGTTTATTTATATATTTATGACCGAATTTGTAAAAGGATCATTTTCAGAGAATATTGTCTTAGATGTTTTGTTAAGGAAAACAGACAACTTATCCATAACACTTAGTTTTATATCCATTTACGGCTATTTCATCTGTAAAGACCAAATTGAACAGAGCCCGGTTTTAAGCTCATATTTCATCAGAGTCCAGTTTATACCTAAAAATGAACAGAGTCCACTTTGAGAGCAAAATTCGTCAGAGTCTACTTTGTGAGCAAAATTAGTCAGAGACAGTATTTAGCTCATATTTCATCAGAGTCCAATTATCAACAGAAATTCGTCAGAGACTACTTTGTGAGCAAAATTAGTCAGAGACAGTATTCAGCTCATATTTCATCAGAGTCCAATTATCAACAGAAATTCGCCAGAGTCTACTTTGAGAGGAAATTTCATCAGTGTCCTGTAATCTGTGAAAATTTGACAGAGTCCATTTTATACCCAATTTTCGTCAGAGACCATTTTATACCTAAAAATGAACAGAGTCTACTTTAATAGCAAAATTCATCAGAGTCCAGTTTTCTAGCAAATTTCATCAGTGTCCTGTAATCTGTGAAAATTTGACAGAGTCCAGTTCTTGATCGAAATTCATCAGAGTCCAGTTTTCTAGCAAAATTCGCCAGAGTCTACTTTGTGCCAAAATATTCAGAGTCCAGTTCATGATCGAAATTAATCAGAGTCCAATTAAAGACCCAAATTTGACAGAGACCACATTTTCGCTACTAACAGTCCAATCCCCCTGAAATTTTAAACAGTCATATTTCAGACGTAGTAAATAAGATCAAGTCAGTTACAGAGCTCCAGCTCTTGTCCCCCTGTATTTGCATATTTTCTCTATATTCAGCTGTGTTCTTCACATTTTTTCCATGTTTTCTGTGTTCATTCCATGTTCTATAAATGTTCACAGCAAGCTCAGTTCAAATTTTTTCTGCCATTTTCCCCGTATGTTCACTATGTTCTTTGTCATATTTTCATGTGCATCATATGTTCTCTGTATAACTTTTTATACTCAATATTCATGTTCTCAATGTTCTTAGCTTGTTCTTCACACGTTCAGTGTTCATTCTTTGTATTCCCTATGTTCCTTATCATGTCTTCATATTCTCTATAAGTTCATATTCCCAGCATGTTCACTGTATTCATCAACTTTTTCTTACGTGTTTTCTGTGTTCACCGTATGTTCACTGTGTTCATTCCCTTACTTAACCTCATTTTTTTTATGTTCTTTGTTTCTTCCATTCACTAACTAGTTCTTTGTCAAATATTAGCATCAGCAATACAGTTTCCTCAACAATTTTAGTCACCAAGTTTTTATTTGCAAAAACTATGTCAAAGTAATTCTCGTAGTCAACTTAATAGTTCTACCAGCCATGTTCTTAAACAAATCTACACTTTATTCAGTTCCAAATTTACAAAGACAAACCTTTCTTGTAACTTCTTAACTAAAAATCTTTCGCCAATCAACTGAAACATAGTCACTTTCCTCATTTCTCAACTAACTTATTATCCAATCAACCAAAAAATTGTCAAAGGAATCTTTCCAACACTGTTCATAACTAAACTTATTCCCTAGTCATCAGAAAATAACCGTGTTCTTCATGTTTCATTGTCATTTCATAACTAAAAAATCTTTCGCCAATCAACTAAAAACATAGTCACTTTCGTCATTTCTCAACTAAACTTATTATCCAGTCAACTAAAAATAGTCAGAAATAGCCTCGTTCAACACTGTTCTTAACTAAAACAACCTTTCTCTTAGCTAAAAATTGTCAAAGGAAACTTTTTTCAGCACTTTCTTAACAGGCGCTATGTTTCATCAAGAAAAAATTGTCAAAGGAAACTTTCCAAAACTGTTCATAACTAGCTTTTATCCATCGTCAATCAACTAAAAATAATAACTTTCATCATTTCTTAACTAAACATATTCCCCATTCATCAGAAAATAACCGTGT
Organism: Procambarus clarkii; assembly: GCF_040958095.1. NCBI lineage: Eukaryota > Metazoa > Arthropoda > Malacostraca > Decapoda > Cambaridae > Procambarus > Procambarus clarkii. Next base: position 20,166,751 of record NC_091185.1, read on the forward strand.
TCATCATGTTTCATTGTCATTTCATAACTAAAATTATCTGCCAATCATCAGAAAAAGTCACTTTCATCATTTCTTAACTAAACTTATTCCCCAGTCATCAGAAAATAACCGTGTTCTTCATGTTTCATTGTCATTTCTTATCTAAAAATTATCCGCCAATCATCAGAAAAAGTCATGTTCATCATGTTTTGTCTTTTGCTCAACTAAAAGTATTCATCGGTCAACTAAAAATAGTCTCGTTCATCATTTCGTAACAACCATTATGTTTTCGTCAAATAAGAAAATATAGTCACAGATATCTATCATCGTCATTCTTAACTGACATTTTATACTTTGTTGAGCACTAAAATAGCCACTTTCGTCATGTCTTGTCTTTTTCCATAACTAAAAGTATTCATCGGTCAACTAAAAAATAGTTACTTCATCATGTTTCCTTGTCATTTCTTAACTGAAATATCACTTCTCTCATTTTAAAATAGTCAGAAATAGCCTCGTTCAACACTGTTCTTAACTAAAGTAACCTTTCACTTCGCTAGAATAGTCATATTCATCGTTGTTCCTAACTAAATTATATGTCGTTAAGTAAGAAATATAGTCAAAGACACTCTTCGAGACATCAAGGACTTACTCAAAGACATCAAAGTTGCACTCAAAGACATCCTTTTCATTCATCAGAGAAACTTTCTAAGACGTCTTTGTTCATTAAAGTTAATCTCTTGTCCACAAAGTTATTCTGAGCTATCAAACTTGTTCTCAAAGACATCAAATGTTATTCACAGAGTCATCAAAGTTATTTTGTAACTCACTTTGTCCACAAAGTTATTCTGAGCTATCAAACTTGTTCTCAAAGTCATCAAATGTTATTCACAGAGTCATCAAAGTTATTTTGTAACTCACTTTGTTCATAAAAGTTATTCTCAGTCATGTTATGTTATTCTCTAACTCACTTCCATTCATCAAAGACATTCTCTAACTCCTCAAAGTTAATCTCTAAGACAACAAAGTCTTTCTCAGAGCTAACAAACTTGTTCTCAAAGTCTTCAAAGTTATTCTAAGACATCATCTTTCATCAAAGATATTCTCTCTAAGTCATCAAAGTTACTTTTCATTACATCAAAGACGCATTCAAATACTACCCATGTTCTCAGAAGTCATTCTCAAAGGCATCAAAGTTATTCAAAGAGCTAACAAAAGTTATTCTCAGAGTCACCTTCGTTCTTCAGAGAAACTTTCCAAAACATCTTTGTTCATCAAAGTTATTCTCAGAGTTAACAAAGGTAATCTCTAACTCACTCTCAGTCATCAAAGTTAATCCAAGAGACGTCAAAGTTAATCCAAGACATCATCTTTCATCAAAGATATTCTCTCTAAGCCATCAATGTTCTTCTCTAAGACATCAAAGTTATTCTCAGAGTCACCTTCGTTCTTCAGAGAAACTTTCCAAAACATCTTTATTCATCAAAGTTATTCTCTAAGACAACAAAGTCTTTCTCAGAGCTACCAAAGATGTTCTCTAAATCATAAAAGTTAATCTTAACTCACCTTCGTTCATTAGAGAAACTTTCCAATCCATATTCGTTGACCAGAGTTATTCTCAGAGTCATCAAAGTAATCTCTAATTCACCTTTGTTCTCCCAAAGTTGTTCTCTAAGACACCTTCGTTCACCAAAGAAACTCTCCTTCTTCCATCATGTTATACTTTAAGACATCTTCAGTCATAAAATTTCTCTTCAAAATGTAACTAGTTCAGCTTTTCATACCAAACCTGCATTTCTGTTAAAACATATTTTCTTAGTTGCTTTACCCTAAAACTGTTCTCTGAACTACACTGTTCAAACCTACGTAACCTATCCTCTCCACCCAATGTTACTTAGTTAACGTAACGTTCCTAAACCTAACTTTACCTATCCTAACTTATTTAACTTATCTTACCTATCCTAACCTAACTTGCTTTACCTAACTTAATCTGCATAACCTAACTTTACCTAGGTTACCTTACCTTACCTATCTTACCTAACCTAACCTAACTCTACCTATGTTACCTTACCTTACCTACCTTTCCTAACTTAACCTGCTTAACCTATCTTACCTATCTTACCTAACTTTACCTATGTTACCTTACCTTACCTACCTTTCCTAACTTAACCTGCTTAACCTATCTTACCTAACTTTTACCTATCTTACCTACCTTTCCTAACTTAACCTATGTTACCTTACCTTACCTATCTTACCTAACTTTACCTATCTTACCTTACCTTACCTACCTTTCCTAACTTAACCTGCTTAACCTATTTTACCTAACTTTACCTATCTTACCTAACTTAACTTTCATAACCTAACTTTACCTATCCTAACATAACTTACCTTACCTTCCCTGTCTTACCTAACTTTACCTATCCTAACATAACTTACATTACCTATCATACCTAACTTAACCTAACTTTACCTATCCTAACTTAACTTACCTAACTTATTCTGCTTAACCTAACTTACCTACATTACCTAACTTAACCTGCTTAACCTAACTTATTTTAACTTATCTTACCTATCCTAACCTAACTTGCTTTACCTAACTTAATCTTACATTCCCAAACTGATGTATCCTATCTTATCTAGTCAAACCAGACATGATCTAACTTACATAAGTATTCCTTCTTGTCTTTTGTGTTTCGTCAATCATTGTCTCATATTCATTTACTCATTTCTTTAGTTAATTTCTCAAATGGTCACTTATGGATTTCAAGTGCTATTTGTTAGAGATTGGATATTTAAGCATTTCAAAGAATGTTTGTTATATATGGGCATTTACTCATTTCAAGGGATAATTTCTCAAATGGACGTTTTTGCATTTCAAGTGTCATTTGTTTAAGATTGGGGTATTTAACCATTTCAAAGGATTTTTGTTATATATGGGAACTTACTCGTTTCAAGGGCCAATTTCTCAAATGGTCATTTTTGCAGATCAAGGGTTATTTGTTAAAGTTCATCAAGTTGCTCATAAGTTGTATTTATTATGTTTGTTATCATTTATTCTTATTCCCCAACCCCTTAACCTAACCTCTTGTAATCTTAGTGTATTTGGTAGGTTCTATCATATGTTCTTATTCCCCAACCCTTTAACCTAACCTTTCAGATGTAGTTTATGGTGTTTTTAACGTATTTGTTGAATATATTATCCTTTTCCTAATCTTTCAGATGTAGTTTTGTTTCTCCTTTTTGTATATTTTTACCCAAACCCACCATCCCACTTAACTTTCTTTCCTTCTTTTACTTTGATTCTCCTACTCCTTCTAACCCTCCTTTTCTATCTCTCTCCCTTATTCTCTCTCTTCCTCCCCCGCTCTCTCCCTCATTTGCTCAAATGCTCTCTTGTTTCTCAAATTCAAGTCTTATTGCTCCCATTCTCACACCCTCACTCTCATTCACTTAGTTTTCTTTTTTCTCAAATTCAAGTCTTAGTTCCCCCATGCCCACACTCTCTCTCTCTCTCATTCTCGCTTCTTTGGTCCCATTTTCTTCCGCCCCCTCTCTCTTACTCCTTGCTCTTCTTTCATGCTCTCACTCCCTTGAGCTCTTGTTTCTCAATTTCAAGTCTTAGTAGATCTGATTCTTTACTATTGTAATTCTATTATTACTAAGATAAAGAATGAACTTATATGTGAAAACAAAGTAAAAGAAGGAAAGAAAGTTAAGTGGGATGGTGGGTTTGGGTAAAAATATACAAAAGGAGAAACAAAACTACATCTGAAAGGTTAGGAAAAGGATAATATATTCAACAAACTACATCTGAAAGGTTAGGTTAAAGGGTTGGGGAATAAGAACATATGATAGAACCTACCAAATACACTAAGATTACAAGAGGTTAGGTTAAGGGGTTGGGGAATAAGAATAAATGATAACAAACATAATAAATACAACTTATGAGCAACTTGATGAACTTTAACAAATAACCCTTGATCTGCAAAAATGACCATTTGAGAAATTGGCCCTTGAAACGAGTAAGTTCCCATATATAACAAAAATCCTTTGAAATGGTTAAATACCCCAATCTTAAACAAATGACACTTGAAATGCAAAAACGTCCATTTGAGAAATTATCCCTTGAAATGAGTAAATGCCCATATATAACAAACATTCTTTGAAATGCTTAAATATCCAATCTCTAACAAATAGCACTTGAAATGCATAAGTGACCATTTGAGAAATTATAATTCTTTGAAATGCTTAAATATTCAATCTCTAACAAATAGCACTTGAAATCCATAAGTGACCATTTGAGAAATTAACTAAAGAAATGAGTAAATGAATATGAGACAATGATTGACGAGACACAAAAGACAAGAAGGAATACTTATGTAAGTTAGATCATGTCTGGTTTGACTAGATAAGATAGGATACATCAGTTTGGGAATGTAAGATTAAGTTAGGTAAAGCAAGTTAGGTTAGGATAGGTAAGATAAGTTAAAATAAGTTAGGTTAAGCAGGTTAAGTTAGGTAATGTAGGTAAGTTAGGTTAAGCAGAATAAGTTAGGTAAGTTAAGTTAGGATAGGTAAAGTTAGGTTAAGTTAGGTATGATTGGTAATGTAAGTTATGTTAGGATAGGTAAAGTTAGGTAAGATAGGGAAGGTAAGGTAAGTTATGTTAGGATAGGTAAAGTTAGGTTATGAAAGTTAAGTTAGGTAAGATAGGTAAAGTTAGGTAAAATAGGTTAAGCAGGTTAAGTTAGGAAAGGTAGGTAAGGTAAGGTAAGATAGGTAAAGTTAGGTAAGATAGGTAAGGTAAGGTAACATAGGTTAAGTTAGGAAAGGTAGGTAAGATAGGTAAAAGTTAGGTAAGATAGGTAAGATAGGTTAAGCAGGTTAAGTTAGGAAAGGTAGGTAAGGTAAGGTAACATAGGTAAAGTTAGGTAAGATAGGTAAGATAGGTTAAGCAGGTTAAGTTAGGAAAGGTAGGTAAGGTAAGGTAACATAGGTAGAGTTAGGTTAGGTTAGGTAAGATAGGTAAGGTAAGGTAACCTAGGTAAAGTTAGGTTATGCAGATTAAGTTAGGTAAAGCAAGTTAGGTTAGGATAGGTAAGATAAGTTAAATAAGTTAGGATAAGTAAAGTTAGGTTTAGGAACGTTACGTTAACTAAGTAACATTGGGTGGAGAGGATAGGTTACGTAGGTTTGAACAGTGTAGTTCAGAGAACAGTTTTAGGGTAAAGCAACTAAGAAAATATGTTTTAACAGAAATGCAGGTTTGGTATGAAAAGCTGAACTAGTTACATTTTGAAGAGAAATTTTATGACTGAAGATGTCTTAAAGTATAACATGATGGAAGAAGGAGAGTTTCTTTGGTGAACGAAGGTGTCTTAGAGAACAACTTTGGGAGAACAAAGGTGAATTAGAGATTACTTTGATGACTCTGAGAATAACTCTGGTCAACGAATATGGATTGGAAAGTTTCTCTAATGAACGAAGGTGAGTTAAGATTAACTTTTATGATTTAGAGAACATCTTTGGTAGCTCTGAGAAAGACTTTGTTGTCTTAGAGAATAACTTTGATGAATAAAGATGTTTTGGAAAGTTTCTCTGAAGAACGAAGGTGACTCTGAGAATAACTTTGATGTCTTAGAGAAGAACATTGATGGCTTAGAGAGAATATCTTTGATGAAAGATGATGTCTTGGATTAACTTTGACGTCTCTTGGATTAACTTTGATGACTGAGAGTGAGTTAGAGATTACCTTTGTTAACTCTGAGAATAACTTTGATGAACAAAGATGTTTTGGAAAGTTTCTCTGAAGAACGAAGGTGACTCTGAGAATAACTTTTGTTAGCTCTTTGAATAACTTTGATGCCTTTGAGAATGACTTCTGAGAACATGGGTAGTATTTGAATGCGTCTTTGATGTAATGAAAAGTAACTTTGATGACTTAGAGAGAATATCTTTGATGAAAGATGATGTCTTAGAATAACTTTGAAGACTTTGAGAACAAGTTTGTTAGCTCTGAGAAAGACTTTGTTGTCTTAGAGATTAACTTTGAGGAGTTAGAGAATGTCTTTGATGAATGGAAGTGAGTTAGAGAATAACATAACATGACTGAGAATAACTTTTATGAACAAAGTGAGTTACAAAATAACTTTGATGACTCTGTGAATAACATTTGATGACTTTGAGAACAAGTTTGATAGCTCAGAATAACTTTGTGGACAAAGTGAGTTACAAAATAACTTTGATGACTCTGTGAATAACATTTGATGTCTTTGAGAACAAGTTTGATAGCTCAGAATAACTTTGTGGACAAGAGATTAACTTTAATGAACAAAGACGTCTTAGAAAGTTTCTCTGATGAATGAAAAGGATGTCTTTGAGTGCAACTTTGATGTCTTTGAGTAAGTCCTTGATGTCTCGAAGAGTGTCTTTGACTATATTTCTTACTTAACGACATATAATTTAGTTAGGAACAACGATGAATATGACTATTCTAGCGAAGTGAAAGGTTACTTTAGTTAAGAACAGTGTTGAACGAGGCTATTTCTGACTATTTTAAAATGAGAGAAGTGATATTTCAGTTAAGAAATGACAAGGAAACATGATGAAGTAACTATTTTTTAGTTGACCGATGAATACTTTTAGTTATGGAAAAAGACAAGACATGACGAAAGTGGCTATTTTAGTGCTCAACAAAGTATAAAATGTCAGTTAAGAATGACGATGATAGATATCTGTGACTATATTTTCTTATTTGACGAAAACATAATGGTTGTTACGAAATGATGAACGAGACTATTTTTAGTTGACCGATGAATACTTTTAGTTGAGCAAAAGACAAAACATGATGAACATGACTTTTTCTGATGATTGGCGGATAATTTTTAGATAAGAAATGACAATGAAACATGAAGAACACGGTTATTTTCTGATGACTGGGGAATAAGTTTAGTTAAGAAATGATGAAAGTGACTTTTTCTGATGATTGGCAGATAATTTTAGTTATGAAATGACAATGAAACATGATGAACACGGTTATTTTCTGATGAATGGGGAATATGTTTAGTTAAGAAATGATGAAAGTTATTATTTTTAGTTGATTGACGATGGATAAAAGCTAGTTATGAACAGTTTTGGAAAGTTTCCTTTGACAATTTTTTCTTGATGAAACATAGCGCCTGTTAAGAAAGTGCTGAAAAAAGTTTCCTTTGACAATTTTTAGCTAAGAGAAAGGTTGTTTTAGTTAAGAACAGTGTTGAACGAGGCTATTTCTGACTATTTTTAGTTGACTGGATAATAAGTTTAGTTGAGAAATGACGAAAGTGACTATGTTTTTAGTTGATTGGCGAAAGATTTTTTAGTTATGAAATGACAATGAAACATGAAGAACACGGTTATTTTCTGATGACTAGGGAATAAGTTTAGTTATGAACAGTGTTGGAAAGATTCCTTTGACAATTTTTTGGTTGATTGGATAATAAGTTAGTTGAGAAATGAGGAAAGTGACTATGTTTCAGTTGATTGGCGAAAGATTTTTAGTTAAGAAGTTACAAGAAAGGTTTGTCTTTGTAAATTTGGAACTGAATAAAGTGTAGATTTGTTTAAGAACATGGCTGGTAGAACTATTAAGTTGACTACGAGAATTACTTTGACATAGTTTTTGCAAATAAAAACTTGGTGACTAAAATTGTTGAGGAAACTGTATTGCTGATGCTAATATTTGACAAAGAACTAGTTAGTGAATGGAAGAAACAAAGAACATAAAAAAAATGAGGTTAAGTAAGGGAATGAACACAGTGAACATACGGTGAACACAGAAAACACGTAAGAAAAAGTTGATGAATACAGTGAACATGCTGGGAATATGAACTTATAGAGAATATGAAGACATGATAAGGAACATAGGGAATACAAAGAATGAACACTGAACGTGTGAAGAACAAGCTAAGAACATTGAGAACATGAATATTGAGTATAAAAAGTTATACAGAGAACATATGATGCACATGAAAATATGACAAAGAACATAGTGAACATACGGGGAAAATGGCAGAAAAAATTTGAACTGAGCTTGCTGTGAACATTTATAGAACATGGAATGAACACAGAAAACATGGAAAAAATGTGAAGAACACAGCTGAATATAGAGAAAATATGCAAATACAGGGGGACAAGAGCTGGAGCTCTGTAACTGACTTGATCTTATTTACTACGTCTGAAATATGACTGTTTAAAATTTCAGGGGGATTGGACTGTTAGTAGCGAAAATGTGGTCTCTGTCAAATTTGGGTCTTTAATTGGACTCTGATTAATTTCGATCATGAACTGGACTCTGAATATTTTGGCACAAAGTAGACTCTGGCGAATTTTGCTAGAAAACTGGACTCTGATGAATTTCGATCAAGAACTGGACTCTGTCAAATTTTCACAGATTACAGGACACTGATGAAATTTGCTAGAAAACTGGACTCTGATGAATTTCGATCAAGAACTGGACTCTGTCAAATTTTCACAGATTACAGGACACTGATGAAATTTGCTCTCAAAGTAGACTCTGGCGAATTTCTGTTGATAATTGGACTCTGATGAAATATGAGCTGAATACTGTCTCTGACTAATTTTGCTCACAAAGTAGTCTCTGACGAATTTCTGTTGATAATTGGACTCTGATGAAATATGAGCTAAATACTGTCTCTGACTAATTTTGCTCACAAAGTAGACTCTGACGAATTTTGCTCTCAAAGTGGACTCTGTTCATTTTTAGGTATAAACTGGACTCTGATGAAATATGAGCTTAAAACCGGGCTCTGTTCAATTTGGTCTTTACAGATGAAATAGCCGTAAATGGATATAAAACTAAGTGTTATGGATAAGTTGTCTGTTTTCCTTAACAAAACATCTAAGACAATATTCTCTGAAAATGATCCTTTTACAAATTCGGTCATAAATATATAAATAAACTTCTATGATTATTTGAAACTCTGAAAATAGTTGTAAGGAAATAGGAGGAGGAGAGAGAGAGAGAGAGGAGGGATGGTCGAGATATTATGAAGAAGATAAGATAAGATAAGAGGTCTGGCTGGCCGGGCGTAAAGTAAATAAAGGTGACGCGACAGATTGCGAGGTAAGGGGGGAGGGAGGGGGGTGTGATGTACGAAACCCTGAAAACCCTGGCCCGCACAGGTGATTTTCGAAATTTACCTGAAAAACTATGGCTTACATAGACGATATTTGTAAGTTGAAAACATGTAAAATATGTCCGTAGAGTTCTCCTGGAAACCCTAAAGAGCTACATATGTTACTTGAATTTGTTCCATAAGCCCTTAACAAACTTCTATGTCTTGGAAATTATTTTTCTCATAAGAACTTTAACAAATTAGTATGACATTATTTTTCATTATAAGAATTCCCTAATTCCAAATCTGTGACTCCCCAAATTCACCTGAAAACCCTGGCCCGCACAGAGGAATCCTGAAAACCCTGGCCCGCACAGGGGAATCCTGAAAACCCTGGCCCGCACAGGGGAATTTTCTCCCAGAAAAAAAAAGGAGCCTGTGGACTGCGCAGTCCACAGGGGTCCTCTCCCAAAAAAAAAAAGGAGCCGCTGGACTGCCATCCCTACTACTGAGGGCATGGTACCATCTTAGCTGTGTGAGGCTACAAACCTCACCTGGGTCTCCTCCTGCTTACCCTAGGCCCGGAGGGGAGTACCATCCACAACCACCCTGGTCCGTGTGTCAGGACACCACGCCAGCCACCCCTTGGTCCCAGCTGACCACGTGAACGAAGTGGGAGGACCCCCACTTCACCATCTACTGCAGCAGCAAGTTTTTTTTCTTTATTTTTATTTTTACTTGCACGAATGCAATTAACTACAATAAAACAGAATACAATATAAACATGCAAGCAAAGAAAAAAACATAGTAACAATCAACAAATTAAACATAGGAGCACCAGCCTAAAGGACCGACAATAAAGCACATCACGAATTAAATACACATAATACACAGTAACAAAACACAGAACCACCGGTCTGAAAGGCCGCCAGCAAAACAGGAACATGAATCACCAGGAACAAGATAATATGAAATGTGCAATACAAAACAATACACACAAAAAACACAGAAAATATTTACATAAAGGAAACACAGGCTATATAAAAAAAAAACAAGACAGGAACAAGCAAAGAATCAGCCCGAAGGGTCTCTGCAAAACACAAACGAGCGCACCAATAACACAAACAAACCAAAACAGGCCCATGCAGGAGCCAAGAGGAAACACCCACATGCGCACACACAATGCCACCCCCCTCCCCTCGCGCACGTAGTCATCAGGCAAACAGAGCACGGACTACTGATACTTTTCTGGAAACCGAGATGCCGGGAACCATAAACAATACGCCTCCCAAAGCAACTGGGCGTTCTCCGGAACCTGAGAACCGTAATCCATATCCGGCCGAGGCATTAAGTTCGGCACACCCTGGATAAAACACCGTCCTCGCGGAACCCAAACGCAAGTAGGATCCCACGGAACCGGGAGCACGCGCTCAAGTGTGTGAAAACGCACAGTGTAAAAAGTATGCACGTCCCCGGAGGCCAAGACGATAGGTAAATGGTTCACTTCAGGGGGGCCTGGGACAAGACGGCTCACTCAGAGACACCGCAAAGGCCGCCTCATTACCCATGGGATGACGTGCCTGCTGGGACCCCCCACGACGGGCATCCTTCTTCAGCACCATGACGATGCCACGGCGAGCACCAGTACCCACCGCATCGACAGCAGGAGGAGCTACCTCCTCCCACCGCGGAGAACCGTCCGCCGAAGGCAGAACCAAAGGCACCGCAGAGAGACAGGCACCTAAATCACCAGCAACACCAGGCACATGGACCTCCGCCACCACCAACCGCTCGGAGTGCGAGGCAACCTGAACCACCTCCTCGACACTCGAAGCCTCACCGTCACTGAAGTCACCCACATCCGCCCAGGCAGAAGACGAACGCCGGGAACGCTTGGGCACCAGTCGTACATCATCAGAGCTGGAAGCAGATCCTGAAGCACGGGCCCCACAAGCCGGGCGGACTGACGCACGACGCAAGACGGCAGCAGCCTCAACCACTGGGGGAACCGGACCGCACACAGCAGGTGGCCCTGCCACCCCAACATCCAGCACAGTCGGAACACAAGGCAAGGGCGTAGGGCCAGGAGCAGGAGCAGAAGACGAGGAAGAGAAGAGCGCCGACGAAGCACGGAGATTGCCCAGAAGGCCTACGGGAGCAGCAGGGACAGCGACAGGATCAGGATGAACATCCGACGGCACGGCAACACCCGGAGGAGGGTCCACAACAACTGAGAAAAGGACGGGTGCCGCAGGGGAAGCCGAAGCAGTTAACGGGACACTCACTTCCTCACCCCCGGAGTCCTCCTCCAGAGGGAGCGGCGGGAAATTCTTCTCCTGGAACAAGTTGACGGGAGCAACCAAAGCCGCAGTGCACCCGGCAGCCTGATGCCCCAATAGGCCACACCGAAAACAGGTACGGGGCTGCTGGGCATAAATACACCTGGACGTAGTACCCCATAAGCCGGACAGAGGATGGTATATCCGACCGTAGGGGCATCCCCAGGGTATTTATGTTCGTCCGCAAACCTGCATACTTCCCCAAGGAGAGCGTGTTCACCCGCACACTGAATACAGCTCTAAACATCTGGAAGTAACGGCGGAATAGGTCTTCGGGAAACTCCAGGGGTGCCCCGTGCAAACTGACATATGTCAGGGCACCACTACGGTCCGAGATAAACACAGATCCGGCACCACCCGGCATCGGCAACGAATGCCCCTCATATCGTCGGAGGAAGTCACGGTATTCCTCCTCCCTCACGAACTTGAGAATAACCCAAGTAGCAGTTACAAGCTCCACATTGAAGATGGCAATCACTGGGACACGGAGCATGTCACACATAGCAGTCTCGACTTCACGGTATCCAGCACGGCCAGTGAACTCCAGGCCCACGGAGTTCACCCTCACAACAAGGGGGATAGATGGCCGCCTATCGCAAGCTCACCACGTCACCACGTAGCCAGGCAGCAACAGCAGAGAGGGCAGAGACGCCCACACCCCCTGACGACTAAAGCGGCAAACAACCCTCAACGACCAGTAAAATGAACAGTAAAATGTGTACTTGGATGAAAAAACGATTCTTCGCGGCAGGGGATCGTATTCCAGGGACCTGCCCGAAACGCTACGCGTACTAGTGGCTGTACAAGAATGTAACAACTCTTGTATATATCTCAAAAAAAAAAAACATATACGTACATATACATATACACATACATGTATACATACATATACACACACACACACACATGCATTCACATACATTTGTCTCTTACTCTGACAGGGTGAGATAGCTGATAGAGAAACTAGTGTGCAATTAAAAACTTAATCACTGAAGGTGATGAAGGTGCTTTTACAAGCTCAGGTTATATAGTTACATCACATACATACATTGTATAATTGATACATTACATGGTTAATCTTGGGTATAAGTCCAATATATCATCAAGTGTTCAAGTACTCATATAGTAATTACACAGTTCAGCATACCTTAGCCCAGGAGGGCGAAAGTCAGTCAATATGGGACATTCTACAATATAATGTTCAAGAGAGTACATGTTTTCTCTTTCACAAAGTTGACACATTGTGTACTCGACATTTGGGTTTTGAGAAAGCTTTGAGCTTTGAGTTTTGTGAACTGTTGACAGGTTGTCTTTGGTGTAATGCGTGGTGTACTGTGAAGGATTCCGTGAGAATTAAAGTCATTAACGCCACTGGGGGACATCATTGCTTAACGAGGGCATTGTTGTGTTGTTGAACAGCGTTGTGAGTAACATAAATTTGTGGGTGCAGTTACCTGTCCGTGTGACAATTAGTTGTGCACCCCTAGCTAATTTGTGTAATTAGCAGCTGTCAGTGAGTTCACGCAGTGGTGAGGAAGTGTCGGAAGGAAGACTAACGTAATGTTAACGAATTAACGAGCCGTCGTTAATTAAGTGATTGATTAACGTAAGGGGTTGACTACCTGTCATAGGCAAAGTCAATTGAGCTGTCATAGCTGTCATAATTTGTTGGACTGATCGTATCTGTCTGCGGGCAGGGGATTAAACACTAGAGTAGCTGATTAAGGGAGTTAGCACCCGCCACTTGGTGAATTCACAGTGTTGATGTTGGTACTTACACAGGGTGTAGAGTAACCTTGTGTAGTAGAGTAATATTACCCTCGTTAAGGTAATTTTGTCGTAAGACAGGAATGACACCTGTCAATTGGGTGACAGCAGTGTCTATCATAATTCTTCTGAATTAATAGGCAGTCGGTGTGGCGGTAATTAACTGGGAATTACTCACTGAATTCTTAACGTCTCGAGTGTAATGTAATTAAAGGGCTTTCGAGTCATTGGTGTCATTTGAGCGTCGTTGAGACACGATTATGTTAACGTAAATTGAATTGTTGCTGACCACTGTGGACAGTCGATTAACGTAAATTGTATTAAATTCAATTAGTGTACTTTTTAGTATTGTTGTTGTCTTGAGAGACAAGAGTTAATGAAGGTTTTATTACGGGGGTCATTATTGTTGGATCACCCGCCTAGTTACTTAGTACCTCGCTGGGAGGGCCGCGAGAGTCATTCAAGATTTGTGATTATAGTATATTGTGCACTGTGAGGGCCGTGACATATAGTGATTGCAAGCTTGCGTCGCCAGTGGGCACCACTCTGTTCAGTTAGTGTCATTATTGAGTCAGCGACGACGGAAAGAATTCCGTGGGTCCGTGAGGTTGTTGACTAAGCTGTTACTAAATGTGCCACTGGGAGACAGTAAAGTAACGTAAACTCGATGTTGTAGTGGTGCTAGATTTTTGTTGAATAAATTGTTATTGTTCGATAAATGGCGTTTAAGTTCAATCAATCTTATTGTCCCACTTATGTTCTGCAATGCCTTGCATGCTTATGTGTAAATTGAGTTTGTTCCTAGAGCTCGAGTCCGATTCATAGCTCCACACTTCAAGAAATTCGGAGTGAGTTCCTGTCAACCTCCCTTTATTAGTTTTTACTAGGAGTCAACAGCCCAAGTTTTTTTTTTATTTTTATTTTTACATGCAAGCATGCAAGTTAAATACAATAAATACAATAAAACAAACTAGGAAACATAAGAAACCAAAAAAAAAAATTAAAAACCGGTTAGAAGGACCGACAGCACAGTACAACAATTAACAAAACTGGAGAAACGCATGAGAAACACAGCATACATCTAAACAAGAACATAACACAAAACAGAAATCAATATAAACAAGCAATCAATGCAAACAAATAAAGACAAGAAAACAAAGCATAGTAACCCATGAAACAAAGCAAACAGAAGCACCGGCTGGAAGGACTGACAAACAAGCACATCATGAAGTACAACAAGAAATATAATACAAGAAAATCATATACAACAAGCCAAAAATAAAAACAAAAGAAAACAAAATAAAAATAAAAAACAATACAGCAAGTAAGGCATAAATATAACACACAGGGTAAAATAACAACACAAAAACAAATACATGAATAAGAACACGCACATCAAACCACCAGCCACGCAACAAAGGGAGAGGCACGGGCACATAATACAACAGGGCACACAAACAGCCAGAGGGGCACACAGCACTACATAAAACAAATAAACAGGAAATCAGCGGACATATTTGCCCGGGAACATAACCCTTGGGAACCGTACGTTGAACGCTTCCCAGAGCAACCACCACCAAGGGTCTCATCCATCCACCGGGGATGCCAGAACATCTGGAACCCTGGCAACAAACACCCGCAAACAGGGGACCCAGATGGTATTACTTATGAGGCGAGTAGTGGCCACATGCCCCCACATCATGGGAATCCCCCCACCATGAAAGTTCTCCAGCCAGTCAGACAGCATTAACCCGGTAATCGCTGTCCAGTGACCCGGCGACATCACAGACACCGGCAACACGTCCCCCAGGGCCCCAACGTGCACCCTCACACGAGGGAACTTGACAGAGGGCACTACCACAGGGGCACCTGCGGCTACGGGCACACCACCAGACGACTGCATTGAACCTGGACGGCACGCATCCTTCTGCAATGTCACTACCAGGCCACGCCCAGCACCAGCATCCACACCATCCTTGGCAGCGGAAGCCACCACCAACCACTACGGAGAGTCCCCTGGCGGAGAGGGAACAGAAGGCACGTCCGAGACATGGGCACTAACCCGAAGACCCACAGTCACTGAAGTCACAAACATTGGCCCAGGCCGAAGACGAACGCCGGGAACGTTTGGGCTCCGGCCGGATATTGTCAGAGCCGGAAGCGAACCCAGAAACACAGGAACCACTAGCCGGACGAACCGACGCCCGACGCATGATGGCAGCAGCCTCTACCACAGGGGGAACCGGACCACACACAGCAGGAGGCTCCGCATCCACCCCAGCACCCAGCACAGCCAGGACCCGAGGCGAGGACACAGGGCCAGGCGCAACAGCCGAAGACGAGGGAGAAGACGGCGACGCCCCACAGGGAGCACCAGGAAGGTCCACAGGAGCAGCGGGGACAATGACAGGAGCAGGTAGACCATCCGACGGCACACCAGGAGGGTCTGCAACAACCAGAGGAATGGCGGGCGACACAGGGGGAGCAGCATCAGCTAACGGGACGCTCACCTCCTCATCCCTGGAGTCCTCCTCCAGAGGGAGCGGTGGGAAATTTTCTTCCCGGAGCAAGTTGACGGGAGCAACCGGAGCTGCAGTGCACCCGGCAGCCTGATGCCCCAACATGCCACACTGGAAACAAGTACGGGGTTGCCGGGCATACACCCGCACGCAGTACCCTAATAGCCGGACAGAGGATGGAGTGTCCGACCTCAGGCGCATTCCGAGGGTATGAATGCATCCACACACATCCACTTCACACCCGTATACATCCCAGAAGACAGCGAGTGCATCCACACACTGACGACGGTGCCAAACCTCTGGAAGAAACGCCGGAGGAGGGTCTTGGGAAACTCCAGGGGGGCCTCATGGACACTCACATACGTCACGGCACCGCTTCGATCCACAGTGACCACAGATCTGGTGCCATCCTGCAGCTGCAAGGTACGTCCCTCGTACCGTTGGAGAAAGTCACGGTACCCCGCTTCTCCCACAAACTTGATGACCACACGGAGAGCAGTTACCAGCTCAACACCGCATATGACCATGACCAGGATATGGAGCATGTCACACATGACCAGCTCCATGAGAGGGTATCCTGCATGGCCAGTAAACTCCAAACCCACAGAGTTTATCCTCACAACAGGGGGAAGATGGCGGCCCATCCCAAAAGCGCCAAGCCCACACCAACCAGGAACAGCAGGGAGGGTAGAGACACCCACACCCACTGCCAACGAAAGCGGCAAACACCCAAACTACCGGAGAGGCTAGGCGACACGTCCTCGCCTCACAGCAGCTAGAGCACAACTCTCATCAACGGCCTAAGTGGACAGGTTTTACCCTTGTGGTGGAAGCCTGGCAGTTTGCTACCACTTTTCCTATGATCTCTATTTAATTTAATTTTTATTGTTCTATTATTTTCCTATTGAAGTTAAAAATTCTGCTAGTAAGAAGTTCTTTCTGTTTGAGGTCTGCCTCCCATGCGAGGTGACATCAACGTAACACACGTGTGTGTTATGCGTGTTAAGCGTGTGTTGCTCCTATGTCCTACAAATGGCGCTGTTTTTCAAAAAAGCATGTTTTTTCCTGTCACAGGTGAAGCACGTACATAGTAGGTTTATAAAAATGCTCGCCTATTCCAATGCAACGTTGTGTCAAAATTTCAAAGCAATAGAGAGGTAAAGAGGTTTCGAAGATTTCTCTCACATGAAAAAACATGAAAAACACAGTTTAAATAAAAACATGTTTTTTTTTTACCGTCAGAGACGTGATATCGATATAGTATGTATATAAAAACCCCCTCGGATGCGAATGGAACGTTGTGTGAAAATTTCAAAGCAATCGGTGAAGAACTTTCGGAGATTAGCGATTTTGAACAAACGAACATTTACATTTTTATTTATATAGAAGATATCTGCGGGTTTCTGACGAGGTGAATGCCAAGGGTAAAATTGGATGACATCTGAGAGAGTTCAGATACTATGCCTAACAAGATTGATGAAGAGAACGGTCGCCTAATGAGACAATTTGACGTACAGAGACTCCATGGAAGAAGAAGAATTGTTGAAGCGGTGAGCAATGATTGATATTGTACCATATTTTTACCAGTAATTGTACCAGTAATTGTTAATTCATTGTTTCATAGTTATTCCTGATACCTAGTGACTATAACATGGAAGAATGTGATTATTAGAGACAAGTTTATTATATTGATAAAATACTTATATGTAGGTGAAAGGAGAGCCTAAACTGCGGAGTACCTTTGTCTTGAGAAGTCTGTAACTATGCTATGTGCTATAAGTTGGGGACCCTGTACAAGGCATCATTTATTTCTTTGTTTTTGTAATAAATGTTTGTTTGAAAACTTTATTTACTGCTAGCAGTACCCGCCACGCGTTGCTGTGGCTCAGTCTGGTTAAATGGAAAGAAAAGAGAAAGCGCACGTTTCTAATATGTTTAATTTCACAATGTTTGTGGGATCACTATAATTTTTGTTGTTCCATTGTCTGTGGAGATATAGAGATTCTCTGGTTTGTCGACTATACAACACTCGACATATAATTGTCCACGTGAGAATCAATTCGTGTCTAGATATAAACTGCACAATTCTAAAAATTGGCCCAGAGCTTTGTTGATAGTGATTGCAAACGCTAATCGAATTGGAAATTACAATCTCTTAAATTGAAATGGAATATCTGTTGGAATCATAAGAATGCGAGGAATGAGGACATCTTCCCTTTGAAAGGTCCTGTCAGATTGTTGCTTCTACGACGTCGCTGATTAATTTTTTTACTGCAAGGCACATGGCGTTGCAAAGGTTTGGCTGGTTGATGTTTAGTAACATGATAATTGACAAGCCGATCTTCAATTGCCGTACGTGGGAGTCCACCTGGAGCTGCCATGAGATATCGACGTGTCGCCTGGCCTCTGGTAGTTTGGGGTGTTTGCCGTTTTCGTTGCCAGGGGGTGTGGGCGTCTCTGCCCTCCCCCTGCTGTTGCTGCCTGGCTGTGTGTTGACGTAGCGAGCTTGCCATGGGAGGCCATCTTCCTCCTGTTGTGCGGGTAAACTCCGTGGGCCTGGAGTTCACTGGTCGTGCTGGATATGCGGACATAGAAATGGTTATGTGCGACATGCTCCGTATCCCTGTGATGGCCATCTACGGTGTTGAGCTTGTAACTGCCCACCGGGTTGTTATAGAGTTCGTGATGGAGGAGGAGTACCATGACTTCCTCCGTTGTTACGAGGGGCATTCGTTGCCGTTGCCGGGTGGTGCCGGCTCTGTGTCCATCTTGGACCATTGTGTGCATGGGGTGTCCCTGGAGTTTCCCGAGGACCTCCTCCGACGTTACTTTCAGAGGTTTGGAATGGTCGTCAGTGTGCGGGTTAACACGCTCTCCTCAGGGAGGTATGCAGGTAGGCGGACGAACATTCGCACCGTGGGGATGTGCCTGCGGTCGGATATTCCATCTTCGGTCCGGCTTATGGGGTACTACGTCTGGGTGTACTATGCCCCGCAACCCCGTACCTGTTTCCGGTGTGGCCTGATGGGGCATCAAGCTGCCGGGTGCAATGCGGCTCCGGTTGCTCCCATCAACTTGTTACGAGAAGAGGATTTCCCGCCGCTCCCTGTGAAGGAGGACTCCAGGGTGAGGAGGTGAACGTCCTGTTAGCTGATAAGGCTCCCCCAGCGTCGCCCGACGTTCCCTTGGTTGTCGCAGACCCTCCAGATTTTGCAGTGCCGTCAGATGATACTCCTGCTCCTGTCACTGGCCCTGCTGCTCCCATGGGCCTTCCTGGTGCTCCCTGTGAGGCATCGCCGTCTGCTCACTCGTCTTCGGCTGCTGAGCCTGGCCCTGCATCCTCACCTCGGGTCCCGCCTGTGCTCGGTGCTGGGGTGGCTGCGGAGCCTCCTGCTGTGTGTGGTCTGGTTCCCCCCCTGTGGTAGAGGCTGTTGCCGTTCTGCGTCGGGCATCGGTTCGTCTGGCTGGTGGTTCCTGTGTTTCTGGGTCCGCTTCCGGCAGTGATGATGTCCGGCAGGTGCCCAGAGGTTCCCGGCATTCGTCTTCTGCCTGGGCCGATGTTGGGGAATTCAGTGACTGTGGGTCTTTGGGTGTTGACGGTGTGGTTCTGGACACGTCGCTGTCTTCGCAGTTAGTATTGGCGGAGGTCCATGTGTCTACTGGTGCTGGAGCCAGTGTCTCAGACGTGCCTTCGGTTCTTTCTCCGCCAGGGGACTCTCCGCAGTGGGGGGGTGGTGGCTTCCGCTGCCAGGGATGGTGTGGATCCTGGTGCTGGCCGTGGCCTGGTAGTGACATTATGGAAAGATGCATGCCGTCATGTGAGGGTGCGCGTTGGGAGACCAGGGGACGTGTTGCCGGCGTCCGTGATGCCATCGGGTAATTGGTCAGCGATTGCCGAGTTGATGCTGGCTGACGGCCCGGAGAATTTTCATGGTGAGCAGGTTCCCTGCATGTGGGGCCGAGTGGCAATTACTCCCCTCCTCAGTACTACCATCTGGGTCCCATGTTTGCGGGTGTTTGTTGCCAATGTTCCGGATGTTATGGCTTCCCCAGTGGATGGCCGAGATGCTCTGGGAAGCGTTTAATGTGCAGTTCCCGCGGGCCTGTTTTCCGGAAAAGTATGTCCACTGATTTCTTGTTTAAGTGCTTAATGACATGATGTATGCCCCTCTGGCATACATCACGTTTTTGTTCATGTATTTGTTCTGTGTTGTTACTATGCCCTGTGTGTTATTTTCTGCCTTCCATGTTGTATTGTTATGATTTTATTGTGTTCTGTTTCATGTTGTACTTTATCGGCCGTTCCGGCCGGTGCTTCTGTCTGTTTTGTTTTCATATGTTACTATGTTTTGTTTTCTTGTCATTATTTGATTGATTTGATTGCTTGTTTTCTCTTTTGTGTTATGATCTTGTCTTGATGTCATGCTGTGTTATGTTGTTTTATTGTATTTATTGTCTTTAACTTGCATGCTTGCATGTAAAAATTAAAAAAAAAAAAATTGGTATCCCTGGCAGACCGAGTGAATTAAAAAATTCTGTTAGATAATTAACCTCTTCCTCTGCTTCAACAACAGTTTCGACGGACTTGTATGTGACTGCCTCGCTCTGAATGTTAGACTGAATAATATTGTTAATGTCGTAGACGTTTTGTTCTTGACCACAAGAATAGCTCGTTCACTCAGCTAATCGTGATTCTTATAATTGGTTTCAATATTGGGAAATACTTTTTCAACCAATTCTTCTTTTGATGTCACTAAATTGCATAAGTTATGAGGCAATGAAATTCGTCCTGAGGTCAGATCAACCAGCCCGTTTACGTTCCCAATTTCTAGAAATTTATGTGAGAATATCTCAGCTGATGGATCGTTTTGCAGTAACTACATAACTACACGCATATTTGTAGTTAATTTAAATATCTTTACGTAGCGCCACAAAGTAGAGTGTTTCAGGCAAGCATTTATTTCGTCCGCTGGTGCCGATCGAGGATTAAATGTTCAATAGCAATTTCAAAGCAGAAGTAGTAGTTCTTCCACCTGGTAGCAATGTTGCAGCAATTCCGGACGATGCAAGAGCTAAAGTTATGCCATTTTGGGATCGAAATGCTGCCAGAATCAATCTAATTAGGAAGGTTTTACCAGTTCCTCCTGGCGCATCTAAGAAGATTTCTCCAAGCCCGTTATTGACAGTTTGAATTATTTGATTGTTAATGTCTTTTCGTTCAAGCGTTAGCCTAGGAATATTAGATTAAACATACGACAACAGATCGCCCGTGTTGTAATGTTGTTCACGACGAAATTCTACATCGAACGAAGCAGCAGCAGATCGATTCGATGATGGCTTTTCCAATTGATTGAAAACTTTGTTGGCGATTTCCAAGCACAAGTCTTCAATCATTAACAAGGCTTCGTTGAAGATTTTTGCTGTAAAATCCATGTTCATATTTGAATTTTCTTTGCGTATTCGATGGATAATATCTCTAGCCATGTGCGATTTATAATTATCCCATAACTCTGTTGGACAAAACGGAGAGCCGGAGGTCAATATGATTGCAAACAATGCACGAAATTTATTTGGATGTGATGTGTTGGACGCGTCACTAATGCATACATCCCAGTGCCGATCGTTGTCTAATAAATTCAGAGCTAGACATACACTACGGAAAGTGGCACGTTAACAAATCATGCCACTTGACAAATCTCAATTGACGCCGTTGACAAATCTCAATTGCTGGAAAGACGTTGGACTGGGCACATTTACGAGCAGAATGCGAAGAAAGAAGCATTCATCCTGATTAGAATGCATGGTGTACAGTCTGCCTATCGTAGTTTATTTAAATATGTCAAGTTTCTGTCGACTCGCTCTCCTCGTTTGCGTCGTTCAAATTATTTTCTACTGGCATTCCATGTGTAAAACTTAGGCACTTACGAATACAGCATTATTTTCCCAAACACGTCATTTTGACATAACGTGAAGAAAGCAGTTAACGCTGTAGCCGGTGGAATCATAGCTGTTTGTTGCTCATTTGCAGCTGTGAAATAAACGTGTTGTCCATTTTCACGTTTTCAAAAGAAAAACAAATAATACTAACGAAATATTTCAATTCAAACGCAAATCAATCGACACAGCTCAATTTCACCACCAATTACACTGAAAAATAATAAGAACAGTTAAAAATACGAAAAGAAAAACAATGAAAAAAGAAAAACTATATCCACGAAATGAACGGTATGGTAAACAACACAGCTCAGTCTCAATGCAATATCACAAAATAATTAAACCAAAATGAAAATAAATCAAAATCTATGAAAATTCCATTTATCAATGCAATCAGGAACATTGTAATAGAATCGTAACATATTTTGTATTGCTTGTGTTAGTCTTACGTGCAACAGATGGCGCTGTTTTTTTAAAAAAAAACATGTTTTTACCTGTTACAGGTGTGGCATCTAAATAGTAGGTATATAAAAACACGCACATATTCGAATGGAACGTTGTGTCAAAATTTCAAAGCAATCAGTGAAGAACTTTCAGAGATTAAAGCGTGTACTGCTCCTACGTCCTACAGATGGCATTGTTTTTCAAGAAAAGCTTTTTTTTTTCCCGTCACAAGTGAGGCATATATATATAGTAGGTATATAAAAACGCTCGCCTATTCCAGTGCAACGTTGTGTCAAAATTTCAAAGCAATCAGTAATGAGGTTTCAAAGATTTCCCTCATATGAAAAAAACACGAAAAAACACAGTTTTTCATAAAAAGCATATTTTTTTCCCCGTCACAGACGTGATATCAATATAGTATGTATATAAAAACCCCCTCGGATGCGAATAGAACGTTGTGTTAAAATTTCAAAGCAATCGGTGTAGAACTTTCGTAGATTAGCGATTTTGAACAAACGAACATTTCCATTTTTATTTATATAGATTGTCCCTGGGAGGGCTCTAGTTGAGAGAGCTTATAATCTCGACCTGCGACCAAATGACAGAAAATAACGGAATCTGTAACAGAGCTCCGCGAGAGTAACTTGGGTGCTCAGTTTGAAGGGGTGAACAGAAGACTGCAGGTGGTTACTGAGCCATGAGTTCCCATCTTGGTGACACTAGACTACTTTACCATAATTTGATTATTACGGCCACTATGGGTCGCAACCGGGTTCTTTGCTGGTGGAACCAAAGTACTAGTATCCGACCCAAAGTCAGCAGTGGCTTTCAAGTAGTTGGCTAAGTAATGCAAGTAAATAAAAGGGAAGGGGGAAGCTGAAATGAATACAACACTTCATCCTTTATCAATATATTCACTTACCTTATTACCACTTTCCCATCACCTAAATATAAAATGCTATAATATTACTACACGTGAATATTTACATGTGTCGCTCTCACCTAGGACACTAAGCACTCCTCGATGCTAAATTGATGCAGCCTTTGTCAACTCCTGTGTTTCCCCAACACACAGTACCGTCCTCAATCAGTACTGGGAAACACCCATGAGTCTACCCTTGCCATGGGCCAGCCTATCTACAGTATCACTAGGTGCTTCTTGTGAATGCCCACAATCACTCTCCATCTAAGTGCTGGCAGAGAACTTCAGCCACTCGCTGATGTTCCTCTACACGGACAAATACAAGGGTAGCTAACCCCGGGCAGGAGCTTCTAGTGATGGGCTAGTAACGCTCCTCAATAGCACCTCGCTGCCGGTCGTCTCTTCCTCTAGCCAGTCCCGGGATACGCCGAATTCTTTCACTGCCACTCCACAGGCAGAATGCAGATACCACACGGTTCCTCTTCGACGGCTGCTCACTTAGTCGTCAAGCAGAATTAAGCAGAGGGATGTTAGGGTTCCCTGGGTAGACTGCTTTTCTCCATACCTTTGCAGCCCTACGTCGCCTCTGTGGGTACAAACACGTCATCAGTAAACTGGCCAGTACTGGTGGAACTAGGAAATACCACTTACTAACTCTGGCACTGACATACAGCTCATATCACAACAGATGGCGCTGATTTCTAGTCGCCACTTCACCAGAGGTCAGCCACAACGACTCTGGCTGACCAAGGCAGGAATCTTGAGTCATTTGCAGGTCTCAGACTGCCACCACCAGATGGCTTAGTAGCAGACGTCCATCCACATAAAGTCTGATTTTGTGGGTGTTAGGTAGCAGACTCACAGATGGCGCTGACGTCGCTACTCCATGCTCCGAGGATGTAGTCGAGTTCGTAACATTGATGTACATCTGGGTTGTCTCACAGTGAGTGGACTGACAGAGTTCGGTGTCAGAGAAAATAGCAGCACGATAGTGTTTGCTTGCTTGTTAATCATAACCTAACCTAGCCATAGGTTTGGTTAGGTTATAGTTAGCAATAACCATAACCTAATCTATCCTGTTAGGTTAACCATACCCTAATGGGTTGTGTCGTCGATTGGTTAGATTATGGTTAGGTAATGGTTAGGTTGGGTTATGGGGTTAGGTTATGGTTAGGTTATGGGGTTAGGTTATGGTTAGGTTAGGTTATGGGGTTAGGTTATGGTTAGGTTATGGCTAGGTTATAGTTAAGTTAGGTTAGGTTATGATTAAATTTCGTTAGGTTATTGGTAGGTTAGTTTATGGTAAGGTTATTGGTAGGTTAGTTTATGGTAAGGTTATTGGTAGGTTAGTTTAAGGTAAGGTAAGGTTAGATTAGGTTATGGTTAGGTTATTGATAGGTTAGGTTATGTTATGGTTAGGCTATAGGGTAGGTTAGGTTATAATTAGGTTATCGATATATATGGGTTAGGTTATCGATAGATATGGGTTAGGTTATAATTAGGTTAGGATATGGTTGGGTTATGGTTAGGTTAGGTAATAGGTTATATTATGGTTATGGTTAGGTTACATCAGGTAAGGTAACATCAGTTACATCAACAGGTAAGGTTGGATATGGTTAGGTTAGTGTCACGGCCTGCTTGAGCCACCAACCAGGTTCTATCTGTTTAGTGTGCCTTATAGCTTCTTCTTCTATGATCCTACCCACCAAGTCAATGGTAAGTTCTCAAAAATTGGCGATAGTAATTGTACAAGGAATAAAGGTTGGTAAACAAGATGCAATAATACCTGCACCAATATATTATATACAGAAGTATAACTACACTTAATTACACAGTGTCGCTTTCACCCAGGACACAATATATCTGCAGTGCTCTTCAAATCCCAGTGAGTCCACTATCTTCAAGAATACGTCGTCCATACTCGGTGGCAATCATCGGCGAGTTCACCATCCTCAACATGGGCCAGTCCACACACTCTATCGTCACGATGTCCCAATACCCCCACATCTGCTCTCCAGAAACACACTGGCAGAGGTCTTCAGCAACATGCTGACAGGGGTCACAAATAATCACTCCCAGGGGTTTCTAACACCCTGGCAGAAGTCTCTAGCAACACACACACTAGCAGCACTTCTCAGCAGAAAGACACTGCTGTCTTCTTGTAACTCCTGGCCAAATCCTGGGTACGTCGGTCCACACAATCACTGCTCAATTAAAACAGCCAACACATTGCTTTCTACCGACGATGGCCACTTGTCCTCACAGGAATCAAGTCAGAAGTTCTGGACTGCCCAAGGTGTACTAATTACCACAATGCAATAGGCATTATACATCACCTCTGTGAGCATAAAAGTGATTAGCCAGACATAAAGTATAGAGGGAGCACATAGAAAGACAATCTTTCACCGGGGAACTGAAATTGTAATCGAATGCACATTCTAGATGCTGTTGATATTGTTACGTCACTCACCAGAGGTCATCAGCATCGACCTCACTTCCGAACTGAGGTATGAAACAGGAACCTTTTACAGGCGCCACACCTCTGCTAACAGAAGGCGTTGTCTGCGTCTCATCTAATGCCTTTGAGTTGGAGTGCAGGTCCATAGATGGCGCCGAAATCACCACATCACACTCCAGCACCAGTGTTGATAATGTAACAGTTACGTAATGCTTAGGTTAGGTTATGGTTAGATTAGGTTATGGTTACGTTAAGTTATGGTTTGGTTAGGTTATTATTAGGTTAGTTTATGGTTAGGTTTTGGTTAAGTTAAGGTTAGTTTATTGTTAGGTTAGGTTATGGTTAGATTATTTTTATGGTAGGTTATGATTAGGTTATGCATAGGTCATGGATAGGTTAGGTTATGGTAAGGTCAGGTAATGGTTAGTTAATGGGTAGACTACAGTTAATTTAGGGTTAGGTTAGGTTGAGGATAGGTTATGGCTTGGTTAGGTTATAATTAGGATAGGTCATGGTTGGGTTATGGTTAGGATATGTTATGGTTATATTATACAGTAGTTAGATTATGGTAAAGTTATTGATAGGATAGGATATGGTTAAATTATTGTTAGTATAGGTTATGGTTAAGTTATTGTTAGGATAGGTTATGGTTAGGTTATACATAGGTCATGGATAGGTTTGTTAATGGTTAGATTATGGTTAATTTAAGATTAGGTTAGGTTATGGACAGGTTATTGCTTGGTTAAGTTATGGTTATCCTAGGTCATGGTTGGGTTATGGTTAGGATATGGCTAGGTTAGGTTAAGTTAGGTTATGGTTATGTTATGGTTAGATTAGGTTATGGTAAGGTTAGGTTGTGGTTATGATTAGGTATTGTTATGTTAGGTTAGGTTAAGTTATCATTAGGTTAGGTTATGGTTAGGTTATGGTTATGTTGCAGTTAGGGTTAGGCTAGGTTATGGTTTGGTTAGGTTAGTCTTAGGTTATTGTTGGGATAGGTTATGGTTAGGTTAGGTTATGGATAGGTTATGTTATGGATAGGTTAGGTGATGGTTAGGTTAGGTTAGGTCTAGTTTATGGTTAAGTTATGGTTACACTAGGTTATGGTTGAGTTATGATTAGGTATGGTTATGTTATGATTAGGTTACTTTATGGTTAGGTTAGGTTATGGTTTGGTTATGGTTAAGTTATCTTTAGATTAGATTATGGTTAGATTACAGTTACTTTATGGTTTGAATATTGATAGGTTATGGTTAGGATATTGTTGAGTTAGGTTATTGTTAGGATAGGTTATGGTTAGGTTATTGTAGGGATAGGTTATGGGTAGATTATTGATGGGATAGGTTAAGGCTAGGTTATTGTTGGGATGTATTATGGTTAGGTTATACTTAGGTCATTAATAGGTTACATTATGGTAAGGTCATGTTAGGTAATGGATTATTAATGGTTAGGTTATGGTTAGATTATAGCTTGGTTAGGTTTTGATTAGGTTAGGTTAATATTAGGTTAGGTTATGGTTAGTGTAGGTTATGGTTGTGTTATGGTTATGTTATGGTTAGATTAGGTTAGGTTAGATTAGGTTAAGTTAGGTTATGATTAGGTTGTGGTTGGTTTGGGTTATGTTTACGTTATGGGTAGATTATGCTTAAGTAATTGATAGATTACATTATGGTTAGGTTAGAAAATGGATTGTTAATGGCTAGGTTACATTATGGTTAGGTTAGATCATGGATTGTTATTAGTTAGGTTATTGCTAGGTTAGTTTATGGTGAGGTTAGGTTATGGTTAGGTTAGGTTATGGTTAGGTTAGGTTATGGTTAGATTAGGTTATTGTTAGGTTAGGTTATGATTAAGTTAGGTTATTGTTAGGTTGGTTTATGGTTAGGTTATGGTTAAGTTATGGTTAGGATATG
This sequence comes from Procambarus clarkii, assembly GCF_040958095.1. NCBI lineage: Eukaryota > Metazoa > Arthropoda > Malacostraca > Decapoda > Cambaridae > Procambarus > Procambarus clarkii. The sequence continues at coordinate 20,194,139 of NC_091185.1, forward strand.
GTCAGGTTAGGTTATAGTAACTTTTTTACAGTTTGGTTATGTGTAGGTCATGGATAGGTTAGGTTATGATAAGGTTACGTAATTGTTAATGGTTAGGTTGTGGTTAATTTAGGGTTAGGTTAGATTATGGCTTGGTTAAGTTATGGTTAGGATAGGTCATGGTTGGGTTATGGTTAGAATATTGTTGGGTTAGGTTATGGTTAGGTTATGGAAGGTTAGGTTATTGTTTGGTTAAGTTAGGGTTAGGTTTATTGTTGGGATAGTCTATGGATAGGTTATGCTTAGGTTATGGTTAGGAGCCGGCAGCTGAGCGGACAGAACACTCGACGCGTGATCCTGTGGTCCCGGGTTCGATCTGGGGCGCTGGCGAGAAACAATGGGCAGAGTTTCTTTCACCCTGATGTCCCTGTTACCTAGCAGTAAATAGGTACCTGGGAATTACTCAGCTGCCACGGGCTGCTTCCTAGGGATGGAAGCCTGGTCGAGGACTGAGCTGTGGGGACACTAAAGCCCCGAAATCATCTCAAGATAACCTCAAGATAGGTTATGGCTAGGTTAGGTTATGATTAGGTTAGGTTATGGTTAGGTTAATGTTAAGTTATATGTAGGTTAGGTTATGGTTACAATACAGATAGGTTAGGGTTAGGTTAGGTTAGGTTATGGTTAGTTTGTTGTTAGATTATTGTTATGGATAGGTTAGGTTATGGTTACATTATTGTTGGGATAGGTTATGATTAGGCAGTTGTTGGGATAGGTTATGGTTAGGCTATTGTTGGGATAGTTTTTTTGGGATAGGTTATTGTTGGGATATGTTTTGGTTAGGTTATGCTTTGGTCATCGATAATGGATTGTTAAAAGTTAGGTTATGGTTAGGTTACATTATGGTTAGGCTAAGTTATAGTTAGGTTATGTTAGGTTAAGGTTAGGTTAGGTTATGTTAGGTTAAGTTAAGTTATGCTTAGGTTGCATTACGTTATGGGGTGGTTATGGTTAGGTTATGTTAAAAATATTGTTCGGATAGGTTATGGTTCTGTTATGGTAAGGTTAGTTAATGGCTATGATTAGGTTAGGTAATTTTAGGTTAGGGTTGGTTGTGGTTAGGATAGGTTATGGTTAGGTTAGGGTTGGTTGTGGGTAGGATAGGTTATGGTTAGGTTAGATTATGGTTAGGTTAAAGGTAAGTTATGGTTAGGTTAGGTTATGGTTACAATTCTGTTGGGTTAGGGTTAGGTTAGGTTATGGTTACTTTATGATTAGGTTGTTGTTAGATTATTGTTATGGATTGGTTATGTTATGGTTTCATTGTTGTTGGGATAGGTAATGATTAGGCTATTCTTTGGGATAGGTTACGGTTAGGCTATTGTTTGGATAAGTTATTTTTGGGATAGGTTTTATTGGGATATGTTTTGGTTAGGTTATACTTTGGTCATCGATAGGTTACATTATGGTTAGTTTAGGTTAGGTAATGAATTGTTAAATGTTAGGTTATGTTATGGTTAGGCTATCTTGAGGTTATCTTGAGATGATTTCGGGGCTTAGCGTCCCCGTGGCCCTGTCCTCGACCAGGTCTTCTTTATGTTACACCCATCCCCCAGAAAGCAGCCTGTAACAGCTGTTTAACTCCCAAGTACCTATTTACTGCTAGGTAACAGACACATCAGGGTGAAAGAAACATTTTTGCCCATTTGTCTCCGCCACCACCGGGGATCGAACCCGGAATCTCAGGACAACGAATCCGAAGCACTGTCCACCCAGCTGTCAGGCGCCCTAATTAGGTTCAGGCTAGGTTATAGTTAGGTTATGGTTAGGTTATGTTAATTTAGGTTAGGTTAGGTTAAGTTAGGTTATGCTTAGGTTGTGTTAGGTTATGGGGTGGTTATGGGTAGGTTATGTTAAGAATATTGTTCGGTTAGGCTATGGTTATTTTAGTTAATGGCTATGATTAGGTTAGGTTTGAGTTTGTTGTGGTTTGGATAGGTTATGGTTAGGTTAGGTTATGATTAGGTTACAGTTAGGTTAGATTATGGTTAGGTTATTGTTGAGATTGGTTATGGTTGGGATAGATTACGGTCAGGTTATTGTTGGGATTGGTTATGGTTTGGTTATTGTTGAGAGAAGTAATGCTTACGTCATGGATAGCTTACATTATGGTTAGGTTAAACAATATATTGTCAATGGCTAGGTTATGGTTAGGTTAGATAATGGATTGTTAATGGTTAGATTATGGTTTGTCTAGATTATGGTGGGGTTATAGTTAGGTTATGGTTAGATTATTGTTGGGATAGGTTATGGTTATGTTAGATAATAGATTGTTAATTGGTAGGTTATGGTTAGGTTAGGTTATGGTTAGGCTAGGTTATGGTTGGGTTATGGTTAGATTAGGTTAACTTGAGATGATTTCGGGGCTTTTTAGTGTCCCCACGGCCCGGTCCTCGACCAGGCCTCCACCCCCAGGAAGCAGCCCGTGACAGCTGACTAACACCCAGGTACCTATTTTACTGCTAGGTAACAGGGGCATAGGGTGAAAGAAACTCTGCCCAATGTTTCTCGCCGGCGCCTGGGATCGAACCCAGGACCACAGGATCACAAGTCCAGCGTGCTGTCCTCTCGGCCGACCGGCTCCCTCATGGTTATGGTAGGTTAGGTTGTGGTAGGTTTGGTTATCAGTATGTTTAGTATGGTTAGGTATGGTTTAGTATGGTACAGTTTGGCATCTTCTTTTAATGGTTACTGACTTTCTTGGTTTAGTTTTGTTTAGCTTAGGTTAGATTTAGTTTGATTAGGCTAAGTTACGTTTAAACTGTGTATTATTCTCAAACATGAGCAATATGAAATTCAAAAACTACTTAAGTATCCGTTCGTATATGACATTAATGAAAACCTACTCATTAGGGCTTATCAAAGAAAACGAGTTTATCATAGACTTTTTATCATTTAATCCCTGGATATATAATACAATTCAGTTATAACTTCAGAATATTTTCTGTTTATGACAGAGGTTCACATACCTGGTTACAAGCTTATTGTTATTGAAACCGGAATATGCTTTCTGACCATCACAAATATCTAGATAACTTTCCATGTGGTCTGAGAGGGAAAGTGATGTCTCAAACTAATCAATCTACCCTGAAATCGGGTTGTTTACCATAAACTTTTAATTAATTAGGTTCTATGTTCAAGCAATCATATAATATTTCTTGAATATTTTGTAAGGGTGCATTAATGCCAAATATTGTTTCAGGATTAAATCAAAATTAATGAATGTTCAATGCATCCATCTATCAGTACACATAACTTCTGTTATTGAGGTTACTGATGAGTACTTCTCACTGTATGTATATCTTGCGTGATCCTGGATATGGTTAACTGCTGACTACACATGAGCAAACTTCTCTCAAACTGCCCTACCATTTTGCCTAATTTATAAAGAAAAATTATATCCTAGGTGTGGATGGCAGGATGACTTGGCACTGTTACTGGCAGTATGCATACCAGGATAAGAAGTTGTCATAATACAGGGATGCACCTAAGGAGACATGAGATTCGGACTTCAGAAAGCAATAGCCTGTGGAACAAATAATATATTAGTAATCAGTTACATATAAAAGTTTGAATTTAAGGGCATAATGTTTTCTAAGATGTATAGCCCCAAGATAACAATAACTTATAATAATAAGGTAAGTAGTGTACAACACACACTACAATAAAACACCAAGATGAGAGCAGACATCATTAGTAGATGATGTATCGCCTGTCAGTGATTACTCAGATATAAATGAGAAACAATTGTAGTGTTTATGGAGGAGCAAATAAGGACGTGTGAGGTGAAGGTGAGGGATAATGTACTTACCTAGTTTTACTTACATAGTTATCCTTGCGGGGTTGGGGGGGGGAGGTTGAGCTTTGACTTTTTGGTCATGCCTCTCAACCGTCAATATACTGGTGTACAGATTCCTGAGCTTCTCGAACTCTATCATATCTACATTTGAAACTCTGAATGGAGTCAGCTTCCACAACATCGCTACCTAGTTCATTCCATTTACTAACTACTCTGACACTGAAAAAGTTCTTTCTGATGTGTCTGTGGCTCATTTGGGTACTCAACTTCTACCTGTGTTCCCTTGTGCGTGTACCACCTGTGATAAATAGTCCATCCTTGAACACCCTGTCAGTTCCCCTGAGAATTTTGTACGTGGTGATCATATCTCCCCGAGCTCTTCTGTCTTCCACCGACGTGAGGTGCAGTTCACGCAGCCTTTCCTCGTAACTCATGCCTCTTAGTTCTGGGACTTGCCTAGTGGCATACGTCTGAATTTTTTCCAGCTTCGTCTGTTGCTTGACAAGGTACGGGCTCTATGCTGGGGCTGCATACTCCAGGATTGATCTTACATATGTGGTATACAAGGTTCTAAAGGATTCCTTACACAGGTTTCTGAAAGCAGTTCTGGTGTTAGGCAGCCTCGCATGCGCCGCCGATGTTATTCTTTTGGTTTGGGCTTCAGGAGACAGGTTTGGCATGATATCAACTCTTAGATCTTTCTCTCTGTTTGTTTCGTGAAGGATTCATCTCCCATTCGGTATCCACTGTCTGGCTTCCTATTTCCTCCGCCTTGTTTCATTACCTTGCATTTACTTTGGTTGAACTTTAATAGCCATTTGTTAGACCATTCCTTCAGTTTGTCTAGGTCATCTTGTAGCCTCATACTATCTTCCTCTGTACTGATCCTCCTCATAATTTTTGCATCATCAGCAAACATCGAGAGGAACAAGTCTATTCCTTCTGGAATAGATCGTTTACGTATATCAGAAACAGTATAGGTCCAAGGATTGATCCCTGTGGGACTCCACTGGTGACGCCTGACCACTCCGATACCTCACTCTCACAGTGACTCGGTGTATCCTGTTGCTTAGATACTCCCTTATCCAGTGGAGTACCTTCCCTTTCACTCCTGCCTACATCTCCAGCTTGTGCACTAGTCCCTTATGTGGTAGTGTGTCAAAGGCTTTCTGGCTGTCCAGAAATATGCAGTCTGCCCAGCCCTCTTGCCCTTGCCTAATTTTTGTTGCCTGGTCATAGAACTCAATTAAACCTGTTAGGCATGATTTGCCATTTCTGAACCCACGCTGATGTTGTGTTACAAAGTTCTTGTGCTGAAGATGTTCCACTAGCGTTTTTTCACAATCTTCTCCATCATCTTGCATGGAATGCAAGTTAGGGACCCCGGCCTGTAGTTCAGTGCCTCCTGTCTATCACCCTTCTTGTATATCGAAACTACATTAGCCATCTTCCAAATTTTTGGCAGTTCACCTGATATCAGTGATTAGTTGTACACCAAGGTGAGTGGCAAGCACAGAGCTTCTGCTCCTTCCTTTATAATCCATTGTGAGATTCCATTCGGGCCTATGACCTTTGTCACATCCAAATCTAGCAGATGCGTCCTCAGCTCCCCCACTGGTAATCACAATCTCCTCTAGTGGTGTCTGATTTGATATTCCCTCACTTATCTCTGGGACTTCTCCTTGCTCTGATGTGAAGACCTCCTGGAATTTCTTATTGAGTTCCTCTCACACTTTCTTGTCGTTTGTAGTGAATCTTTTTGCCCCTATCCGCAGTTTCATTACCTGTTCCTTTACTGTTGCTTTCCTCCTGATGTGGCTATGCAGCAGTTTGGGTTGAGTCTTTGCCTTGCTCGCTATGTCAATTTCATATTGCCTCTTCACCTCTCTTCTTACCCTGATGTATTCATTCCTGGCGCTCTGGTATCTTTCTCTGCTCTCTAGTGTTCTGTTATTTCTATAGTTTCTCCAGGCCCTTGTACTTAGATGCTTTGCTAACTTACGTCTCTGATTAAACCATCGTTTCTCGTCTGCATTTCACTTTGTTCCTTTTGGATTGGGACGAACTTGGCTGCTGCCTCCTTACACTTCTGTGTGATGTAGTCCATCATGTCTTGAGCTGTCTTTCCTCTGAGCTCTGTTTCTCAAGCTATATCAGTTAGGAAATTTCTTATTATCCTCATAGTTTCCCTTCCGGAATGCCGGCCTTTTGCTTTCTGGTTCTTTCTTTGAGTACATTAACCCTTCTTCAACCAGATACCCAAACATCAGTACACTGTGATCACTCATTCCCACGGAGACTTCGAGACAGGTTTTCCATATGTCTGAATCGTTCTGGGTGAATACTAGGTCGATTCTCGCTGGTTCATTGTTGCCTCTTATTCTCGTGCGAACCCTGATATGCTGACTTAAAAAACAGTTTTTAGTCGTCACCTCCAACAGTTTCCCCCTCCATGCTTCCTCACCTCCAGGTGGTTCCTTGCTTTCCCAGTCTATCCTTCCGTGAGTAAAGTCCACATGATGAACAGATGGCAACCCGTTCTCGCACTTTCTTACAGTCAATATTGACTTATTAAATACATGCATATGTGACATACTAGTATACCCTGAAAAGCTTCATAGAAAACACCGACCTTACCTAACCTTCTTAGTATGTTAAGATAAGCATCTTATTGCTTCGTAATTACAATTATTACTTAACCTATACTTATAATAGGTTAAGTAATAATTGTAATTATGAAGCAATAAGATGCTTATCTTAACATACTAAGAAGGTTAGGTAAGGACGGTGTTTTCTATGAAGCTTTTCAAGGTAAACTAGTATGTTTAGTATGTCACATATGCACGTATTTAATAAGTCAATATTGACTATACGAAAGTGCGAGAACGGGCTGCAGATGGAATCGATTTCTACAGGCAGCAGTGGCTGCTCTCTCAATTAAAGTGTTAACGGCCATGTTGTTTTTGTCATACTCATGCCTGGGTCTTCTGTCATTTGGTGGTGGGTTATATATCACTGCTACTCTTGCTCCTCCCATTGTCATGGTGCCTGTTATGAAGTCTCTGAACACTTCGCAACCCGGACTTCTTGTGCTCTTTCCCTAAGTTCACTTACCTATGCAAGGCCCGATTTGCCTAATAAGCCAAGTTTTCATCAATTAATTGTTTTTCGACTACCTAACCTACCTAACCTAACCTAACCTAGCTTTTTCGGCTACCTAACCTAACCTAACAGATAAAGA
>NC_091185.1:20203717-20296217 GCF_040958095.1 Procambarus clarkii
GAATTAATGTTTTTTCGACTACCTAACCTACCTAATCTAACCTAACCTAACTTTTTCAGCTACCTAACCTAACCTAACCTATAAAGATAGGTTAGGTTAGGTTAGGTAGGGTTGGTTAGGTTTGGTCATATATCTACGTTAATTTTAACTCCAATTAAAAAAAAATGACCTCATACATAATGAAATGGGTAGCTATATCATTTCATAAGAAAAAATTTGAGAAAATATAATAATTCATCACAACTTGGCTTATTAGGCAAATCGGGCCTTGCATAGTAGGCCGAGAAGTGCGTTCTGGCTACTAGGTACGACATATATATATATATATATATATATATATATATATATGTCGTACCTAGTAGCCAGAACGCACTTCTTGGCCTACTATGCAAGGCCCAATTTGCCTAATAAGCCAAGTTTTCTTGAATTAATATATTTTTTCTAATTTTTTTCTTATGAAATGATAAAGCTACCCATTTCATTATGCATGAGGTCAATTTTTTTTATTGCAGTTAAAATTAACGTAGATATATGACCGAACCTAACCAACCCTACCTAACCTAACCTAACCTATCTTTATAGGTTAGGTTAGGTTAGGTAGCCGAAAAAGTTAGGTTAGGTTAGGTTAGGTAGGTTAGGTAGTCGAAAAACAATTCATTCATGAAAACTTGGCTTATTAGGCAAATCGGGCCTTGCATAGTAGGCTGACAAGTGCGTTCTGGCTACTAGGTACGACATATATATATATATATATATATATATATATATATATATGTCGTACCTAATAGCCAGAACGCACTTCTCAGCCTACTATTCAAGGCCCGATTTGCCTAATAAGCCAAGTTTTCATGAATTAATGTTTTTTGTCTACCTAACCTACCTAACCTAACCTAACCTAGCTTTTTTTGGCTACCTAACCTAACCTTACCTATAAATATAGGTTAGGTTAGGTTAGGTAGGGTTGGTTAGGTTCGGTCATATATCTACGTTAATTTTAACTCCAATAAAAAAAAATTGACCTCATACATAATGAAATGGGTAGCTTTATCATTTCATAAGAAAAAAATTAGAAAAAATATATTAATTCAGGAAAACTTGGCTTATAAGGCAAATCGGGCCTTGAATAGTAGGCCAAAAAGTGAGTTCTGGCTACTAGGTACGACATATATATATATATATATATATATATATATATATATATATATATATATATATATTAGTATATTTAGGTTGCAGTCTTTCCTGTAGACATATATTATTAAATATGACCGAAAAAGTAAGATAAATAATTCTAACACGAATTTTCCCAATATTTCTTATGGTTCTTTTCACTGTCGATGGTAATTGAAAAATGAGTTCTCCAAAATTCATTTTTTGAGCCTCATACTCTCTGACCAAACTAAATTCCAAAGGGTAACGAAGGACACTACAGCCGAATTGAAAGCAAAGGTCAACAAATTGATCGAAACTGTGAACGCCAAGAAATCCAGACTGCACCTGCCAAAGATTATTGGGGAATATAAACCTGGATATGCGTATGGAAATGTCAAGACATACAAGCCTGGAAACCCACTTCGGCCAATCATCAGCCAGATACCCACACCCACGTACTGACTGGCAAAGCGACTCAATGGCTTGCTGACTCCTTATGTACCTTGCGCCTTCAGCCTGAAGTCTCCAAAGGAATTTGTTGACTTACTGCGGGGAACACGGGCCACAGGGGATAAGAGCCTCGTTGGACGTAGAATCACTGTTTACCAACGTACCTGTGGATGAAACAATCGGGATGATAGCGGACAGAGTGTATCACGATCCAGCCTGTACTCCTCTTGACATACCAGAAAACATTCTAAGGAAACTACTCCAAGCTTGTACTAAGAGGCACCCTTATTGAGCCCGGATTGGCACATGTATAAGCTAGTAGATGGGGTCGCCATGGGTTCTTCCCTAGGTATCCTGTTTGCGAACTTCTACATGGGTTCCATCGAACAGAAGGTCTTAGTCGACATGAACTTGAAACCTACCATATACTGCAGTTATGTTGACGACATTTTTACACAGGTACCGGATGTCAGACATCTGCAGGAGCTGGAGGCATTCAAGCAGAATTCTGTGTTGCGTTTCACATACGAGATGAAGAAGGATGGGAAGCTGCCCTTTCTAGATGTAACAGTCATGGAAAGGAGCGGGTTTCCACACTGCAGTCTACACTAAGGAAACAAACATAGGAATGTGCCTCAATGCCAACAGTGACTGCCCAGACAGGTACAAGAGGAGTGTGTTAACGCTTATGTCGACCGTGCTCTCAGCTACAGCTCAGGATGGAAGCAAGTTGTTGAAGAACTCTGTAGGGTAAGGCAGGTCCTAGTCAACAACGGCTTCTCCAATGGTTTCGTTGAAGACATCATAAGGAAGGTGAAACGCCATGCAACCTCTGAAGAGACAACTAACACAACACCTGTACCCCCTATTAGACTATTTTACATGAACTCCTTTCCCACAGCTCATAAAACAGAGGAAAGGATCTTGGAAGATATTGTTAATAGGAATGTTATCCCTACAGACAAAGATCAGAAGATACAATTGACGATTTACTATAAAACCAAAAAACGGCCAACCTACTCATGAGAAACTCTCCAGACACAAAACAGAACGCTTTATAAGAGACCAACGTCGTCTATGCCTTCAAATGCCCACTTGGGGACTGTAAGCCTCAAAGAACTCAGTATATTGGCAAGACAACAACATCTCTTTCCAGGCGATTAACAATGCATAAGCAATAGGGCTCCATTAAGGAACATATAATCTCTTCCCACAACGAGACCATCACCAAAGAAGTCTTAACAAACAACACAAAAATCATCGATAGATACAGCGATAGCAGGCGGCTTGACATCTGCGAGGCACTACACATCAAGAAGTCAACACCAGCAATCAACAGCCAATTAATGCACAACTATATTCTACCCACTTCAAGACTCGGGACCAATATAGAAGCATCAAGAAATATAGGCCAATAGGCCCTTTGCAGTTACTTCCATTCTATACCCATTGCACCGTGTTCTGTCTTTTGTTGAAAGTTTGCTCTGTCTGGTGTTGAAAGTTTGGTTCACCTCATCCAAAACTGTTGTAACATATCACCTCACCCAAATGCGAGTATATAAGATGAAAGCTGTTTAAATGATAGCATAGTATCACACACGCATCACAGATCACAGAGACAGCAGATCACAGATCACAGAGACAGCAACTAGCAACCGTCGCGGTCGGACGTGCTCGCGTTGCTCCAGCTCTTCTCTCTCGCACCTAGTACTGCAGGGTGGATAAACAATTAGCAGCAGACTTGCGTCTCTCTAGATGGTCAGACCCCACTCCTAACTTGGTATTTTATGTCGGGTAGAGACGGGAGGCCATCTTCAGTGACGTGCAGTCTTTGAGAAAGAACATTCGTCCACCATGCATCACAAACACTTCAAGGTCAGGGGTACGCCCCTTGACAATCAAGCATTCACCAAGCCATCCCTCCTGAAGCTATTCAAGGATGTAGCTGAAGTAACACCTGACGACATCGAACAAGAAGGCACCAACTTCGTTTTTCGTTTCACCAACGAACAAGACATAGACAAACTGTTGAAACGTGAACATCTATTTCGTTTAGATGACCACCTCAATCTCCACTTCCCACGCCAGTTGCTTCGTGCCCGGTCTGTCATTGTCAGTGAGCTCAGCCACTGGATCAAGGAACGGATTGATGAGGCACCTTACACTGGAGAACTTACAGAGAACATCGAAAACGAGAACCTGGGCTTCATGGTACTTGAAACCTCTTTGTGCAACAACCGCACCTTGAAGGTCACCTTCTGCACTGTGAATCAGGCTACCCAAGTTTTCACAGGTGGCTTCTTCTGCTATGGAGTCCACGTCCCGTCATTCCGAGTGAAGATGGAAAGAATCTACATTATCACCCAATGCTTCCGATGCTATGACCACTCTCACCAAACCAACAAGTGCCAACAGACCATGCAGAAGTTTTCCTGAATTAATATATTTTCTCTAATTATTTTCTTATGAAATGATAAAGCTACCCATTTCATTATGTATGAGGTCAATTTTTTTTATTGGAGTTAATATTAACGTAGATATATGACCGAACCTAACCAACCTTACCTAACCTAACCTATCATTATATGTTAGGTTAGGTTTGGTAGCCGAAAAAATTAGGTTAGGTTAGGTTAGGTAGGTTAGGTAGTCGAAAAAGAATTAATTCATGAAACTTGGCTTATTAGGCAAATTGGGCCTTGCATAGTAGGCTGAGAAGTGCGTTCTGGCTACTAGGTACGACATATATATATATATGTCGTACCTAGTAGCCAGAACTCACTTCTCAGCCTACTATTTAAGGCCCGATTTGCCTAATAAGCCAAGTTTTCCTGAATTAATATATTTACTATAATTTTTTTCTTATGAAATGATAAAGCAACCCTTTTCTCTATGTATGAGGTCAATTTTTTGTTATTGGAGTTAAAATTAACGTAGATATATGACCGAACCTAACCAACCCTACCTAACCTAACCTAACCTATATTTATAGGTAAGGTTAGGTTAGGTAGCCAAAAAAAGCTAGGTTAGGTTAGGTTAGGTAGGTTAGGTAGACGAAAAAACATGAATTCATGAAAACTTGGCTTATTAGGCAAATCGGGCCTTGAATAGTAGGCTGAGAAGTGCGTTCTGGCTATTAGGTACGACATATATATATATATATATATATATATATATATATATATATATGTCGTACCTAATAGCCAGAACGCACTTCTCAGCCTACTATTCAAGGCCCGATTTGCCTAATAAGCCAAGTTTTCATGAATTAATGTTTTTTCGTCTACCTAACCTACCTAACCTAACCTAACCTAGCTTTTTTTGGCTACCTAACCTAACCTTACCTATAAATATAGGTTAGGTTAGGTTAGGTAGGGTTGGTTAGGTTCGGTCATATATCTACTTTAATTTTAACTCCAATTAAAAAAAATTGACTTCATAAGTAATGAAAAGGGTAGCTTTATCATTTCATAAGAAAAAAATTATAGTAAATATATTAATTCAGGAAAACTTGGCTTATTAGGCAAATCGGGCCTTGAATAGTAGGCTGAGAAGTGAGTTCTGGCTACTAGGTACGACATATATATATATATATATATATATATATATATATATATATATATATATATATATATGTCGTACCTAGTAGCCAGAACGCACTTCTCAGCCTACTATGCAAGGCCCGATTTGCCTAATAAGCCAAGTTTTAATGAATTAATTGTTTTTCGACTACCTAACCTACCTAACCTAACCTAACCTAACTTTTTCGGCTACCTAACCTAGCCTAACTTATAAAGATAGGTTAGGTTAGGTTAGGTAGGGTTGGTTAGGTTCGGTCATATAACTACATTAATTTTAACTCCAATAAAAAAAAATTGACCTCATACATAATGAAATGGGTAGCTTTATCATTTCATAAGAAAAAAATTAGAGAAAATATATTAATTCAGGAAAACTTGGCTTATTAGGCAAATCGGGCCTTGCATAGTAGGCTGAGTAGTGCGTTCTGGCTACTAGGTACGACATATATATATATATATATATATATTTATATATATATATATATATATATATATATATATATATATATATATATATATATATATATATATATATATGTCGTACCTAGTAGCCAGAACGCACTTGTCAGCCTACTATGCAAGGCCCGATTTGCCTAATAAGCCAAGTTTTCCTGAATTAATATATTTTCTCTAATTTTTTCTTATGATATGATAAAGCTACCCATTTGATTATGTATGAGGTCAATTTTTTTTTATTGAAGTTAAAATTAACGTAGATATATGACCGAACCTAACCAACCCTACCTAACCTAACCTAACCTATCTTTATAGGTTAGGTTAGGTTAGGTAGCCGAAAAAGTTAGGTTAGGTTAGGTTAGGTAGGTTAGGTAGTCGAAAAAGAATTAATTCATGAAAACCTGGCTTATTAGGCATATTGGGCCTTGCATAGTAGGCTGAGAAGTGCGTTCCGGCTACTAGGTACGACATATATATATATATATATATATATATATATATGTCGTACCTAGTAGCCAGAACTCACTTCTCAGCCTACTATTCAAGGCCCGATTTGCCTAATAAGCCAAGTTTTCCTGAATTAATATATTTACTATAATTTTTTTCTTATGAAATGATAAAGCTACCCTTTTCACTATGTATGAGGTCAATTTTTTTTATTGGAGTTAAAATTAACGTAGATATATGACCGAACCTAACCAACCCTACCTAACCTAACCTAACCTATATATATAGGTAAGGTTAGGTTAAGTAGCCAAAAAAAGCTAGGTTAGGTTAGGTTAGGTAGGTTAGGTAGACGAAAAAACATTAATTCATGAAAACTTGGCTTATTAGGCAAATCGGGCCTTGCATAGTAGGCTGAGAAGTGAGTTCTGGCTACTAAGTACGACATATATATATATATATATATATATATATATATATATATATATATATATATATATATATATATATATATATATACATATATATATATATATTTACAAAAGGGAAGGGAGTACCACCTCTGGCTGGAAGAAGGGGGACCCATAGCCTCGGAGGAAACCACACATAACGCATTGGAGGGAATGTAGGTCCCCTCCAATACAATTTTTGTGTGCTTTTCTCCTACCACGCCCTTCCCTTTCTTTTTTTTTTTCCTTTATTGTGCATTTAAAGGTTACAAAACATACAAGAAAAATGCCTAAAGGTTATGGATATCTTGAAGCTCCTCCGCTTCTGGACAGGAACCGAGGACACAGCAAGCATTTCCCCTCTGGATCGCCACACTGAGACGCTGAAACAAAAAACTGGAAGCCCTTGGGTTTCTGGTGACGTCAATGAGCTTGGAACCCAATTCCTTGAGAAATCCCAAGGCACTCTTGCCCCAGGGGCCATGCGTCTCAGACGCTATGGGAACAAAGAGGTATTGACCTTCCAGTCGCCTGTACTTGAGTGATTTAGCTATTTCCCTGTGGTTGGCCGCCCCACCTGCTTGATCAGCTCCAAAGTGTACATAGGTGTCAGCCAGGGTGGATACACATGTGTAGTCCCTCACCAACTGTCTACCCTCCTTCCATGAGTATATGGTGATGCCATCAGGGCGAAGTGCAGGGAAATCCGGGGTTTGGATCCCTAGGATGCGAGGTTCTCTCTCCGCTGGACACCCAGCTGAGACGAGGCTTCTCTTGATGATGTCATTGACCTCGTTGTGTCTTGCATGCCAGCCCTTTGTGCTTCCGCAATGCAACCCATGCAGTCCGTATTGGTCTGCTTCTACCCTGTTGCAAATACACTTGTATTCAGTGTGAATTGGGGCACCAAGGCGGAGGGCCACAGCTACACGAAGGGATTCTGGATCTAGGCGCGTGCCCATTGCTGACATGGGTACTGCCAGGAGGAAGTCTCCTGCATGGGGGGCACGCACTGTTCTGAGGCGGGCTTTCTCCTTGTCTGATGTTGCGACGCTGAGCATGGCATCAGCTACTTATTCCACTAGAGGGTGGTCCCAGCCGGACTGTTTGTGTTGTTTTGTTGGCTCTATAATGGTTGCTGGGGCTGCAAGAACATTCCACTGATTTGCACATTCAGTGAAAGCAGGATCGTGTATTCCTGCTGAATCTCTCAGGGTTGCAGGTAAAATATCTCTGTCGAGGTCGTGCGATGCATGGGAGGAGGAAAGGAAGGCTGGTAGAGCAATTTGGGAGGCTGTGCGGACACCAAGGCCGCCGAGTCTTACAGGAAGGGTTGCTTTCTCCCACTGAGAGTCGTCCAATGGCAGGTTCAGGACTTTCACCAGCATGGACCTCAGAAGGGTGTCATACACATTTAACTTAGGGCTGCTGTAGGATGGAGAACATCTCAGAAAGTAGGTCAACTTAGGGAGAGACAGGCATCTTGAGAGGAGAAAGAGAGCATCATGGGCATCAATCTTGTCAATCCTGTCCAGCATTCTCTTTAGGTCAGTGATTTTTGCAGCCAGGACCTCCTCGATTGCTCGTGGGCCAATGGGGGCACCCAGGAGAGTGCAGTCCGGTGGCTCGACAACGAGAATGTCTGGAAGAACATTTTGTATTTGCCCAGTGATGTCTGGGTTGTGGGAGATTATTTCACATTTGGATGCATTGAGAATGAGGCCTAAGGCTGCTCCCTGTTCCTGGATTTTCCTTATATCCTCCAAAATGGTTTCCGGAGTTCCAGCTAGAGTGCCATCATCCAGGTACCAGATGTTTAGCTCGCTTGTCAGACTATCAGTGACCTCTTTGATAGCTAGGCAGAAAAGGAGGGGGGCTAAAGGGTCACCTTGTTGGACACCTTCACAGGAGTTTAGTTCATGCTCTCCAAAAAGAAGCTTAGAGTCCCCACTGTAGCACGATCGGATGAATGGGTAAAGGGGACGGAAATGGTTGTGTACAGCCCTGAGGACAGCGTCTCGTCTGACTTGATTGAAGGTATTTTTGAAGTCAAGCTTTACTAGTGCCTTCTGGTCCGGGAGATCAGCAATGTAAGCCCGCGCTGCATGTGCTGCAGCTTCACAACCTAGGGGAATCCCAAACCCGAGCTGATGAGGTTTCAGCAAGGTGCCTCCTTCCTGGCTGATAGATCTGACTGCAGCCTTAGCTACGAGGCGTCGGAGGGTGTTGCCAACGGCAATGGGCCTGATACCCCTATCCTTCTTCTTTAGAGCACAGAGTGCTGCTCCATAAAAGACAGGCCTGATGTCCTCAGGGATGCCGCCAGCCAAACAAATGTTGGAGAATCTGGTAAGCTCCACTAGAAGGTCCTTTGCAGCATCTCCAAGCACCGGGTTCAGCATTTGTTTGATGTGCTGGAGTCTTAGGCCTGTAACGCCCCCTGCTGAACCTGTTGGGAAAGACATGGCTGCTTTGTACACCTCAGATTCTCGAACAGTCAAGGGTTCTATGCCAGCATTGTTTTCCTGGGGATCCCTGCTGCTGTCTGGGGCTCTGGGTGGGTGTTTGTCTTGAAGAGCCTCTGCTGTTGTGGCGTTCCTGGGGGGCAATAGTGTCATCGCTGGTCATGATTCTGATGGCACCTGTGGTATTGCCCTCTCCTATTTTCCTGGTGATCTGTGCTGTCATTTTGTGGTTCTCATTGTCATATATATATATATATATATATATATATATATATATATATATATATATATATATATATATATATATATATATATATATATATATATATATATATATATATATATATATATATATATATATATATATATATATATATATATATATATATATATGACTGAAAACCACTTTCCCGCCGGCACGTCCTCGCCGGCACTTCCCCGCCGGCACCCGCCGGTAGCGAATTAAGGCGTCCTGTAGTTACCAGTTGCTTTGCTCCTGGGAGTATGGGCTCGAGTCACGTCTGGGGTGTGAGTTTTCAGTCGCATATAGTACTGGGGACCATTCAGGCTTGTTCGCATTTGTGTTCCTCACGTGTGCCCCAAAGAATGAGGTGATTTGATAAAATGCTATGCCCAAGATTACCATCCGAGTGCCGGCGGGGAAGTGGTTCAAATAGCTTTGGCTATCACTTCCTTATGTCCGGTCGTGATAATCAAGCGGATTAAGGCGTCCTGTAGTTACCAGTTTCATTGCTCCTGGGAGTATGGGTTCGAGTCACTTCTGAGGGTGTGAGTTTTCAGTCCGCATATAGACCAGGGGACCATTCAGGCTTGTTCGCATTTGTGTTCCTCACGTGTGCCCCAAAGAATGAGGTGATTTGATAAAATGCTATGCCCAAGATTACCATCCGAGTGCCGGCGGGGAAGTGGTTCAAATAGCTTTAGCTATCACTTCCTTATGTCCGGTTGTGATGGTCAAGCGGATTAAGGCGTCCTGTAGTTACCAGTTTCATTGCTCCTGGGAGTATGGGTTCGAGTCACTTCTGGGGTGTGAGTTTTCAGTCGCATATAGTCCTGGGGACCATTCAGGCTTGTTCGCATATATATATATATATATATATATATATATATATATATATATATATATATATATATATATATATAGATATATATATATATATATATATATATATATATATATATATATATATATATATATATATATATATATGTATATTATTAAATATGACCGAAAAAGTAAGATTAATAATTCTAACACGAATTTTCTCAATCTTTCGTACATTTCTTTTCACTGTTGGAGGTAATTCAAAAATCAATTCTCCAAAATTCATTTTTATTTCTAGTCTGACGCGACACTTGAGCGCGTTTCGTAAAACTTATTACATTTTCAAAGACTTTACACATACACAACTGAATAGAACTTACATATCTCCGATTTGTTTATATCTACATTTGAGTGAGGTGGTATTTAATAGGGTATTAATTTCATCAACACAAGACAGAACACGAAACAATGGGTATTGAAATGGAAGTGATTGTAGAAAGCCTATTGGTCCATATTTCTTGATGCTTCTATATTGGAGCGGAGTCTTGAGGTGGGTAGAATATAGTTGTGCATTAATTGGCTGTTGATTGCTGGTGCTGACTTCTTAATGTGCAGTGCCTCGCAAACGTCAAGCCGTCTGCTATCGCTGTATCTATCGATGATTTCTGTGTTGTTTACTAGGATTTCTCTGGCGATGGTTTGGTTGTGGGAAGAGATTATATGTTCCTTAATGGAGCCCTGTTGTTTATGCATCGTTAAACGCCTAGAAAGAGATGTTGTTGTCTTGCCTATATACTGGGTTTTTTGGAGCTTACAGTCCCCAAGTGGGCATTTGAAGGCATAGACGACGTTGGTCTCTTTTAAAGCGTTCTGCTTTGTGTCTGGAGAGTTTCTCATGAGTAGGCTGGCCGTTTTTCTGGTTTTATAGTAAATCGTCAGTTGTATCCTCTGATTTTTGTCTGTAGGGATAACGTTTCTATTAACAATATCTTTCAGGACCCTTTCCTCCGTTTTATGAGCTGTGGAAAAGAAGTTCCTGTAAAATAGTCTAATAGGGGGTATAGGTGTTGTGTTGGTTGTCTCTTCAGAGGTTGCATGGCGTTTCACTTTCCTTCTTATGATGTCTTCGACGAAACCATTGGAGAAGCCGTTGTTGACTAGGACCTGCCTTACCCTACAGAGTTCTTCGTCGACTTGCTTCCATTCTGAGCTGTGGCTGAGAGCACGGTCGACATATGCGTTAACAACACTCCTCTTGTACCTGTCTGGGCAGTCGCTGTTGGCATTTAGGCACATTCCTATGTTCGTTTCCTTAGTGTAGACCGCAGTGTGGAAACCTCCGCTCTTTTCCATGACTGTTACATCTAGAAAGGGCAGCTTCCCATCCTTTTCCATCTCGTAAGTGAAACGTAGCACGGAACTCTGCTCAAATGCCTCCTTCAGCTCCTGCAGATGTCTGACATCAGGTACCTGTGTAAAAATGTCGTCAACATACTTGCAGTATATGGTCGGTTTCAAGTTCATGTCGACTAAGACTTTTTGCTCGATGGTACCCATGTAGAAGTTTGCAAACAGGACACCTAGGGGAGAACCCATGGCGACCCCATCTACTTGCTTATACATGTGCCCATCCGGGCTTAAGAAGGGTGCCTCTTTAGTACAAGCTTGGAGTAGTTTCCTCAGAATATTTTCTGGTATGTCAAGAGGAGTACAGGCTGGATCACGATACACTCTGTCGGTTATCATCCCGATTGTCTCGTCCACAGGTACGTTGGTAAACAGCGATTCTACGTCCAACGAGGCTCTTATCCCTGTGGCCCGTGTGCCCCGCAGTAAGTCAACAAATTCCTTTGGAGACTTCAGGCTGAAGGCGCAAGGAACATAAGGAGTCAGCAGGCCGTTGAGTCGCTTCGCCAGTCTGTACGTGGGTGTGGGTATCTGGCTAATGATTGGCCGAAGTGGGTTTCCAGGCTTGTGTGTCTTGTCATTTCCATACGCATATCCAGGTTTATATTCCCCAATGATCTTTGGCAGGTGGAGTCCGGATTTCTTGGCGTTCACAGTTTCGATAAGTTTGTTGACCTTTGCTTTCAGTTCGGCTGTAGTGTCCTTCGTTACCCTTTGGAACTTAGTTTGGTCAGAGAGTATGAGGTTCATTTTCGCCAGATATTCGTCTTTTTTAAGAATGACATATATTGGCGACTTGTCACCTCTCCTGACAACTATCTCCTTGTTCTCACGAAGGCTTTTAGCTGCCGCTTTGAGCTCGGGGGACAGTATGGTGCTTCTGTAATTGCCTCGATTCTTTCCTCCTTCTGCAATAAGTTCTGCTTGTAAGGTATCTTTGGTAGTGACCTTCTTTTGTGTCTCGAGGTCGAATATGTCGTCCAACAGAATTTCCAAATCTACTTTCCGGGCCATCTCACTCGGTCTGGACATAACGTGACAGTTTATGCCCAGATTTAGGAGAGTGACTTGGTCCTCAGTGAGGTTAATTCCTGCAAGGTTCAGGAAGCCATCGTTTGGTCGTGGAATTGCCATAGGTCCTCCATATAATGTTGTTAGTTTCTTGATAATCCTTGTTTCAGTGCTGAGGTGATGTCGGTCTGTGAGGATGTCGAGGTGTTGTTCAATGCGGGTACGGATACTTTCGTCGATGTTGCTATTTCTCCACTCGTTTGTAGCATGAAGTAGTTGCGTTTTGTTGTCTTTGATTTCATTCTCTGCCTTGTATATCTGATCACGAATCAGATCCTGGCGATATTTTATCGTGAAGGCTTGATTCTTTGCTGCTGGGTCGTGCGCTTTAATATTAGTATATATTGGTAGCAGTCTTTCCTGTAGACATATATTATTAAATATGACCGAAAAAGTAAGATTAATAATTCTAACACGAATTTTCTCAATCTTTCGTACATTTCTTTTCACTGTTGGAGGTAATTCAAAAATCAATTCTCCAAAATTCATTTTTATTTTTAGTCTGACACGACACTTGAGCGCGTTTCGTAAAACTTATTACATTTTCAAAGACTTTACACATACACAACTGAATAGAACTTACATATCTCCGATTTGTTTATATCTACATTTGAGTGAGGTGGATGGGGTGAGGTGGTATTTAATAGGGTATTAATTTCATCAACACAAGACAGAACACGAAACAATGGGTATTAAAATGGAAGTGATTGTAGAAAGCCTATTGGTCCATATTTCTTGATGCTTCTATATTGGAGCTGAGTCTTGAGGTGGGTAGAATATAGTTGTGCATTAATTGGCTGTTGATTGCTGGTGTTGACTTCTTAATGTGCAGTGCCTCGCAAACGTCAAGCCGTCTGCTATCGCTGTATCTATCGATGATTTCTGTGTTGTTTACTAGGATTTCTTTGGTGATGGTTTGGTTGTGGGAAGAGATTATATGTTCCTTAATGGAGCCCTGTTGCTTATGCATCGTTAAACGCCTAGAAAGAGATGTTGTTGTCTTGCCTATATACTGGGTTTTTTGGAGCTTACAGTCCCCAAGTGTGTCAAGTGCCAAGTCCCCAGGCATCAACTGGGTGTGGAGGCCGCGGCTGGGTGTGGAGGCATCAACTGGGTGTGGAGCCAGCAACTGGGTGTGGAGCCAGCAACTGGGTGTGGAGGCCGCGGCTGGGTGTGGAGGCATCAACTGGGTGTGGAGCCAGCAACTGGGTGTGGAGGCCGCGGCTGGGTGTGGAGCCAGCAACTGGGTGTGGAGCCAGCAACTGGGTGTAGAGCCAACAACTGGGTGTGGAGGCAGCAACTGGGTGTGGAGGCAGCAACTGGGTGTGGAGCCAGCAACTGGGTGTGGAGGCATCAACTGGGTGTGGAGCCAGCAACTGGGTGTGGAGCCAGCAACTGGGTGTGGAGGCCGCGGCTGGGTGTGGAGGCATCAACTGGGTGTGGAGCCAGCAACTGGGTGTGGAGCCAGCAACTGGGTGTGGAGGCATCAGCTGGGTGTGGAGGCATCAACTGGGTGTGGAGGCCGCGGCTGGGTGTGGAGCCAGCAACTGGGTGTGGAGCCAGCAACTGGGTGTGGAGGCATCAACTGGGTGTGGAGCCAGCAACTGGGTGTGGAGCCAGCAACTGGGTGTGGAGCCAGCAACTGGGTGTAGAGCCAACAACTGGGTGTGGAGGCAGCAACTGGGTGTGGAGGCAGCAACTGGGTGTGGAGCCAGCAACTGGGTGTGGAGGCAGCAACTGGGTGTGGAGGCCGCGGCTGGGTGTGGAGGCCGCGGCTGGGTGTGGAGGCATCAACTGGGTGTGGAAGCTGTGGCTGGGTGTGGAGGCATCAACTGGGTGTGGGGGCATCAACTGGGTGTGGAGCCAGCAACTGGGTGTGGAGGCATCAACTGGGTGTGGAGGCCGCGGCTGGGTGTGAAGGCCGCGGCTGGGTGTGGAGGCCGCGGCTGGGTGTGGAGGCCGCGGCTGGGTGTGGAGGCATCAACTGGGTGTGGAGGCATGAACTGGGTGTGGAGGCATCAGCTGGGTGTGGAGGCCGCGGCTGGGTGTGGAGGCCGGTGGGGCGAGGATCAGCTCAGGTAGTGAGGTGCGGGGGGGGGGGGGTCGGTTTGGGGGGGAGGCGTGGTATCGAGTGGGCTATACAAATGACACACAATATACATTCATATATATGTACACTAGGGTATGTATGACACTGAGAATATGGGGTTGGCACTTTGTTTTTGTTATATGTATGCCACTATAAACTGGGGTTGATACTTTGTGGTGTGTATGGCACTGAGTATCGGAGTTGGCACTTTGAGATGTATATTTCACTATGGCACTATTTCACTATGGCACTATATATAACCTAACCTATAAAGATAGGTTAGGTTAGGTTAGGTAGGGTTGGTTAGGTTCGGTCATATATCTACATAAAATTTAACTCCAATAAAAAAAATTGACCTCATACATAATGAAATGGGTAGCTTTATCATATCATAAGAAAAAAATTGAGAAAATATATTAATTCAGGAAAACTTGGCTTACTAGGCAAATCGGGCTTTGCATAGTAGGCAAAGAAGTGCGTTCTGGCTACTAGATACGACATATATATGTATATATATATATATATATATATATATATATATATATATATATATATATATATATATATATATATATATATATATATATATAATCTTTGGACAACACCCACCAGTGGGACTCGAACCCAGAAAGCACAACTACCTTCCAGTAGCTGCCATAACAAGTACGCTTTAACCCACTACACCATCAGACCATACAAAAGAAGTAGAGACTTCGAGATATATATACATCTCAAATATCTCCACTTCCCGAGGGCACCAGATAAGTGTGAGGTTAGTCTGCGTTTTTCATCAAGCCACTGTCAATGTGAGAGAACTCGTGTCCATGCTATAAGCCTATACTTGCATAAACCACAAGTGAAGATTAACAATCTTTGGACAACACCCACCAGTGGGACTCGAACCCAGAAAGCACAACTACCTTCCAGTAGCTGCCATAACTAGTACGCTTTAACCCACTACACCATCAGACCCTACAAAAGAAGTAGAGACTTCGAGATATATATACATCTCAAATATCTCCACTTCCCGAGGGCACAAGATAAGTGTGAGGTTAGTCTGCGTTTTTCATCAAGCCACTGTCAATGTGAGAGAACTCGTGTCCATGCTATAAGCCTATACTTGCATAAACCACAAGTGAAGATTAACAATCTTTGGACAACACCCACCAGTGGGACTCGAACCCAGAAAGCACAACTACCTTCCAGTAGCTGCCATAACTAGTACGCTTTAACCCACTACACCATCAGACCCTACAAAAGAAGTAGAGACTTCGAGATATATAGCATGGACACGAGTTCTCTCACATTGACAGTGGCTTGATGAAAAATGCACACTAACCTCACACTTATCTTGTGCCCTCGGGAAGTGGAGATATTTGAGATGCATAAGCAACAGGGCTCCATTAAGGAACATATAATCTCTTCCCACAACCAGACCAACGCCAGAGAAATCCTAGTAAACAACACAGAAATCAGCAATAGATACAGCGATAGCAGGTGGCTTGATGTTTGCGAGGCACTACACATTAAAAAGTCAACACCAGCAATCAACAGCTAATTAATGCACAACTATATTCTACCCACCTTAAGACTCCGCTCCAATATAGAAGCATCAAGAAATATGGACCAATAGGCTTTCTACAATCACTTCCAATCAATACCCATTGTTTCGTGTTCTGTCTTGTGTTGATGAAATTAATACCCTATTAAATACCACCTCACCCCATCCACTTCACTCAAATGTAGATATAAACAAATCTGTGATGTGTAAGTTCTATTCAGTTGTGTATGTGTAAACTAAAGTCTTTGAAAATGTAATAAGTTTTACGAAACGCGCTCAAGTGTCGTGTCAGACTAGAAATAAAAATGAATTTTGGAGAATTGATTTTTGAATTACCACCAACTGTGAAGAGAAATGTACGAAAGATCGAGAAAATTCGTGTTAGAATTATTAATCTTACTTTTTCGGTCATATATATATATATATATATATATATATATATATATATATATATATATATATATATATATATATATATATATATATATATATATATATATATATGTCGTACCTAATAGCCAGAATGCACTTCTCAGCCTACTATGTAAGGCCCGATTTGCCTAATAAGCCAAGTTTTCATGAATTAATATATTTTCTCTAATTTTTTGCTTATGAAATGATAAAGCTACCCATTTCATTATGTATGAGGTCAATTTTTTTTTATTGGAGTTAAAATTTACGTAGATATATGACCGAACCTAACCAACCCTACCTAACCTAACCTAACCTGTCTTTATAGGTTAGGTTAGGTTAGGTAGCCGAAAAAGTTAGGTTAGGTTAGGTTAGGTAGGTTAGGTAGTTGAAAAACAATTAATTCATGAAAACTTGGCTTATGAGGCAAATTGGGCCTTGCATAGTAGGCTGAGAAGTGCGTTCTGGCTACTAGGTACGACATATATATATATATATATATATATATATATATATCGTACCTAATAGCCAGAACGCACTTCTCAGCCTACTATGCAAGGCCCGATTTGCCTAATAAGCCAAGTTTTCATGAATTAATATATTTTTTCTAATTTTTTTCTTATGAAATGATAAAGCTACCCATTTCATTATGTGTGAGGTCAATTTTTTTTTATTGGAGTTAAAATTAACGTAGATATATGACCGAACCTAACCAACCCTACCTAACCTATCTTTATAGGTTAGGTTAGGTTAGGTAGCCGAAAAAGTTAGGTTAGGTTAGGTTAGGTAGGTTAGGTAGTCGAAAAACAATTAATTCATGAAAACTTGGTTTATTAGGCAAATCGGGCCTTGCATAGTAGGCTGAGAAGTGCGTTCTGGCTACTAGGTACGACATATATATATATATATATATATATATATATATATATATATATATATATGTCGTACCTAATTGCCAGAACGCACTTCTCAGCCTACTATTCAAGGCCCGATTTGCCTAATAAGCCAAGTTTTCATGAATTAATGTTTTTTCGTCTACCTAACCTACCTAACCTAACCTAACCTAGCTTTTTTTGGCTACCTAACCTAACCTTACCTATAAATATAGGTTAGGTTAGGTTAGGTAGGGTTGGTTAGGTTCGGTCATATATCTGCGTTAATTTTAACTCCAATAAAAAAAAATTGACCTCATACATAGAGAAAAGGGTTGCTTTATCATTTCATAAGAAAAAAATTATAGTAAATATATTAATTCAGGAAAACTTGGCTTATTAGGTAAATCGGGCCTTGAATAGTAGGCTGAGAAGTGAGTTCTGGCTACTAGGTACGACATATATATATATATATATATATATATTTTCTACAAAAAAAGATAATATTCTACAAAACCAAGAAGACTTCCGAACTCCTTATCAAAAACAGCCCGAAGCCGACGGAGAACCCTCTACAGCAGTCAAGCGTTGTATACATGTACACTTGCCCCCACGAAGGATGTAACCTTCAATGTAAGTACATAGGTATGACGTCGACCAAGCTGACGAGGCGTTTGACATGCCATCTTCAATCTGGTGCCCCTAGGAATCACATGAGACAAGCCCATGACATTACTCTAACAAGAGAAATGTTGAACAAGAATACTTGCATAATAGACAAAACCCAAGATTCAAGAAGATTACAAATTCTTGAGGCAATTCACATAAGAATAGAGCGACCTACCATGAACACCCAAATCACGGAACTTTTTACTCTACCCACCATGAGAGTAAGGACAAGACAAGAACATATCGATGCCAACACAGAAGACAATGTCCAACATAACAGGCCAATTACACTGGATTAATCTTTGTGTTTGGATAGGAGATGCCTCGTATGGGCCAATAAGCCTTCTGCAGCCCCTATGTTTATCCCTTATGTATCCCCCCATGTTTTCACCTTCATTGTATTATCACCTGACCTAATGCGGGTATAAAATCAACTAGTATTGTAAGATCTGTTCACTTGAGAATGAACCATGGAGGTTCGAAACGTCGTGCAAATTATACAAATAAGTGTAATACACTCTATAGTAAATCACTTCTTTTCTTCACCTTAAAAGTACGAAAATGAGTTTTGGAGAACTCCTATTTCAATTAAGCCCTGATGCTAAGAAAATAGTTAGAGGGATAGAAGCCCTAAACCAAAAAATAATAAATACAGAATATGCGGTCATATTCAATGAAACATGTTTGAAAGAAAACCTGCTGCCAGTATACACCAATATATATATATATATATATATATATATATATATATATATATATATATATATATATATATATATATATATATATATATATATATATATATATATATATATATATATTTATATATATATATATATATATATATATATATATATATATATATATATATATATATATATATATATTTATATATATGTATATATATATATATATATATATATATATATATATATATATATATATATATATATATATATATATATAGGTCAACCTACTCATGAGAAACTCTCCAGACACAAAACAGAACGCTTTAAAAGAGACTAACGTCGTCTCTGCCTTCAAATGCCCTCTTGGGGACTGTAAGCTCCAAAAAACCCAGTATATAGGCAAGACAACAACATCTCTTTCTAGGCGTTTAACGATGCATAAGCAACAGGGCTCCATTAACGAACATATAATCTCTTCCCACAACCAAACCATCGCTAGAGAAATCCTAGTAAACAAAGAAATCATCGATAGATACAGCGATAGCAGGCGGCTTGACGTTTGCGAGGCACTACACATCAAGAAGTCAACACCAGCAATCAACAGCCAATTATTGCACAACTATATTCTACCCACCTCAAGACTCCGCTCCAATATATATATATATATATATATATATATATATATATATATATATATATATATATATATATATATATATATATATATATATATATATAGTATGCTTTAACCCACTACGCCATCAGACCTTACAAAAGAAGTAGATAGTTCGAGATATATATATCTCAAACATCTCTACCTCCCGAAGGCACCAGATGAGTGAGGGGTCAGTCTGCAATTTTCGTCAAGCCACTGTCAATGTGAGAGAACTCGTGTCCAGCTTATAAGCCTATACTTGCATAAACCACAAGTGAAGATAAACAATCTTTGGACAACACCCACCAGTGGGACTCGAACCCAGAAAGCACAACTATCTTCCAGTAGCTGGCATAACTAGTATGCTTTAACCCACTACGCCATCAGACCTTACAAAAGAAGTAGATAGTTCGAGATATATATATCTCAAACATCTCTACCTCCCGAAGGCACCAGATGAGTGAGGGGTCAGTCTGCAATTTTCGTCAAGCCACTGTCAATGTGAGAGAACTCGTGTCCAGCTTATAAGCCTATACTTGCATAAACCACAAGTGAAGATAAACAATCTTTGGACAACACCCACCAGTGGGACTCGAACCCAGAAAGCACAACTACCTTCCAGTAGCTGGCATAACTAGTATGCTTTAACCCACTACGCCATCAGACCTTACAAAAGAAGTAGATAGTTCGAGATATATATATCTCAAACATCTCTACCTCCCGAAGGCACCAGATGAGTGAGGGGTCAGTCTGCAATTTTCGTCAAGCCACTGTCAATGTGAGAGAACTCGTGTCCAGCTTATAAGCCTATACTTGCATAAACCACAAGTGAAGATAAACAATCTTTGGACAACACCCACCAGTGGGACTCGAACCCAGAAAGCACAACTACCTTCCAGTAGCTGGCATAACTAGTATGCTTTAACCCACTACGTCATCAGACCTTACAAAAGAAGTAGATAGTTCGAGATATATATATCTCAAACATCTCTACCTCCCGAAGGCACCAGATGAGTGAGGGGTCAGTCTGCAATTTTCGTCAAGCCACTGTCAATGTGAGAGAACTCGTGTCCAGCTTATAAGCCTATACTTGCATAAACCACAAGTGAAGATAAACAATCTTTGGACAACACCCACCAGTGGGACTCGAACCCAGAAAGCACAACTACCTTCCAGTAGCTGGCATAACTAGTATGCTTTAACCCACTACGCCATCAGACCTTACAAAAGAAGTAGATAGTTCGAGATATATATATCTCAAACATCTCTACCTCCCGAAGGCACCAGATGAGTGAGGGGTCAGTCTGCAATTTTCGTCAAGCCACTGTCAATGTGAGAGAACTCGTGTCCAGCTTATAAGCCTATACTTGCATAAACCACAAGTGAAGATAAACAATCTTTGGACAACACCCACCAGTGGGACTCGAACCCAGAAAGCACAACTACCTTCCAGTAGCTGGCATAACTAGTATGCTTTAACCCACTACGCCATCAGACCTTACAAAAGAAGTAGATAGTTCGAGATATATATATCTCAAACATCTCTACCTCCCGAAGGCACCAGATGAGTGAGGGGTCAGTCTGCAATTTTCGTCAAGCCACTGTCAATGTGAGAGAACTCGTGTCCAGCTTATAAGCCTATACTTGCATAAACCACAAGTGAAGATAAACAATCTTTGGACAACACCCACCAGTGGGACTCGAACCCAGAAAGCACAACTACCTTCCAGTAGCTGGCATAACTAGTATGCTTTAACCCACTACGCCATCAGACCTTACAAAAGAAGTAGATAGTTCGAGATATATATATCTCAAACATCTCTACCTCCCGAAGGCACCAGATGAGTGAGGGGTCAGTCTGCAATTTTCGTCAAGCCACTGTCAATGTGAGAGAACTCGTGTCCAGCTTATAAGCCTATACTTGCATAAACCACAAGTGAAGATAAACAATCTTTGGACAACACCCACCAGTGGGACTCGAACCCAGAAAGCACAACTACCTTCCAGTAGCTGGCATAACTAGTATGCTTTAACCCACTACGCCATCAGACCTTACAAAAGAAGTAGATAGTTCGAGATATATATATCTCAAACATCTCTACCTCCCGAAGGCACCAGATGAGTGAGGGGTCAGTCTGCAATTTTCGTCAAGCCACTGTCAATGTGAGAGAACTCGTGTCCAGCTTATAAGCCTATACTTGCATAAACCACAAGTGAAGATAAACAATCTTTGGACAACACCCACCAGTGGGACTCGAACCCAGAAAGCACAACTACCTTCCAGTAGCTGGCATAACTAGTATGCTTTAACCCACTACGCCATCAGACCTTACAAAAGAAGTAGATAGTTCGAGATATATATATCTCAAACATCTCTACCTCCCGAAGGCACCAGATGAGTGAGGGGTCAGTCTGCAATTTTCGTCAAGCCACTGTCAATGTGAGAGAACTCGTGTCCAGCTTATAAGCCTATACTTGCATAAACCACAAGTGAAGATAAACAATCTTTGGACAACACCCACCAGTGGGACTCGAACCCAGAAAGCACAACTACCTTCCAGTAGCTGGCATAACTAGTATGCTTTAACCCACTACGCCATCAGACCTTACAAAAGAAGTAGATAGTTCGAGATATATATATCTCAAACATCTCTACCTCCCGAAGGCACCAGATGAGTGAGGGGTCAGTCTGCAATTTTCGTCAAGCCACTGTCAATGTGAGAGAACTCGTGTCCAGCTTATAAGCCTATACTTGCATAAACCACAAGTGAAGATAAACAATCTTTGGACAACACCCACCAGTGGGACTCGAACCCAGAAAGCACAACTACCTTCCAGTAGCTGGCATAACTAGTATGCTTTAACCCACTACGCCATCAGACCTTACAAAAGAAGTAGATAGTTCGAGATATATATATCTCAAACATCTCTACCTCCCGAAGGCACCAGATGAGTGAGGGGTCAGTCTGCAATTTTCGTCAAGCCACTGTCAATGTGAGAGAACTCGTGTCCAGCTTATAAGCCTATACTTGCATAAACCACAAGTGAAGATAAACAATCTTTGGACAACACCCACCAGTGGGACTCGAACCCAGAAAGCACAACTACCTTCCAGTAGCTGGCATAACTAGTATGCTTTAACCCACTACGCCATCAGACCTTACAAAAGAAGTAGATAGTTCGAGATATATATATCTCAAACATCTCTACCTCCCGAAGGCACCAGATGAGTGAGGGGTCAGTCTGCAATTTTCGTCAAGCCACTGTCAATGTGAGAGAACTCGTGTCCAGCTTATAAGCCTATACTTGCATAAACCACAAGTGAAGATAAACAATCTTTGGACAACACCCACCAGTGGGACTCGAACCCAGAAAGCACAACTACCTTCCAGTAGCTGGCATAACTAGTATGCTTTAACCCACTACGCCATCAGACCTTACAAAAGAAGTAGATAGTTCGAGATATATATATCTCAAACATCTCTACCTCCCGAAGGCACCAGATGAGTGAGGGGTCAGTCTGCAATTTTCGTCAAGCCACTGTCAATGTGAGAGAACTCGTGTCCAGCTTATAAGCCTATACTTGCATAAACCACAAGTGAAGATAAACAATCTTTGGACAACACCCACCAGTGGGACTCGAACCCAGAAAGCACAACTACCTTCCAGTAGCTGGCATAACTAGTATGCTTTAACCCACTACGCCATCAGACCTTACAAAAGAAGTAGATAGTTCGAGATATATATATCTCAAACATCTCTACCTCCCGAAGGCACCAGATGAGTGAGGGGTCAGTCTGCAATTTTCGTCAAGCCACTGTCAATGTGAGAGAACTCGTGTCCAGCTTATAAGCCTATACTTGCATAAACCACAAGTGAAGATAAACAATCTTTGGACAACACCCACCAGTGGGACTCGAACCCAGAAAGCACAACTACCTTCCAGTAGCTGGCATAACTAGTATGCTTTAACCCACTACGCCATCAGACCTTACAAAAGAAGTAGATAGTTCGAGATATATATATCTCAAACATCTCTACCTCCCGAAGGCACCAGATGAGTGAGGGGTCAGTCTGCAATTTTCGTCAAGCCACTGTCAATGTGGCTTGACGAAAATCTTTATCTTCACTTGTGGTTTATGCAAGTATAGGCTTATAAGCTGGACACGAGTTCTCTCACATTGACAGTGGCTTGACGAAAATTGCAGACTGACCCCTCACTCATCTGGTGCCTTCGGGAGGTAGAGATGTTTGAGATATATATATCTCGAACTATCTACTTCTTTTGTAAGGTCTGATGGCGTAGTGGGTTAAAGCATACTAGTTATGCCAGCTACTGGAAGGTAGTTGTGCTTTCTGGGTTCGAGTCCCACTGGTGGGTGTTGTCCAAAGATTGTTTATCTTCACTTGTGGTTTATGCAAGTATAGGCTTATAAGCTGGACACGAGTTCTCTCACATTGACAGTGGCTTGACGAAAATTGCAGACTGACCCCTCACTCATCTGGTGCCTTCGGGAGGTAGAGATGTTTGAGATATATATATCTCGAACTATCTACTTCTTTTGTAAGGTCTGATGGCGTAGTGGGTTAAAGCATACTAGTTATGCCAGCTACTGGAAGGTAGTTGTGCTTTCTGGGTTCGAGTCCCACTGGTGGGTGTTGTCCAAAGATTGTTTATCTTCACTTGTGGTTTATGCAAGTATAGGCTTATAAGCTGGACACGAGTTCTCTCACATTGACAGTGGCTTGACGAAAATTGCAGACTGACCCCTCACTCATCTGGTGCCTTCGGGAGGTAGAGATGTTTGAGATATATATATCTCGAACTATCTACTTCTTTTGTAAGGTCTGATGGCGTAGTGGGTTAAAGCATACTAGTTATGCCAGCTACTGGAAGGTAGTTGTGCTTTCTGGGTTCGAGTCCCACTGGTGGGTGTTGTCCAAAGATTGTTTATCTTCACTTGTGGTTTATGCAAGTATAGGCTTATAAGCTGGACACGAGTTCTCTCACATTGACAGTGGCTTGACGAAAATTGCAGACTGACCCCTCACTCATCTGGTGCCTTCGGGAGGTAGAGATGTTTGAGATATATATATCTCGAACTATCTACTTCTTTTGTAAGGTCTGATGGCGTAGTGGGTTAAAGCATACTAGTTATGCCAGCTACTGGAAGGTAGTTGTGCTTTCTGGGTTCGAGTCCCACTGGTGGGTGTTGTCCAAAGATTGTTTATCTTCACTTGTGGTTTATGCAAGTATAGGCTTATAAGCTGGACACGAGTTCTCTCACATTGACAGTGGCTTGACGAAAATTGCAGACTGACCCCTCACTCATCTGGTGCCTTCGGGAGGTAGAGATGTTTGAGATATATATATCTCGAACTATCTACTTCTTTTGTAAGGTCTGATGGCGTAGTGGGTTAAAGCATACTAGTTATGCCAGCTACTGGAAGGTAGTTGTGCTTTCTGGGTTCGAGTCCCACTGGTGGGTGTTGTCCAAAGATTGTTTATCTTCACTTGTGGTTTATGCAAGTATAGGCTTATAAGCTGGACACGAGTTCTCTCACATTGACAGTGGCTTGACGAAAATTGCAGACTGACCCCTCACTCATCTGGTGCCTTCGGGAGGTAGAGATGTTTGAGATATATATATCTCGAACTATCTACTTCTTTTGTAAGGTCTGATGGCGTAGTGGGTTAAAGCATACTAGTTATGCCAGCTACTGGAAGGTAGTTGTGCTTTCTGGGTTCGAGTCCCACTGGTGGGTGTTGTCCAAAGATTGTTTATCTTCACTTGTGGTTTATGCAAGTATAGGCTTATAAGCTGGACACGAGTTCTCTCACATTGACAGTGGCTTGACGAAAATTGCAGACTGACCCCTCACTCATCTGGTGCCTTCGGGAGGTAGAGATGTTTGAGATATATATATCTCGAACTATCTACTTCTTTTGTAAGGTCTGATGGCGTAGTGGGTTAAAGCATACTAGTTATGCCAGCTACTGGAAGGTAGTTGTGCTTTCTGGGTTCGAGTCCCACTGGTGGGTGTTGTCCAAAGATTGTTTATCTTCACTTGTGGTTTATGCAAGTATAGGCTTATAAGCTGGACACGAGTTCTCTCACATTGACAGTGGCTTGACGAAAATTGCAGACTGACCCCTCACTCATCTGGTGCCTTCGGGAGGTAGAGATGTTTGAGATATATATATCTCGAACTATCTACTTCTTTTGTAAGGTCTGATGGCGTAGTGGGTTAAAGCATACTAGTTATGCCAGCTACTGGAAGGTAGTTGTGCTTTCTGGGTTCGAGTCCCACTGGTGGGTGTTGTCCAAAGATTGTTTATCTTCACTTGTGGTTTATGCAAGTATAGGCTTATAAGCTGGACACGAGTTCTCTCACATTGACAGTGGCTTGACGAAAATTGCAGACTGACCCCTCACTCATCTGGTGCCTTCGGGAGGTAGAGATGTTTGAGATATATATATCTCGAACTATCTACTTCTTTTGTAAGGTCTGATGGCGTAGTGGGTTAAAGCATACTAGTTATGCCAGCTACTGGAAGGTAGTTGTGCTTTCTGGGTTCGAGTCCCACTGGTGGGTGTTGTCCAAAGATTGTTTATCTTCACTTGTGGTTTATGCAAGTATAGGCTTATAAGCTGGACACGAGTTCTCTCACATTGACAGTGGCTTGACGAAAATTGCAGACTGACCCCTCACTCATCTGGTGCCTTCGGGAGGTAGAGATGTTTGAGATATATATATCTCGAACTATCTACTTCTTTTGTAAGGTCTGATGGCGTAGTGGGTTAAAGCATACTAGTTATGCCAGCTACTGGAAGGTAGTTGTGCTTTCTGGGTTCGAGTCCCACTGGTGGGTGTTGTCCAAAGATTGTTTATCTTCACTTGTGGTTTATGCAAGTATAGGCTTATAAGCTGGACACGAGTTCTCTCACATTGACAGTGGCTTGACGAAAATTGCAGACTGACCCCTCACTCATCTGGTGCCTTCGGGAGGTAGAGATGTTTGAGATATATATATCTCGAACTATCTACTTCTTTTGTAAGGTCTGATGGCGTAGTGGGTTAAAGCATACTAGTTATGCCAGCTACTGGAAGGTAGTTGTGCTTTCTGGGTTCGAGTCCCACTGGTGGGTGTTGTCCAAAGATTGTTTATCTTCACTTGTGGTTTATGCAAGTATAGGCTTATAAGCTGGACACGAGTTCTCTCACATTGACAGTGGCTTGACGAAAATTGCAGACTGACCCCTCACTCATCTGGTGCCTTCGGGAGGTAGAGATGTTTGAGATATATATATCTCGAACTATCTACTTCTTTTGTAAGGTCTGATGGCGTAGTGGGTTAAAGCATACTAGTTATGCCAGCTACTGGAAGGTAGTTGTGCTTTCTGGGTTCGAGTCCCACTGGTGGGTGTTGTCCAAAGATTGTTTATCTTCACTTGTGGTTTATGCAAGTATAGGCTTATAAGCTGGACACGAGTTCTCTCACATTGACAGTGGCTTGACGAAAATTGCAGACTGACCCCTCACTCATCTGGTGCCTTCGGGAGGTAGAGATGTTTGAGATATATATATCTCGAACTATCTACTTCTTTTGTAAGGTCTGATGGCGTAGTGGGTTAAAGCATACTAGTTATGCCAGCTACTGGAAGGTAGTTGTGCTTTCTGGGTTCGAGTCCCACTGGTGGGTGTTGTCCAAAGATTGTTTATCTTCACTTGTGGTTTATGCAAGTATAGGCTTATAAGCTGGACACGAGTTCTCTCACATTGACAGTGGCTTGACGAAAATTGCAGACTGACCCCTCACTCATCTGGTGCCTTCGGGAGGTAGAGATATTTGAGATATATATATCTCGAACTATCTACTTCTTTTGTAAGGTCTGATGGCGTAGTGGGTTAAAGCATACTAGTTATGCCAGCTACTGGAAGGTAGTTGTGCTTTCTGGGTTCGAGTCCCACTGGTGGGTGTTGTCCAAAGATTGTTTATCTTCACTTGTGGTTTATGCAAGTATAGGCTTATAAGCTGGACACGAGTTCTCTCACATTGACAGTGGCTTGACGAAAATTGCAGACTGACCCCTCACTCATCTGGTGCCTTCGGGAGGTAGAGATGTTTGAGATATATATATCTCGAACTCTCTACTTCTTTTGTAAGGTCTGATGGCGTAGTGGGTTAAAGCATACTAGTTATGCCAGCTACTGGAAGGTAGTTGTGCTTTCTGGGTTCGAGTCCCACTGGTGGGTGTTGTCCAAAGATTGTTTATCTTCACTTGTGGTTTATGCAAGTATAGGCTTATAAGCTGGACACGAGTTCTCTCACATTGACAGTGGCTTGACGAAAATTGCAGACTGACCCCTCACTCATCTGGTGCCTTCGGGAGGTAGAGATGTTTGAGATATATATATCTCGAACTATCTACTTCTTTTGTAAGGTCTGATGGCGTAGTGGGTTAAAGCATACTAGTTATGCCAGCTACTGGAAGGTAGTTGTGCTTTCTGGGTTCGAGTCCCACTGGTGGGTGTTGTCCAAAGATTGTTTATCTTCACTTGTGGTTTATGCAAGTATAGGCTTATAAGCTGGACACGAGTTCTCTCACATTGACAGTGGCTTGACGAAAATTGCAGACTGACCCCTCACTCATCTGGTGCCTTCGGGAGGTAGAGATGTTTGAGATATATATATCTCGAACTATCTACTTCTTTTGTAAGGTCTGATGGCGTAGTGGGTTAAAGCATACTAGTTATGCCAGCTACTGGAAGGTAGTTGTGCTTTCTGGGTTCGAGTCCCACTGGTGGGTGTTGTCCAAAGATTGTTTATCTTCACTTGTGGTTTATGCAAGTATAGGCTTATAAGCTGGACACGAGTTCTCTCACATTGACAGTGGCTTGACGAAAATTGCAGACTGACCCCTCACTCATCTGGTGCCTTCGGGAGGTAGAGATGTTTGAGATATATATATCTCGAACTATCTACTTCTTTTGTAAGGTCTGATGGCGTAGTGGGTTAAAGCATACTAGTTATGCCAGCTACTGGAAGGTAGTTGTGCTTTCTGGGTTCGAGTCCCACTGGTGGGTGTTGTCCAAAGATTGTTTATCTTCACTTGTGGTTTATGCAAGTATAGGCTTATAAGCTGGACACGAGTTCTCTCACATTGACAGTGGCTTGACGAAAATTGCAGACTGACCCCTCACTCATCTGGTGCCTTCGGGAGGTAGAGATGTTTGAGATATATATATCTCGAACTATCTACTTCTTTTGTAAGGTCTGATGGCGTAGTGGGTTAAAGTATACTAGTTATGCCAGCTACTGGAAGGTAGTTGTGCTTTCTGGGTTCGAGTCCCACTGGTGGGTGTTGTCCAAAGATTGTTTATCTTCACTTGTGGTTTATGCAAGTATAGGCTTATAAGCTGGACACGAGTTCTCTCACATTGACAGTGGCTTGACGAAAATTGCAGACTGACCCCTCACTCATCTGGTGCCTTCGGGAGGTAGAGATGTTTGAGATATATATATCTCGAACTATCTACTTCTTTTGTAAGGTCTGATGGCGTAGTGGGTTAAAGCATACTAGTTATGCCAGCTACTGGAAGGTAGTTGTGCTTTCTGGGTTCGAGTCCCACTGGTGGGTGTTGTCCAAAGATTGTTTATCTTCACTTGTGGTTTATGCAAGTATAGGCTTATAAGCTGGACACGAGTTCTCTCACATTGACAGTGGCTTGACGAAAATTGCAGACTGACCCCTCACTCATCTGGTGCCTTCGGGAGGTAGAGATGTTTGAGATATATATATCTCGAACTATCTACTTCTTTTGTAAGGTCTGATGGCGTAGTGGGTTAAAGCATACTAGTTATGCCAGCTACTGGAAGGTAGTTGTGCTTTCTGGGTTCGAGTCCCACTGGTGGGTGTTGTCCAAAGATTGTTTATCTTCACTTGTGGTTTATGCAAGTATAGGCTTATAAGCTGGACACGAGTTCTCTCACATTGACAGTGGCTTGACGAAAATTGCAGACTGACCCCTCACTCATCTGGTGCCTTCGGGAGGTAGAGATGTTTGAGATATATATATCTCGAACTATCTACTTCTTTTGTAAGGTCTGATGGCGTAGTGGGTTAAAGCATACTAGTTATGCCAGCTACTGGAAGGTAGTTGTGCTTTCTGGGTTCGAGTCCCACTGGTGGGTGTTGTCCAAAGATTGTTTATCTTCACTTGTGGTTTATGCAAGTATAGGCTTATAAGCTGGACACGAGTTCTCTCACATTGACAGTGGCTTGACGAAAATTGCAGACTGACCCCTCACTCATCTGGTGCCTTCGGGAGGTAGAGATGTTTGAGATATATATATCTCGAACTATCTACTTCTTTTGTAAGGTCTGATGGCGTAGTGGGTTAAAGCATACTAGTTATGCCAGCTACTGGAAGGTAGTTGTGCTTTCTGGGTTCGAGTCCCACTGGTGGGTGTTGTCCAAAGATTGTTTATCTTCACTTGTGGTTTATGCAAGTATAGGCTTATAAGCTGGACACGAGTTCTCTCACATTGACAGTGGCTTGACGAAAATTGCAGACTGACCCCTCACTCATCTGGTGCCTTCGGGAGGTAGAGATGTTTGAGATATATATATCTCGAACTATCTACTTCTTTTGTAAGGTCTGATGGCGTAGTGGGTTAAAGCATACTAGTTATGCCAGCTACTGGAAGGTAGTTGTGCTTTCTGGGTTCGAGTCCCACTGGTGGGTGTTGTCCAAAGATTGTTTATCTTCACTTGTGGTTTATGCAAGTATAGGCTTATAAGCTGGACACGAGTTCTCTCACATTGACAGTGGCTTGACGAAAATTGCAGACTGACCCCTCACTCATCTGGTGCCTTCGGGAGGTAGAGATGTTTGAGATATATATATCTCGAACTATCTACTTCTTTTGTAAGGTCTGATGGCGTAGTGGGTTAAAGCATACTAGTTATGCCAGCTACTGGAAGGTAGTTGTGCTTTCTGGGTTCGAGTCCCACTGGTGGGTGTTGTCCAAAGATTGTTTATCTTCACTTGTGGTTTATGCAAGTATAGGCTTATATATATATATATATATATATATATATATATATATATATATATATATATATAAAGTACACATAAATACAGTACATATATAAAGTACACATACACGGGCCCCCAACGCGAGGGGGCCTGGTGGGTGAGTGGAGAATCGTAATCGTAATCCTAGGGACCGGGTATCGATCCCCGGCGATGGCAGAAACAAATGGGCAGAGTTCCTTTCACTCTGATACCCTGTTATGTAGCAGTGAATAGGTTCCTTGAAGTTAGAACCGTGCTAAGGGCTGCTTCCTGTGTGTGTGTGTGTGTGTGTGTGTGTGTGTGTGTGTGTGTGTGTGTGTGTGTGTACTCACCTAGTTGTGTTTGCAGGGGTTGAGCTTTGGCTCTAATGTCTCGCCTCTCAACTCTCAATCTACTCGTGCACAGATTACCGAGCTTCTCAAGCTCCATCTTTTGAAACTGTGTTTGGAGTCAGACTCAACCACATCACTTCCTAGTGCATTCCATTTACTAACTACTCTGACACTGAAAACGTTCTTTCTAACGTCTCTGTGGCTCATTTGGGTACTCAGCTTCCACCTGTGTCCCCTTGTGCGTGTACTACCTGTGTTAAATAATCCATCGCTGTCTACCCTGTCAATTCCACTTTAGAATTTTGTATGTGGTAATCATGTCTCCCCGGGCTCTTCTGTTTTCCAGCAACGTGAGGTGCAGTTCCCTCAGCCTTTCCACGTAACTTATGCCTCTTAGTTCTAGGACTAGCCTAGTGCATGCCTCTGAACTTTTTCCAGCTTTGTCTTGTGCTTGACAAGGTACGGACGGGCAAAGGGGTTATGCTGAGTTATGCTAGAAGTTATGCTTGGGCCTCATAATCCAGGATTGGTCTTACATACGTGGTATTCAAAATTCTGAAAGATTCTTTACACAGGTTTCTGAAGGCAGTTCTGATGTTAGCCAGCCTCACATACGCAGCCGATGTTTTTTTTTATGTGTGTTTCACGAAACAGGTTAGGCGTGATATCAAGTCCTAGATCTTTCTCTCTATCCGTTTCGTGATGGACTTCATCTCCCATTCGGTATTCTCTGTCTGGCCTCTTATTTCCTCCCCCCTAGTTTCATTACCTTACATTTACTAGGGTTAAACTTTAGCATCCATTTGTTTAACTTTTCCTTCAGTTCGTTTTAGTCATCTTGTAGCCTCATACTATCTTCATCTGTCTAAATTCTCCTCATGTCTTTTGCATCATCTGCAAATATTGAGAAGAACGAGTCTATTTCCTCTGGGAAATCATTTACATATATCAGGAACAGTACAAGTCCAAAAACTGATCCCTGAGGGACTCCTCTGATGACGCCTCGCCACTCCGAGACCTCACTCCTTACAGTGACTTTGTCTTCTGTTGCTTAGGTACTCCCTTATCCACTGAAGTACCTTCCCTTTCACTCCTGCCTGCATCTCCAGTTTGTTCACTAGTCTCTTATATGTTAATGTGTCAAAGATTTTCTGGCAATCCAAAAATATGCAGTTTGTCCAGCCCTCCCTTTCTTGCCTGATTTTTCTTGCCTAGTCATAGAATTCAATCAATCTTGTGTGTGTATGTGTGCGTAAAAAAAAAATTGATTGAGAGTTGAGAGGCGGGCTGAAAGAGCCAGAGCTAAACCCCCGCAAGCAGAACCAGGTGAATACAGAGTACTGAATACTGTGTGTGTGTGTGTGTGTGTGTGTGTGTGTGTGTGTGTGTGTGTGTGTAAAAACCAAGTTAAATTCAGCTAGTTGTGCTTGAAGGGGGTTGAGCTCTGCTCTTTCGGCCGCCTCTCAACTGTCAATCAACTGTTACTGACTACTAACTTTATTCCCCCCTCACACACACACACACACACACACACACAAGAAGCAGCCCGTAAGAGCTGTCTAACTCCCAGGTATCTACTTACTGCTAGGTAACGGGGACATTAGGGTGAAAGAAACTCTGCCCATTTGTCTCTGCATAGTCCAGGAATCGAACCCGGGCCACAGGATTACGAGTCCCACGCACTGTCCACTCAGCTTGCAGACCTCTATATGTGTGTACTTATCTAGTTGTGCTCACAGGGGTTGAGATCTGTCTCTTTGGTCCTGCCTCTCACTTGTCAATCAACTGATGTGCAGGTTCCTGAGCCTATTCGGGCTCTATCAACTCTACATTTGAAAATGTGTATGGAGTCTGCCTCCACCCATATCACTACTTAATGCATTCCATTTGTTAACTACTCTGAGACTGAAAAAACTCTTACTAATGTCTTTGTGGCTCATTTGGGTACTAAGTTTCCACCTGTGTCCCCTTGTACGTGTTCCGCCCGTGCTAAAGAGTTTGTCCTTGTCCACCCTGTCAATTCCCCTGAGAATTTTGTAGGTGGTTATCGTGTCTACCCTTACTCTTCTGTTTCCCAGGAACGTGAGGTTCAGCTCCTTTAGCCTTTCCTTGTAGCTCATACCTCTCAGGTCCGGGACGAGTCTGGTGGCATACCACTGAATCTTCTCTAACTTTATCTTGTGTTTAACTAGGTATGGACTCCAGGCTGGAGCTGCATATTCCTGGATTGGTCTGACATAGATGGTATACAGGGTCCTGAACGATTCCTTACACAAGTTTTTAAAGGCAGTTCTTATGTTGGCCAACCTAGCATATGCCGCTGATAATATCCTTTTGATGTTGGCCTCTGGGGACAGGTTCGCTGTGATATAAACCCCAGATCTTTCTCTCTATTTGTCTCTTGCAGGATTTCACCTCCCAAATGGTACCTTGTGTTCACCCTTCTGCTTCCTTCGCCTAATTTCATTAATTTACACTTTCCTGAGTTGAATTTTAGTAGCCATTTTCTTGACCATTCCTCCAGTTTGTCCAGGTATTCTCTCTGTATCTTCATCTGTCTTGATTCTTCTAATAATTTTTGGATCATCAGCAAACATTGAGAGGAATGAGTCAATACCTTCTTGAAGATCGTTTACATATATTGGAAACAGGATGGGTCCAAGTACAGAGCCCGGTAGGACTCCGCTGGTGACATCTCGCCACTCTGATGTCTCCTCCCTCAGTTACTCGCTGTTTCCTGTTGCTTAGATACTTCCTTATCCACTGGAGCACTGTACCTTTTACTCCCGCCTGTTGCTCCAACTTTTGTAACAGCCTCTTATGGGGTGTCTAAGGCTTTCTGATGCTCCAAGAAAATGCAGTCTGCCCACTCTTCTCTTTCTTGCCTAATTTTTGTAGCTTGGTCATAGAATTCTATTAAACCTGTGAGGCACGATTTACCATCTCTGAACCCATGCTGGTGGTGTGTTACAAAGCTATTTCCCTCCAGATGCTCTACGAGCCTTTTCTTTACGATCTTCTTCATCACTTTGCATGGTATCCAAGTTAGGGAAACTGGTCTGTAGTTCAGTGCCTCTTGCCTGCCATACTTTTTGTATATTGGGAGTACATTAGCTGTCATACAGCTTTCCGGTAGGTATCTTGTTTCCAGTGATCTGTTATACACCATAGAGAGTGGCACACTTAGTGCTTCTGCACCTTCTTTTGGTATCCACGGTGAGATTCTGTCAGGCCCTACAGCTTTTGTCACATTCAACTCCAACAGATTCCTTTTGACCTTATCACTGGTGAGGTCAAATTTCTCTAAGGTTGCTTGGTTTCCTTCCTCCTCATTAAGTGCAGGGGATTCTCCTTGTTCTTTTGTGAAGACCTCCTAGAATCTCTTGTTGAGTTCTTCACACACCTCCTTATCATTCTCTGTGTATCTGTTCTCCCCTATTTTCAGTTTCATCACTGCTGTTTTCCTCCTGAAGTGGCTGTGTAGCAGTTTGGGTTGGGTCTTAGCTTTACTCGCAATGTCATTTCATACTGTCTCTCTGCTTCTCTCCTCACTGTGAGGTACTCATTTCTTGCTCTCTGATATCTCTCCCTGCTCTCTGGTGTCTTGTTATTCTTGTAGTTTCTCCATGTTCTTTTACTCAATTGCTTCGCTACCGTACATTCCTGGTGGGACCATGGATTCTTCTGTTGGTTTTCGTTTTTCTCCTTTTGGACCGGGATAAACCTGTCTGCAGCTTCCTGACACTTCTTTTTGACATAGTCCATCTTATCCTGTTCAGTTTTCTCTTCGAGTTCAATCTCCCATGGAATTCCCCTTAGGAAGTTCCTCATCTCGTTATATTTTCCTCTTCGGTAATTCAGTCTTTTCCCTTCCGATCCCATTCTTGGATAGGTTGTCCCTACCTCTACCAAATACTCAAATGTCAATACACTGTGGTCACTCATTCCAATGGGGCTTCAAATTTGACTTATTTCTAACTCATTCAAGATGAATATCAGTTCGAGTCTAGCTGGTTCGCCATTTCCTCTCATTCTTGTGGGTTCCCTGAAACGTTGACTCAGAAAGTTCCTTGTTACAACTACCAAGAGTTTAGCTCTCCAGGTATCTGCACCTGGATGTGGATCTCCATTCACCCAGTCTATCTTTCCATGGTTGAAATCGCCATGATATGGATTCTGGTGCCATTACTGCAGGCAACTGCGGCTGCTCTCTCTCTTATATTATTGGTTGCCATGTTGTTCCTTTCAAGCTCTTGTCTGGGTCTTCTGTCATTTAATGGAGGGTTGTAAATGACTGCTACTATTATCTTAGGTCCATCCATTGTCATAGTTCCTGCTATGAAATCTCTGAATCCGTCACAGCCCGGAATGTATGTGTGTGTCTGTGTGTGTATACTCACCTAGTTGTGCTTGCGGGGATTGAGGTCTGGCTCTTTGGTCTCGCCTCTCAACTCAACCTTAAATTAAGGTGTGTGTGTGTGTGTGTGTGTGTGTGTGTGTGTGTGTGTGTGTGTGTGTGTGTGTGTGTGTGTGTGTGTGTGTGTGTGTGTGTGTGTGTGTGTGTGTGTGTGTGTGTGTGTGTGTGTGTGTGTGTGTTGGGTGTGTGTGTGTGTGTGTGTGTGTGTGTGTGTGTGTGTGTGTGTGTGTGTGTGTGTGTGTGTGTGTGTGTATGTATGTGTGTGTGTACTCACCTAATTGTGCTTGCGGGGGTTGAGCTCTGGCTCTTTGGTCCCTCCTCTCAACCGTCAATCAACTGGTGTACAGATTCCTGAGCCTACTGGGCTCTATCATATCTACATTTGAAACTGTGTATGGAGTCAGCCTCCACCACATCACTTCCTAGTGCATTCCATTTACTAACTACTCTGACACTGAAAAAGTTCTTTCTAATGTCTCTGTGGCTCATTTGGGTACTCAGCTTCCACCTGTGTCCCCTTGTTCGCGTCCCTCCAGTGTTGAATAGTTCATCCTTGTTTACCTGGTCGATTCCTCTGAGGATTTTGTAGGTTGTGATCATGTCCCCCCCTTACTCTTCTGTCTTCCAGTGTCGTAAGGTGCATTTCCCGCAGCCTTTCCTCATAACTCATGCCTCTTAGTTCTGGGACTAGTCTAGTAGCATACCTTAGGACTTTTTCCAGCTTCGTCTTGTGCTTGACAAGGTACGGGCTCCATGCTGGGGCCGCATACTCCAAGATTGGTCTTACATATGTTGTGTACAAGATTCTGAATGATTCCTTACACAGGTTCCTGAACGCCGTTCTGATGTTAGCCAGCCTCGCATATGCCTCAGACGTTATTCTCTTTATGTGGGCTTCAGGAGACAGGTTTGGTGTGATATCAACTCCTAGATCTTTCTCTCTGTCTGTTTCATTAAGTACTTCATTTCCTATTCTGTATCCTGTGTCTGGCCTCCTGTTTCCACTGCCTAGTTTCATTACTTTGCATTTACTCGGGTTGAACTTCAACAGCCATTTGTTGGACCATTCACTCAGTCTATCGAGATCATCTTGTAGCCTCCTACTATCATCCTCTGTTTCAATCCTCCTCATAATTTTTGCATCGTCGGCAAACATTGAGAGGAACGAATCTATACCCTCTGAGAGATCATTTACATATACCAGAAA
Organism: Procambarus clarkii; assembly: GCF_040958095.1. Taxonomy (NCBI): domain Eukaryota; kingdom Metazoa; phylum Arthropoda; class Malacostraca; order Decapoda; family Cambaridae; genus Procambarus; species Procambarus clarkii. Next base: position 20,240,243 of record NC_091185.1, read on the forward strand.
CAGTATAGGTCCAAGGACTGACCCCTGCGGAACTTCACTTGTAACGTCTCGCCAATCTGAGACCTCACCCCTCACACAGACTCGTTGTCTCTTATTGCTTAGGTACTCCTCTATCCACCGGATTACCTTCCCTTTCACTCCAGCCTGCGTCTCCAACTTTCGCACTAGCCTCTTGTGTGGCACTGTATGAAAGACTTTCTGACAATCCAAAAATATGCAGTCTGCCCACCCTTCTCTTTCTTGTCTTATTTTTGTTGCCTGGTCGTAGAATTCAAGTAACCCTGTAAGGCAGGACCTGCCATCCCTGAAACCATGTTGATGCTGTGTTACAAAGTTCCTTCGCTCCAGATGCTCCACTAGTTTTTTTCGCACAATCTTCTCCATCAGCTTGCATGGTATGCAGGTTAGGGACACAGGCCTGTAGTTCAGTGCCTCCTGTCTATCCCCTTTCTTGTATATCGGGACTACGTTAGCTGCTTTCCAAATATCTGGCAGTTCCCCTGTTGCCAGTGATTTGTTATACACTATGGAGAGTGGTAGGCACAGTTCTCCTGCTCCTTCCTTTAGAACCCAAGGGGAGATTCCATCTGGGCCTATAGCCTTTGTTTACATCCAGCTCTAGTAAACACTTCCTTACTTCCCCGTTGGTAATCTCAAACTCTTCCAGTGGTTCCTGGTTAGCTATTCCCACACTTACCTCTGGAACTTCTCCTTGCTCTAAGGTGAAGACCTCCTGGAATTTTTTATTCAATTCCTCACACACTTCCTTGTCATTTGTAGTGAATCCTTCCACCCCTATCCTTAATTTCATAACCTGTTCCTTTACTGTTGTTTTTCTCCTGATGTGACTATGCAACAATTTAGGCTGAGTCTTTGCCTTGCTTGCGATGTCATTTTCGTACTGTCTTTCTGCCTCTCTTCTCATCCTGACATATTCATTCCTGGCATTCTGGTATCTTTCTCTGCTCTCCAGTGTCCTGTTATTCCTATAGTTTCTCCATGCCCTTTTACTTTGCTGCTTAGCTAGCCCACATCTCTGATTAAACCATGGGTTTCTCATTTTCATTTCTCTGTTTTCCTTTTGGACTGGGACAAACTTGTTTGCTGCGTCCTTGCACTTCTGTGTGAAGTTATCCATCATATCTTGGGCCGTCTTTCCCCTGAGTTCTGTTTCCCATGCTATATCTGTTAGGAATTTTCTTATCTCCTCATAGTTTCCCTTTCGGTATGCTAACCTTTTGGTTTCGGTATCCCTCCTCGAGTTCAATAACCCTTCTTCAATTAAGTACTCAAACACCAGAACACTGTGGTCGCTCATTCCTACTGGGTCCTCAAAACCGATTTTTCTTATGTCGGAGTCGTTCAGAGTGAAGACTAGGTCGAGTCTCGCTGGTTCATCATTGTGTGTGTGTGTGTGTGTGTGTGTGTGCGTGTGTGTGTGTGTGTGTGTGTGTGTGTGTATTCACCTAGTTGTGTTTGCGGGGGTTGAGCTTTGCTCTTTCGGTCCGCCTCTAAACTGTCAATCAACTGTTTACTAACTACTTTTTTTTTCACCACACACCACCCCCCCCCCCCCAGAAAGCAGCCCGTGACGGCTGACTAACTCCCAGGTACATATTTACTGCTAGGTAACAGGGGCATCCAGGGGTGAAAGAAACTTTGCCCATTTGTTTCTGCCTGGTCGGGAATCGAACCCGCGACACAGAATTATGAGTCCTGCGCGCTATCCACCAGGTTACCAGGCCCCCTCGCGGGGGGCCTGGTAACCTGCTGGTAACCTGGTAACCTTCCAGCTCCAATAGGTGCTTCTTGACCTCATCTCTTGTAATTTCGAACCTATCCAAGGTCACCTGGTTTGCTGCCACCTCTTCTAGCGCCGCGACATCTCCCTGTTCTATTGTAAAGACCTCCTGGAACCTTTTGCTGAGTTCTTCACACACCTCTTTGTCATTCTGTGTACCTGTCCTCGCCCACCCTAAGTTTCATCACTTGTTCCTTCACTGTTGTCTTCCTCCTGATGTGACTGTGTAGTAGCTTTGGTTCGGTCTTGGCAATATTAGCTATATCATTTTCATACCTTTTCTCAGCTGCTCTTCTCACACTGACATACTCGTTCCTGGTTCTCTGGTATCTCTCTCTACTTTCTGGTGTTCTGTTACTACGGAAGTTCCTCCATGCCCTTTTGTTCAGCTCCTTTGCTTTCATGCATTCCTTATTAAACTACGGATTCTTCCTTTGCTTCTCTGTTTTTTCCTGTTGGGCTGGGACAAACCTGCTTACAGCCTCCTGACATTTTTGGGTGACATAGTCCATCATGTCTTGTACGGACTTGGTTCCGAGTTCTGTGTCCCAATGTATATCCCATAGGAATTTATTCATTTCCTCATAGTTTCCCTGTGTGTGTGTGTGTGTGTGTGTGTGTGTGTGTGTGTGTGTGTGTGTGTGTGTGTGTGTGTGTGTGTGTGTGTGTGTGTGTGTGTGTGTGTGTGTGTGTGTGTGTGTGTGTGTGTGTGTGTGTGTGTGTGTGTGTGTGTGTGTGTGTGTGTGTGTGTGTGTGTGTGTGTGTGTGTGTGTGTGTGTGTGTGTGTGCGTGTGTGATTACACAAGGTCGTAATATTTCTTTGTTGCGAGATTATATCTCTTAATATATGTCCCTGTCCATTCAATTCCTTTTCGGTAGACAGGTGTCCTAATGTCCTCCCCTGTAGCAATGATTACACGTCATCTCTCGCTGGCAGTTTTCTCTTTCACTCACTCGTTTGGAGAAATCATCGGACAGAAGGGCGAAAGAGCAAACACTGACCTGGGTTGTAGCAGGCCACAGACGCGCAGGGGTGAGTCAGGCACTGCTGGAACACCCAGTCATAGGGTCCGACGCCAGCCAATCCAGAGTAGTCGTATCCATATAGAGCCTGATTGACCATGAGGACCATCCGGCAGTCTGAGGAGTGAGTTTTGTCCAGGGAGGAGGAGGAGAAGTTTGGTGAATCATTATATTGATGGTGGGATGGATACCATAGGGTGATTCAGGAAAATGTATCGCAAGGTGAGGGAGGAATCCGTACCATAGAGTAAGGGAAAAAGTGGAACCTTCGGGTGAGGGAGGAATGGATACCTTCGGGTGAGGGAGGAATGGGTGAGGGAGTGCCCCTTCTTCAATTACCCCATACATGGGGTGATTGAAGAAGGGGCACTATAAGTTTGAGTGAGGATCGGGTACCATATGATCATGAAGTAAGGAATTTCATAGGGGTGGGGGTGGAAGTGGTACCATAGGGTAAGGAAGGGTTACCATAGAGTGAGAGAAGAAGGGGTACTGTTGGGTGAGGGAAGAAATAGACCCATGAGATGATTGAGGAAGGGGTACCACAGGGTGAGGAAGTTAAGGATAACATAGAGTGAGGGAGGGACGGGTACCATAAGGTGTGGACGAAAGAGAACCATAGGGAGAGGAGCGAAGGGGGTACAATAGAGTGAAGATGAAGGGATACCATAAGGTGATGAAAAGGTACCATAGGGTGGTGATGAAGGGGTACCACTGGGTGAGGAAAGAAGGGGTACCATAGTGTGAGGGAGGAAGCAGTACCATAAGGTGAAGGGAGGAAGTGGTACAATATAGTGAGGGAGAAAATGGTAAAATAGGATGAGGGAGAAATTGGAACCATAGAATGAGGGAGGAAAGGGTACTGTAGGGTGAGAGAGAGAGAGAGAGAGAGAGAGAGAGAGAGAGAGAGAGAGAGAGAGAGAGAGAGAGAGAGAGAGAGAGAGAGAGAGAGAGAGAGAGAGAGAGAGAGAGAGAGAGAGAAAGAGAGAGGAGGGGGGATACTATAGGGTGTAGAAATATCAGAAATATCAATTGGGATGGATAACCTTTAAATTACAAACTTTTTATCAATTTAATCTGTTTTGAGAGACAAACTGTTATAATTGCTACTACAATTATAGTTGTTTAAGATGGGCATAAATGAAGGCCGTCATGTCTACAGCCACCCACACCAGTGTAGGTGTGGCTTCATTTCTGGAGACAAGGGTCGTCACCTCACGATTGAGTGGCAAGAGCTTTTTGTTTGCCATGTTCGGGGAGAAGTGCTCAGTGATTTATAGTAATGCTCAGTGACCAATAAACCATGTTTATAGTGAATAAGAAGATATATTGGGGAATTGAGAGATAATATCATGATAGTGACACGAGCGGCAGATGGTCGCTGGCTGACAGTCAGTAAACAACTAACCGAGTGGGGAGAGATCAGAGTGCCTTCGCCCATTGCAGGGAGTCCACTTGGCAGTTCTGGGATTGCCAGATACCGCCCCAGTCTGTGTAGGAAATCTTGTGAAAGAGTTGTTTAATTTATTTTCTAGTTGTTATAGAGGAAGATGGTTTTGTTACATGTAAAATTACAGGTTCGTGTGGTAGCCAACAAGAGCTAGTTTCATCTGATGACCAGTCCCTTGGTAGTGGTACTACTGACCTGTAGAGAATTATTCGGCAGAGAGAAGATCCACCCAGAGTAATGGAGGATTGATCCACAGTTGTGATCCACCAGGGATCATATGTCATCTTTATTTGGTTGTTTAGGAGATTCCTTTGTAATTGTATATGTGACTCTGTGAACGTTCGGGGGTGAGTGTACATTTGTATTTATATTGATATGTACTTTGACATTGTGGTGGTGATTAAAAGATTCGTACTCTGCAATATTAATCAGGATTAGAAGAGTAGCCTAGTGTAGAGCATAATTTGTCACAAGGAGAAACCAAAGAGAAACAGTGGTTAGTGAGGTTGTGATTATTGATGTTGACAAAAATGTTAAGCATATTTCTGAGGAGTGAATCTATTTATATTTGCTGGTTTCATATAACTGATGTGAAGGACACTTTGATGAAGAATATAGTACCAATATTAAACCATACTTTTGGATAATTGTGTTTATTTATTGAGATGTATTCATGTTATGTGATGAGTACGGCAAACAGAGGCTTACGTTACCGGTGAAAGAATCTAATATGTTAGCCTGAGATATATGTGCAAAGACAATCCGAGTTATTTGATGTGTAATGCTGATGGGGCTGTAGCCTAGAATCGGGAGGGAGTTGAGGACCTTGTCCAAGGCATTTTTTATTTTGTACATTTCTTTGAATTAAATGGTAAAATAATTGTTTCCACTTGTCCCTTGTGAGAGTTTCATTGAGAGGTGATAACGTCGACAGGGCAGTTAAATAATGAAGAGAGATAAGAAGGGAACTGTTTGAGAAAACATCTGAGTAACGTGAGGGGAAAATTGAGACACTTGGAGCTCAGTTCGTGTGTGAACACATGATGACATGATTGACTAAGCCTGTAGTTCTCATATAAGTGACGCGATACTTCTCCATAATTAAATATGAGTCTGGGTGATTCCTTTCTGAGGGTACAGGTTGTGACGGTGTTCCCCCCCTTATATTTCTCCCACGCCAGCTGTAAGAGTCATATGCACTTTACCTGAGCATTCTCTACGTTGCGGGCAACAATTTGACGTATGTGGGAGCGTGTAGTGTTCTCGCGTTGGCGAGAAATTCGTAAAAGAAAAGTATTTTGGCCTGTTGTTTAGGCCCTTTAGGACGCCAATATGGCGCCGGCCCCTCCGTTTTGCCGCCAAAACTGTGTGACGTCAGTGGCACCAGATTGGTCACTGACAGTGACAGATTGGTCACTGACAGTACCACGTCACTGACAGTGACGTGGTACAGGGAGCCAATGAAAACCGCCCCTGGCACGTATGACGTCACGAAGGCAGGGGGTCCGGAGATCGTGCCTCTTTGGCGCCACCAGTCTGAGACGACACGTTGTCAAGGTCGGACGTGCGAAAGTTGGTCCTTTCAGGTTGACAGTTGTACCCCGCTCCCATGGATTTTATGCGTCACCCGTAGTCTGCAAGTACTCTGTGAGGTCTTCCTTCATTCCATGTGTTGGACCGAAGATGGAATCGACGGAATATTGAGCAACAAGTGCTACAGGGACAGGTGCTTTGCAAGAAGGGGTGAAGTCTGTGCAGTGACGTATGCGACGTCTGAGGCAGTTCACCCATCTAGTGATGACGTAGCGGCTGGGCTAATCCACCGGGAAGCAGTGGGAGAAGAAAACTAATTGGGAATCAGGACGACTGCAGCCAAGAAGTAGGTTGGCAGCCGTAGTTGTGAGGAGAAGTTGACGGCTGGGAGACCGACTCCAACCCTTCAAGAAGTTGTGGAGGAGCATGGACTTGCGGAAAACAGAGCACGGAGACGACGCATTTATTTTGGGACGTTGATTGGGTTCCTGGAGAATGCATCAATGTGTGTGTGGGGGCGTTCCTTACAACGAGGTGAGAGCCGGGACCAGGAGCTACAATTCAACTCTCACCAGAGGGCGAGTCCACATCAGTGAGGTGGAAGTAGGTGATTCTAGTTTCCCTCCCAATTCCCCTTTAGTCAGCTATATATTTAACCGGAGTATCTTTCATGTCGTGAGCAAGGCTCACTAATGTCTATGTCACGGTAGGACACAGTTGTGAGAAGTGAGGCTGAGAAAGCTCTCACGGCATATATATTTGTGGTGTGTGGATGCACCTGTAATCATTGAAGAGTTTACTGTGTCGTTGATGATTTCTTTCATGTGACATTAATATGATAACTTATGTCAGAGAATATATATATAAGTGTACCAGTTATTGGTGTTAGGCTGTGTGCCCAGCATTTATCTTATTATTATTGATATTGATGAATTGACCCATATATATATGTTGATGTGTTGAATAACATTTCCATGTGTGCAGTGATTAATTGTGTTATCGCCTTCGAAAGGAATTACTGAATCTAAGGACAGTACCGTGGTCAATTGCATTCATTATCATTATCATGAAATACAGTGCATTATGCCATTATCATGAAATACAGTGCATTATGCCATTATAGTGAAATATTATGTTAATTGCTGTAGAAATGAGTTATTGAACTTGAAATCAGTGTGGTGATTCATTGCGTTCTATTGCCATTATAGAAAACATTGTGTTGATGACAAACATAGTGATCCCTGCGAATTTAGAGAAATAGGCGCTTTACGCCAAAGAAACAAGTACATAAGCATTCGCACAGTGAGGGGGGGCCACTCAGCTGACATTAACAGGAGGGGGAGTGTTGCCCTCTAGACGAGCCCCAGTTTTGTGAAGAGAGAGTGACTTACTGCATGTACTTGATGTCTCGTTGTTGATATGGATATAATACCTTGAAGTTTTTAAGTAAAATACAAAATACCTTCGTGTTTGTATTATCCCTCCATATATCTTGTTGCCATAGAACAGTTCCAAAGAGTGAGAGTATTTTTTTTTTTGTGAGATATATACAAGAGTTGTTACATTCTTGTACAGCCACTAGTACGCGTAGCGTTTCGGGCAGGTCCCTGGAATACGACCCCCACCTCGAAGAATCGTTTTTTCATCCAAGTACACATTTTACTGTTGCGTTAAACAGAGGCTACAGTTAAGGATTTGCACCCAGTAAATCCTCCCCGGCCAGGATATGAACCCATGACATAGCGCTCGCGGAACGCCAGGCGAGTGTCTTACCAACCATGGACGTTTTCAAGGGGAAGCTGGATTTATTCCTCCAGGGAGTGCCGGACCATCCGGGCTGTGGTGGGTGTGTGGACCTGCGTGCCACTCCAGGCAGCAGCCTGGTGGACCAGGCTCTCACGGCTCGAGCCTGGCCTCGGACCGGGCTTGGGGAGTGGAAGAACTCCCAGAGCCCCATCAACCAGGTATCAACCAACATAGTGTCATTAATGTGCGTTTACAAAAGTGAAATGCAATTCTAAACAGCTTCCATATACCTTGTATACAAATACACACACACACACACATTATACATATACCTACACATATGCCCCTCCCCACCTACATCCACCCACCCACACCCACTCATGTCTCTCCTACTTTGACAGGGTAAGATAGCTCCTACTGAAACCAGTGTGATATTAAACACTTATCCACTGAAGGTGATTAAGATGCTTTTACAAGCTCAGGTTGTAGGTACATGCATTGTATAACAGATGTATTACATATTGTATAGGTACAATACCTTGTATAACAGATGTATTACATAGTCAATCTTGGGTACAAGTCCAATATATCATCAAGAGTTCCAGTATTCATATAGTATTTGCAGAGTTCAGCATACTTCAGCCCAGGAGAGCGAAAGTCACCTAATATGGGACATTCTACAATATAATGTTCAAGAGAGTGCATGTTTTCTCTTTCACATAGTTGACACATTGTGTACTCGACATTTGGGTTTTGAGAAAGCTGCCAGATACGTCTATATCCCAGGCGTATTCTGGCCACTATAACATCACATTGCCGAGTTTTTGCTCTATTAGTTCAATATATAAATGCCTCCTCACAATATTTATCATAATGTTTAATGCTTCAACTTTCAGGTCTTTGTGAATTTGTTAGGTAAGTGAGATTTTCATTAGATATTTAAGTATTCTCTTTGTCACTACTAATGAAACACCTATATCAATTTCAACTACTGGTTTTCTACAAAACAGTCTGTAGGCTGCAGGGAAAGCCTCAGGTACCCTAGAGGATTTACTTGAATCCCAAGTTGTAATGCTTCTAACGTGGTCTGGGAGTACCCAAAGCATAGGTTCGAATCCTCTCATGGCTCCTCCTGATTTTCTCACTGATACATCATGTTAATGTGATTTCTTTTGCATAGCCCGTCCTCCAAACGAAGATCCAAAAGTGATTCCATGCATCCGTCAACCCCCCTGTTTATGAATGAAAAACGGTTTACACAGGACTCGCAACTCAACCCGTCCTCGACTCAAGTCCGTTGCGTTCAGCGGTCGACCCCCACAGACGCATTCATAATTTTTTATGTGCTGTTCATTCAAAATGGGAATTCTCTAAAATAGAAATTAATATTATGGTATATTAGCACTTCCGGAACAAGTGCTTCACTGACGAATTTTGTTCGAACCACAACGCTATAAATGCTTCACCCACGTACTAACAATACAAATAATCGCCAACAGAACCTAAACACCTAACCTATGCCTATATATGCACAATATGCTATTATATTACAATATGAATTTGTGTTTGAGATGATTCCTGTTTAGAATGAACAGCATGTTCGACCACATGTTGGACCAGGGAGCCGGTCGGCCGAGCGGACAGCACGCTGGACTTGTGATCCTGTGGTCCCGGGTTCGATCCCGGGCGCCAGCGAGAAACAATGGGCAGAGTTTCTATCACCCTATGCCCCTGTTACCTAGCAGTAAAATAGGTACCTGGATGTTAGACAGCTGTCACGGGCTGCTTCCTGGGGGTGGAGGTCTGGTCGAGGACCGGGCCGCGGGGACACTAAAGCCCCGAAATCATCTCAAGATAACCTCAAGATAATACCACTACACCATGGAGACTGGTTAGAGACATATAACTGCGTTTGACCAGATTTAATGAGTGAGCTCTCTGCCACTAGTACCACAATTCCACAATACCACTGACGTGTTACTGGACACGGGAAACACCAGTTGGCGACCTTGCAGTTAGTAGTAGAGCCCTTGTTGGGGAGGGCACACGGTTGGGAGAGAGCAGCTGTGTTCTCACTCGTCTTTGGCTATAAAGGCCAGCTGGAGATCGACTGGGATACTCACCTGGCGAAAAGTGGCGCCGCGAGGATTGAGTGAAGACTCGCAGGGCTACGGTGAGTAACAGTTATCGCTAATACTACTGGGTGGTGTCTATGTAGAGAGAGAGACACCCTGACGTGGGCGACCTTTGACAGGGTATCAAGACGGTTACTTATACTTATACTTATACTTACAACTAAGGTAAACCCCGACATTGGCGATCTTGCCAGGTGTCCGGGATAAAGATCTAGTGTACACTGTTACTCACCCCTCGTACTCCCCGACATTGGCGACCTTGCCAGGATTACGATCAGGATTTTGATCAGGATATCGATCAGGATAACGATTAAGGTTGCGATTAGTAGTGTAAAAGGAGACAGATGGGGAAAACATTTTTCAGAAACGGTTGGGCACTTCCATGCCGACTCAACCCCGTCGGGCCAGATCGACCAAAAACTTATTTTAGGTGGTTAGGTTAGGGCACAGTCAGCGCGCACCTGGCTGGCTGGCGGGGTGGGGTGGTTGTCCGTTCCCCCCAGGGGTACCCAGGGCCCACCACCCAGGGTGTACCTGAGGAACTGGTGCCCTATCCTAACCTGTTTTTTCTCGATATGTCTCTTGCTTTTAAGACAAGTCTAAGGCCTCAAGAAGGGAGTCTCTACTTATGGAAGGTACCGAGGATGAATGTTCAATAGATGAAAACCAAAAAATACACTGGTGAAAGGCATATAAACTTTTTTGGAGTATTTTAATGGCATGAGCAAAATTCACGATTTGGGCCAGGGGTGTGACCAGAGTACTATAGTATCAATTTGGGGGCTCCTACTTATGAATAGATCAGAGGGTGAATGTTCAATAGATTCAAACCAAGAAACACAGTTGAAAGCGAATATAGAAGTTTTTGGAGTACTTTAATGAGGCTATGACTGAATAGTATAGGGGGCCCTTGGCACAGCTCCATTTTCTGTAATGGTCAGAGGTGAGCGGTGAGAACGGGGCGCGATTTTTTGACCAATCAGGAGCCGAGTAGAAAAATTCTCTTTCTGTCCCAGGGTCATGGGCCAATCAGGTGAAATTTTCCTTATTTGTCGCTGGGGTGTCACGTGACATGACGTCGGCAATAGGGACCCTCGACCTATGATAACCCCAGTGGGGTCAAGCATAGAAGGGGGGGGGGGGTTAAGATTCCTTACAAAGACCAAGTTGGAGATATAGGTGTAGTAAGCCTTATCTTGAATTTACATGATACTGTGGGGTACATTGACATGAAGGGCGAGTCATAGAACAGGATCTGCTTGTGAGATGGGTCATATTAGGGTTTTTAAAGAAGTTAAGATAGCTTTAAAGAGTCCTGTGTGCTTGATAGTGGGTAAATGTTCAGTCAATAATTCTCTTGTTTTGAATCTGAATGAGGGGTCCTAGTTTGCGTTCTAGTTGTAAAATAAGTTCCTTAGTATATTTGCTATGGAAAATGAGCTTTCAGTACTCTATATAATTTGAAATGAGGTCAAGAAAGACATGTTTATGTGCGAGAAGAGTCAGGTTGGAAACTGTTTATTCCAATCATCCTCCCCTTGGCTTTGCTCCGTTTTCTGTAGCTAAAGTAAAGATTCCATTTTCTGTGGCATTCAGTTGATTACTGGTGAAAAAGGCATGCTTGCATTTGTATGGTTCTAACCTGTTTATAGATTTTATAGATATATTTGTAGGGCTTCAAATTAGATTTTAATGTGAAAAATAGCATCAAATGTATATCTATCTTTTTGTAATAAATGTTACAAGCATTAACAATACCTGTGATATTTCATAGAATACGAAAAGAAGCCTAAATAGTGGGGCCTCAGCCATACTGTGTTGGGTTTGACACTTCAAACATTAATTTGACGCTCGTAAATATACTATAAAAGAAAGTAGTTGAGTAGTTTAAGCAATTTAATACATATTAGGAATCTGTTAATATTTCGTATTAAATTTCATTTTTTAACTTAATAGTTTGCAGCTGTAGTGGTGGTGGCCCCCAATAACTTCATGCAACGCTTCGACTGGCACTATCTGTTGCTATGATATGCGTAAAAATTTAAAAGTCGACTCCATCAGTTGCCTTTTATGTCAGTGGTGATATATCAAGTGCAAAGGTTTTCAGAAAATGTTACACCTCCACCTTTCAAAAAGTGAAAAGATGAATTCATTTTGGCATTACTGTCATTACTTTGGAAGTTTTTAATGATAGCACATGCTTAAACAAACTCGCTCGCAAAAACAAACTCATTATTATTTTGGTTCAACTTACACAAATAAACCCAGGGCTTTCACATTCGCGCAAAATACTTAGTCCCTCCCTAAACTTAAAACAGTTGCACAATCTTACTTAAACACATTGCTAAACTCTTATACACAAACAAAAACTCAATTTTTAACTAACACAAATAAACACGGGCTTAGCACATTCACGCAAAAAAAATGCTTAGTCCCCCCTAGACTTGAACAGTCACAATTTTACTGTGCTTTAATTGCCAAAGTCTTCCAAACCTGCACTGGGTCGTTAGTCATACATAGAATCAGCAAGAGCCCACCCCAGTCGCTCACGCGGGCAATAGACATGTTTTTCGCCCAACTGTATTTATTTAAAATAATACGTCAGATAGAAAGAGTTTCGCATTGCTATTATATTTACCTTATAAAGCCTCTTTATAAAAATGATATGCCACTGCGTATTAAGATTGTTTTATAATAAATATTGCATAAATACTTACACGATTTCATAAACAAAAAATTATTTTAATGAGCCATGTTTGGAAGGCATCATCATTACGATAAATACAAACTTTTACACTAACTAACAAGATATATCTCATAGAGGAAAATTTGTTCTTCAGGATATATGTTATTGTTTAAGAGTTTCATTTTGTATAAAATAGTTGCCAATGTTATCGAAACTCTGACCATTAATTTTTTTTAAAGGTTTTCCATGGGAGTAAATCTTGCTTCCTCTCTTTCTCCCACGTGTTTCCTCATTTGGACTGGATGCAGAGTAACCTTCGTGCAAGTCCTGACTCAGTTCCCCAACGTCCAAACTATTGGACGTTGCAAAATTTCACTAAATAATGCGGTATTTTAGTTGCCCCCTCTAATTATAGAGATTTTAATCTCTAAACATTTGAGTGCCAAGAACAACTCTCGTGCAGGTCTGCGTTCAGTTCCCGACGTTCAAGCTTTTTGCTATAGTAAATGTCTCTAAAATGAGGCCGTATCTCGCCCTGACCAACTGTTTTTGGCTCAATTGTAACCCATCCAGCCGCAGTCTGCTGGATAGAAGGGCAGTGGGCCTGATAAAAATAAAAAAAATAAAAAACATAAATTGTTAGACTAGCTCTTTACATATGCTTGTTGTTCAATTTGGTAACTGCTACTAATGCGATGATGATGCAAGAGGAGCCAGTACACATCTATGGATCAACCAATAAAAGCAGCAGACTTCTAGATGTTACTACTGCTCAGCTTAGCCCCCCCCCCACTGGATGGGCGGAAGTGCGCAGGAAAAACAGATAAATTATGACACTAGCTCGCCACATATCCCAGTCTTGGTTTTAATTTAGAAACTGCACTTGCGGTCTTTCTCCTGCCCCATTGTTGATGTGTGACAATGGAGATCTGTGGAGGTGCGACTGCACCTTGCGTGACGGGAGATGTCTCCCCACCCCCCATGGCAAGATGGGAATAGGGGGGCTGCATTAATAAAATGAATTAAAACTAACATTCAATTATATATTCTAAACTTATGCAAAAAAAGCTTTACAATCACGTTTGCAAACTTGCACAAATTAATTTTGGCAATTTTGTTTACCCATTATTTGTTTGTTTTTCTTGCTTGAGCCAAAAATGAATTGTTGGGTTCATTACCAGAGTCCATTTCCCACCGTAGTAACCCTTCCCACTACCCGCCCCACATGATGGGATTCATAATAAATGAACTAAACTAGCATTCAATTATATTCTCAACAAACTTATGCAAACCCCATACAATTACATTAGCAAGCTAACACAAATTCATTGAGCAAGTTTAACTATTCGCATACTTTGCTTCATTATATAATGGAATACGAAAAAGAAATTCGCAGAATTCAGAGATAACACCATCAATGGAGTCCAAGAAATACGCATGTACTTCATTCATAATGATGCGCTGCCAGGAATCTTAGCAAAGTAACCAAAATATTTGCTTACTGTATGTATGTGAAGGATGCACATGACTCTCCGGTTAGGCGGTTGTGGAGTGAGACCAGCAACTGCAGACTTCCCATAGTCGTAAAAATGCTTTGCATAGAGACCGTTGCAAGCCTCTTGTTGAATCACTTAGGGTGCATATATGTGTGTGTGTGTGTATGTAGCAGTGACAATCGTGTAACGATCTTTCAAGAGATTATCACTTACATAGCTAAACAATATGTAGGGTAAAGTTTCCAAATCAATTATGCGGCTCTCGAACCCTTTTCCCCCGCTACATGCGGGAGATCCCTTTTATTTTCAGCTAACATATGCATTATATTCAGGGGGTTCGCCGTGTCATAGCACAACCAAAAGCCCAATATACTCCCCTAATCCCATGTAAATTTAAAAAAATGCATTTCCAATACCCAATATTACATATATATATATATATATATATATATATATATATATATATATATATATATATATATATATATAAATATAAATATATATATATATATATATATATATTTATATATATATTTATATATATATATATTGTGATGATAATCTCTTTCAAGAGAGATTGAGCCTGCTCTTTCCTACAAAGTATGTCAATATACAAGATAATATAGAAGATACGTCCAGCAAGTATCGCCAAACGTTTTTCCCAGAGAGCAAATCGTACCCAGCATACAGTGACACCTGCTACCTACCATCGCCGTAACCAGCAAACTGCTCATCCTTTGCCTGCCTGTCGCTGATTGGCTGGTGTCCCGTCACACCTGCCCTCCGCCTCCGCCACAAGTTGACGTCTGGGCTGCAGTGCGCTAATATCGTCAGAATATCTCAGTGCTCCAAGCAGTTGACATCTCTCGCTGGTAGACTAAGCCTTGGCTTTCGTGTACTAAGGGAGGTGGCAGCTCGAAGCCAGTATTCCAGCATTCATATTTTATTTTTGCTATCACTGTAACTCACTTGTCTTAACGTAACTTTTTCTTTGCCAGTGATTATTCATATTATTTTGTTTGTTGACTTGTCTTTCATATTTTATGTGATTAACTTTATTCATGTCTTGTTTTTCTAGAGTAATTAAAATTTCATTGTTAATTTACTTGTGTTTTGTGTGTCTTCCCATTACCTTACCACAGACGAAAGCTCCAGCTTTTTTTTTTTTCTATTATGTGACAAGGCCCTGCCCCTAGCTTTTGAAACAGCCGAACACCAACGCTTTACCATTACATAAAATGGGGGCCTGTCCGGGAGCTTCACTCAGGTACTGGTGCCAAGTAGTAAATTTATTGTAAGCGTACTTGGCTTTGGTAACGTAGCTTTTCACTATTTTTCATATTCAATTTTATTTTCATATGGTGCTGTGTGTATTGTGCATTCCGAGAGTAGCATATGGTGAAGGTGAGACAACTTTGGATTACGTGGTGATTGTAGGCCTCAGTCATTCTCTTAATTGGTCATCTCTCCCTCCGTGTTATTACTCGTGTTTATCATCTTTTGTCCCTAGGATATTTCTCATATTTTCGACAGATCATCATATTGGTACCCTGGTACTGTGGTCTGTCCCCGGGTCAAGTGCACCTAATCTTCTGCAATCTGACAGTAGGAGGATAAAGAGGGCCATAGTTCCTCTCGCACGAACTTTAGTTGCTGAATTGGGACCTCAGCAGCAGTTCTCGTCACCAGTTAACACCTCGCACCCCTACACGTCGGTCAGAGATGATGATATTTACATTGGTAGGGAATTAGCTTTCTTTTTCAGAGCACAAAAGTTCGCTAATTCTCTAAGTATCATATTAATTTCAGTGGGAAAACCTGCTTATGTCCTATAGAGACTCGGCAAGGTATGCCTACATTCTTGGACTACCAATTTTACTTTTGAGGCAATTAACTGTTTCATTTGTTTTAGAAACTCAGTTTCGCTTGTTTAGTAGGATTTTCTTGCCCTTATCCTCTTACATGAGTACCGGGTACAAGATTTCCTGCGACCTTGATTTAATTAATCATTTATCATCTTGTAATTAACATTAATTGTTAAAGATTCCACAGGATAGGTACCAGTTGCCACGTTGTCCTGTTTCTGACATTCACCATATCACAACAGTATATTCATTGTGCATTTATTTGCTAATTTCACCATGTTTCGTCTCCAAGATTTCCGTGCAGATCCAGCAGGTGAAATAGGGACTTTAAGTCGTGCCAAGAGGACTGAATTACACACTCTTGCACATGAGTATCAACTAGAAGTTCCCTACCAAGCCAACAAAAGTGAAATACATAACCTGTTACTGGATCATCTCTTAGAGCAAGGTAAGATAGACTCTGAAACTCACGAAACTTACTTTATTGCAGATAAAACTGATTTGGCAACGATGAAACTCAGACTAGAGCTGGCCAAGATCGAACACGAGCAGCAAAGGGAAGCCCTCGAACAACAAAGGGAAGCAGCTGCCATAAGGAAGGAAGAACAAGAACGTGAAATCGCCCTCAAGGAACGTGAGGTTGCAATACTCCGTGAGCGGGAACGAGTACAGCTTGAAACAAAACAACGCCAATTGGAGATGCAACACGAATATGACAAACAACAAGCAACTTTGACTATGGAATGTCGTCAACGAGAATTCGCGTTGGAAACTTCACACCTCGCTCAACGCCAGCAAGCTACTGCCAATCTTCCCGTCAGTTTCAATATATCACATGCAAGTAAGTTAATGCCACCATTCGTAGAGACAGAAGTTGATGTGTTTTTCACCACCTATGAAACCCTTGCTAATCAACTTAGTTGGCCTGCCAACCAATGGGCAACCCTTCTCAGAGTACATCTTACAGGTAGAGCTGCAGTTACACTCAGTACTTTGGCGTCGGAGAATGAATACCAGACTGAAACAAGCAGTGTTGGACGCCTACCTTCTCTCCACTGAAAGTTATCGAAGGAAATTCCGTGACCACCTGAAGGCAAGTACCACTACCTTTTTCGAGTTTGCTAATGCCAAAAGGAGATATTTTATGAAATGGCTGGAAGCAGCACATGTCTCTACCTTTGCAGAACTCGTCAACCTTATGCTAGTTGAAGAATTCTTGAGGCGTGTGCCGCCTCCTGTCCGTCTATATTTAGCAGATAAAGAAGAAACCGACTACCTAAAGTGTGCTAAGTCGGCTGACACTTACAGCCTCATCCACCGGCTGACACCAGAACCATCTTCCAGTAAGAAGTCGTGGTACAGTTACGAGAAAGTGAGTACCGATCAAGCTGGCTCGCAATTATACTGTAAGTATTGTAGACTCTATGGACATACCATAGATAAATGTGGTAAGTCTCAATACAAAGGAACCACCGAATCACCAAATCCCAAACCAACTCCTCCTAAGTCCGGTAAGCCTGTGATGAATGTTGGTGTTCATGTTAATGATCTTTCTCTTTTCAGTAAGCACCTGTATACTGGAACTTCATCTTCAGTTTAAATGGAACTGTCTCTGCCAACGGTTCAAATCCGGAGGGACGTTTCAAATTGAAGATCTTGAGGGACACAGCGGCTCTTCAATCGATTATTTTGAAGTCAGCTGTGCCCAACATCGCCTACACCGGAGAAACTGTCTTCATCACTGACCTCGCTGCTACCACTCCTTATCCTCTCGCCAGAGTCCACCTGAATTGTCCCTTCGTGAGCGGAGAAGTCCAAGTCGCCATCAGGGAAAAGCCTTTTCCCATGCCTGGAGTGCAACTTCTCCTGGGCAACGACTTGGCAGAAGACCTGCAACCGACCAACCTGATCGTCATAGACAAACCCCAGGTGTGTACCTCTGTGATGGATAATCCCATTTTTGAGTATGTTCCAGCAAAGGTTCAAGAGAGTGATGAAGTTTCTCCTCCGGTTTTAGTGACCACCCGTGCACAAGCCGCACGACCACAGCCAGCTGACTCTACTGCTACCACTGGCCCTCAAGACCCTCAGAAACTACCCCCGAATCTGACCAAGTTGGAGTTCCGTAAGTTACAGAGGGAAGATCTTACCTTGACACCATTATTGTTCCAGGCTGAGACTCAACCCGACAGTATTCCTGGGTTCTTCCTAGAGAACGAGTTGCTCTACCGCAGATATAGACCCAGTAAACTGAAGGAGGAGGACGATTGGGCCAACGTCGAACAACTAGTGATTCCTGCCAGCCTGCGGCCCACTATTCTACACCTGGCCCACGGAGCACTCTCCCACTACGGATTTAACAAGACTTACCATGGAATCCGTCAAGACTACTACTGGCCAGGTATGGTAAATAGCGTCAAACAGTACGTCAAACAGTGTCATACATGTCAGATGGCAGGTAAACCGAACATCTCTATTCCCAGAGCGCCACTGATTCCCATACAGGTGCCTGCGGAACCTTTCCACAGACTTATTATAGACTGTGTTGGTCCTTTACCTCGGACCAGTTCAGGTAACGCCCAAACCATCCTGTGTCCTACCACCAGATTCCCCATAGCAGTTCCAGTAAAGAACATTACGGCTGCTACGGTTGTGAAACACTTATTGAAGATCTTCACCCAGTATGGATTTCCAAGGGAGGTTCAGAGCGACTGTGGCACCAACTTCACCAGTGATCTCTTCAAGAGGACACTGGAGGAGTTCAACATCAAACAGGTATTGTCCAGCCCCTATCATCCTGCTTCACAGGGTTCTCTTGAGCGTAGTCATCAGACTATTAAAGCACTCCTGAAGAAGTTTTGTAATGAAACCTCTAAGGATTGGGATAAGCAAATCGACCTTATCATGTGTATATAAAGAAGTCTTCCCCATGAGTCCCTAGAGTATCTCCTTATGAGATGCTCTACGGACGTAAGTGCCGTACTCCCCTCAAGGCTTTCAAAGACTCTCTACGTGATGCCACCTTCAGTGAGCATCAGAATGTGCCCCAGTTTCTTCAAAACCTACAACACATTCTAGAGAGAGTCCACAGTTTTGCCCAAGATAATCTATTGAAAGCACAGGAGAGGATGAAGACTCATTACGACCAGACCAGCAAAGTAAGAAAATTTAAGCCGGGAGACTTCGTACTTGCTTATTTCCCTATCCCAGGTTCTCCTTTACAAAACAGGTTTCAGGACCCTACCGCATCAAGGAGTGCAGAAACAACCATAACTACGTTCTAGAGACTCCAGATAGGCGGCGGAAGACCCAGCTGTGCCACGTCAACCTCCTGAAGCTGTATAACGGTACTCCTCCTACTGTCATGCTTAATTACTCTGCCTTTACAGAGCCATACATCCACAGTGAGACCTTCCCTGCTTCTCCTCCCGAAAGCACTGACAAGGAGTCAGCGCTTTCTAATTCAGAAATCCTTACTGATCTTCCCAACAATTTTCAGGACAATCATAGTGCACCTCTCGTCAAGATCTTCAAAGAACATCAGGAGTTGTTCCGAGATGATCCCCAAGAGAGTAATGTTACCCAGCACGACATCCAACTGCTCCCTGACACCCGGCCGATTCGTCAACCCCTCTACCGAATCAGCCCTAGCAAGAAGGAAGTCATGCGTGCTGAGGTGCAGTACCTCTTGGATCATGGACTGGCTACACCTTGTGAGTCCCCCTGGGCCTCACCCTGTATCTTGGTGCCAAAACCCCAAGGTAAGGTGAGACTTTGCACTGACTACCGTAAGCTAAATAATGTGACTGTCAAGGATGCATACCCCTTGCCAAGGATAGATGACATTCTTGACGCCATTGGTAATGCCCAGTACTTGTCCCAAGTGGACTTGCTTAAGGGGTATTACCAAGGGTGTTTAACAGAGCGAGCCAAAGAAATATCTGCCTTTATCACTCCCTTTGGACTTTTCAGATATGAACGCCTTCCTTTCGGACTATGTAATGCCCCGGCCACTTTTCAGAGAGCTGTCAACCGCGTCATCCAGGGCTTGGATAACACGTACGCCTATTTGGATGATATCGTCGTAGCATCCAACACCTGGAGCGAACATCTGCTTCCAGCTGCAACGACTGTTCGCCAAGCTCCTGACAGCCGGCCGCCTCACCATCAACCTGGGCAAGTCCACCTTCGCCAAAGATATCACCAAGCCTTTCGTCCTTCATGTCGACGCCAGTGGTACCGGCATTGGTGGTGTCCTGATGCAGCAACGAGGCGAGGAGGTTCTACCTGTCAGCTACTACAGCTACAAATTGAAACCCCACCAGGGGAACTACAGCACTATTGAAAAGGAGCTACTATCCATCGTCCTGAATCTCCAGCACTCTGCTCCATACCTACAAGGTGCCAGGTCTACCACCATCTTCTCAGAACACAACCCTCTCCGCTTCTTACAACAAGCCCAATTCACTAACCAGCGTCTTCTATGATGGGCTTTATATCTACAAGATTTCAACCTGGAGATCCGCTATATCAAGGGTTCTGACAACATCATAGCCGACGCCCTCTCCAAAGTTTATGAAGTAGAAGCAACTCCACCTAATACTCCACCACATGAAGACGTAACTTCTTCCAGAACCGCAGACTTCGGGGAGAGTTGTGACGATAATCTCTTTCAAGAGAGATTGAGCCTGCTCTTCCCTACAAAGTACGTCAATATACAAGATAATATAGCTGATACGTCCAGCAAGTATCGCCAAACGTTTTGCCCAGAGAGCAAATCGTACCCAGCACACAGTGACACCTGCTACCTACCACCGCCGTAACCAGCAACCGCTCATCCTTTGCCTGCCTGTCGCTGATTGGCTGGTGTTCCCGTCGCACCTGCCCTCCGCCTCTGCCACAAGTTGACGTCTGGGCTGCAGTGCGCTAATATTGTCAGAATATCTCAGTGCTCCAAGCAGTTGACATCTCTCGCTGGTAGACTAAGCCTTGGCTTTTGTGTACTAAGGGAGGTGGCAGCTCGAAGCCAGTATTCCAGCATTCATATTTTATTTTGCTATCACTGTAACTCACTTGTCTTAAGGTAACTTTTCCTTTGCCAGTGATTATTCATATTATTTTGTTTGTTGAGTTGTCTTTCATATTTTATGTGATTAACTTTATTCATGTCTTGTTTTTCTAGAGTAATTAAAATTTCACTGTTAATTTACTTGTGTTTTGTGTGTCTTCCCATTACCTTACCACAGACGAAAGCTCCAGCTTTTCTCTTTTTTTTTCTATTATGTGACGAGGCCCTGACCCTAGCTTTTGAAACAGCCGAACACCAACGCTTTACCGTCACAATATATATATATATATATATATATATATATATATATATATATATATATATATATATATATATATATATATATATATATATATATATATATATATACAATATATATATATATATATATACATATATATGTATATATATATATATATATACAAATCTTTCTACAAATCACTTCTTCCATTCAATACCCATTGTTTCGTGTTCTGTCTTGTGTTTAGGAATTTAATACCCTATTAATACCACCTCACCCCATCCACCTCACTCAAATGTAGATATAAACAAATCGAAGATATATATATATATATATATATATATATATATATATATATATATATATATATATATATATATATATATATAAATATATATATATATATATATATATATATATATATATAAATATATATATTATATATATAAATATATATATATATATATATATATATATATATATATATATTATATATATATATATATATATATATATATATATATATACACAGCCAACGCATATTACACAACATCCCCAAGACCATTTCATAAGAGTTAGTGCTGCACCCCTCCAGGTAATTTTACCTAAAATTTGTTGTGTATGGCACAACCAAAAGCTTAAAAAAAAAAAAAAAGCCAAGCTAAATTTATTTAAATTTACTCCAGTTTAAAGACAAGTCCACCAAAAGTTATCTCCAATTATAAAAAAAAAAAACTAAAACTGAATTTAAATGTAACTAATCATATAAGAACCAAAGCTAAATTTCACTGTCCCTCCCCCTCCCCCACCCACTCAACCCCCACCCACCCCAGGAATAGGCCTGATTTGTTCAAGCCAAAGCCCAATTCACCAGAGTTTTCTCTATCTCATCTAAAAATAACGTTCATTTCCAATGCCCAGTATCCAGCCACCACTTATTCCCCATTCCCAAGACCATTTCATAGTGTTAGTGCTGTGGCCATCTACCTAATTTCATCCCAATTAATGACAATTCCCCATTAAATATTGGCAAAAATATGCCAAATCATATCACAGCCAAAGCCCATTTCACCTAAGTTTCACCTATCCCATACAAATTTAATGTGTATTTTCAATACCCAATATCCAGTTACCCCATGTCACGCCCTATTCCCAAGACTACCAATTTAATCCAATTTCCACCTAATTTGATCCAATTTATTCTAATTTTATCCAATTCCCGCCAAATTTACCCGAGTTTACCATTTCATAGCACAACCAAAGCCCCAATTTGACCAAGTTTCACCTATCCCAATTAAATTTAATGTGCATCTTCAATATCAGGTCGCCCCCAATGTCACAGCCTATTCCCAAAGACCATTTCATAGTAATAGTGCAGTGTTCATCCAGCCATTTCCATGTTCCAGATGTGATTATATATCATCAAACCTACCAAAAAGCAGACCTAACCCAATACGGCTAAGGCCAAATTTAACCAAATTTTCCCCAATTTAAGATAATTTCCACCTAATTTGCCACAATTTTATCCAATTTCCACCAAATTTTACCATAGTTCACCTTATCATAGCACAGCCAAAGCCCCAGTTTGTCGAAGTTTCACCCATTCCATATAACTTTTATGTGTATTTCCAGTATCCAATATCCAGTGGTCGATGTCATACTCCATTCCCAGAGACCATTTCATAGTGATAGTGTAGGGTCCGACGTGCCATTTCCAATATACAGATGCGTTTATATACATCAATCCTACCTAAAAACCAGACCCAACCCTAACATGGCTAAGACCAAATTTAACCAAATATATCACAATTTAAGACAATTTCTACCTAATTTGCCCCAGTTTATCCAAATTTAAAACATTTTCTACCAAATTTACCCGATTTTACGTATTATAGCAAGGTCAATGCCCAATTTTCCCCCCAAGTTTTGCCTATTCCATACACTGCAAATTTAAGGCGCATTTTCAATATGCAGTCCAATATTCTCGACTGTTTTTTTTTTATTTGTTAGTTATTGATCTTTGTTAAATATTGTATTTTATATTCTTAGAAAAGTATTTGTTTGGATATTAACCCAACTACCCTGTACCCTAACCTGTGTGGATCTTTGCCAAATATTCCTGTCATTGTTGTTTATGGACTCAACAACTGTTACGGCCTTCTCGGGTCGCAACCGGGTTCTTTCTCAGATGTTGTTAGAGATAGGGTATCCGGCCCCAAGCTAGTAGTGGCTTTCAAGGGATGTGATCCGTAATGCAAGTAAATTAAAGGGGAAGGGAAATAAAGTAAAAAACTTAATATAATATAATTATCACCGTCACCAATAAATAAGATATAAACGATTACACGGGGGGGGGGGGGTATAAAGACTATAATACACGATGTAGTCTTCCTCTGAAGACCCTGGACGTTCACGGTGCCAAGCTCTTGGTGCTCTCGTGGCCTCACGACGAATCCTTCGAGAATCTTGAGTCTACCCCGGCCCAGGCCAGCCAAAACACAGTTCCACTGGGGGCACCGTCGTGGAGGCCGTCAACCACAAGTCCAGCAGATAGCTGGCAGGTTCCAAATCAGCGACGCTGGTTAGGCCACTCCACGAGCGATACTAGGGTCGCGCCCTAGTCAGGAGCCTCGTGTGATACCACAGATCACTCCTTTCCACAACACCCCAGTGGTTAAGCGTCTCCACCAGTCAGTCCCGGGTATGACAATCCTTCAACTGCCGCTTCACAGGCAGGGTAACACCACAGTGTTCATCCGGGGGGCAACTCACAGCTGCTGCAGCAAACACTTGGTGACGAGACGGCTGCCTTGGGTAGACTGACTCAACTTCCATTACAGCAGTCCCAGGTCGACTCTGTAATCAGACACGTCATCAGTAACAGGGACACACAAAAGCACCTCACTTACAGGCTTAGACACAAACGCCCGACGTATCCATTCCATAGATGGCGTTCCTGTCTAAGCTCCACCTCACCAGAGGTCAGCAGCGGCTGTGTTACGAGCTAATCAGGACTGGAAACTAGCCCTTGTGGCCAGTACACCTCGTCCTCACCAGGTGTCGTCGTCCATTTGGAGGGGTTTCGGGAGCTGACCCACAGATGGCGTGGTCGTCACTGCTCCAGGCTCGGATGCTGGATTCGGGTCCATAACACCTCCCCACCAAAAAGAATTTGGTTTGGGTTTCTATAAAGAAAAACACAAACCAAATTAGTACGTGGATACAACTCCACACAGACCCACATACATATGAACTGGAGCGGCGAGGCTGTCTTGTCCACAGAACTGTCCCACTGAGTAATTCTGGCACAGATGAAACTTGAAGATGGTAGGCAATGGCTTGCCTGTTGCAACTTCCCACATCTCCACTGCGATGTCAAGCAGGGGCATATTCTCACATCTCTCGAGTAAGGATTGGTATCGACACGATCTGGGTCGACTTGACACTTCCCTGTGTCGTGACACCGATGATGGCTGATCACCGACGGCATTTCTAGTACCGGTCCGACGGTCCTTCAGGGAGACGGGAACCTGGAATACAGGGGTTTGATAATTCAGAGTGACGGCGATAGCGGGTAAAACAGTACTCACCGCATACTCCTCTACTAGGTCCACACCTAGTCCCAACAGGGCTGTTCGTACATCGAAGATGGCATTCGCTCTGCCACCGTCAGGTCGACCAACGTTCCGTATAACGCTGCATTTAGGCTCAGTAATCACGCGGGGGTGTCAACCTGTCGGAAACAGACACTCATATTATCACATCTCGTACCTCCCGTATCTACCATCACCTTCCAGGTTCCTCCTTCGACTGCACTACTCACAGTGCACGTCTCCAATCCCTGGGGTCTTTTCGCGATGTTCAAGGAAGCCATCATCTGTCGGGTTGTCCACTGGTCCTTACTGAGAACACATATGAGAACAAAACAAAACACCGCTAAGAAACATTTGGCTAACTTAGGGATAAGCTTCCTGAGCCTGTCATGTCCATAACCGGCTATAACCATCAGCCTGGTTTGGACCGAAGAGGGCCCTAGACCTTTCGCACATACCTCACATACCTCCGACGTTTGGGGAATCTCTGGCTTGTTCAATGAACGCTGTACCTTGCCATACCGCAAGTACACATCCGCCTTCGCTCCAGACTCTTTGGTATCCGTGGGTGCTTGCACACTAGACCTCTCTCCATGCTCAGTTGCCTCTACCATCATAACCGTATGTTCCTCGTCGGGAGAAGAATCAGGAGACTCTGCTATAATGCGGTTGATCTGCGGGTGAGAGGAAGGATTAAACACATTTAATTCCGAACCTTTCCGTACCTGGATATTACCACTGCCTGCTATCACCTCTGACCTTGCTGTTTCGGCTGACTCGTCCGCGACCTTGGGAAGATTGATGCTCCAATCTGTCACCAAGTCGTTGGCTAGTACCACGTCAATCCCAGCTATAGGCAGGGTATCGACTACTGCCAACGCACATGTGCCGCTGAAGTAAAGCGAGTCGAGGTGTATCGGCACTAAGGGGGCGATGTACTGCGTCCTAGGAAACCCAACCAGGATAACCTTTTGTCTCCCATCTACACTTACTCCCTCGGGTAACGAGTTTCTCACGATCAGGGACTGGGCTGCTCCACTATCTCTGAGCACTACAACTGCTCTACCAGTATGATCACTCGATACATACCTGCCTGAAGTGTGAGGGGCGAACAGACTTGGTTCTTCCTGAGTAGTCGTAGACTGGCTTCCTGCTGGTGATGTCACACAGCTCATCATCATCACCTCCCTACGAGCGCCGTTACCTCTTCTGCCTCGGCACATAGCAGCTACATGCCCTTTCTGCCCACAAGTCCAGCACACCATATTCCTCCTCGGACTCCGGTGTTTCGGACTGCTAGGACTGGTCCTTCGAGGGCTACTTGGGGGCGTCTTCTTAGCGCTTCGTGGGACGGGAGTCTCCTCTTCGTCAGGAGGTTTGTCAAACCGGCGGGGGTAATTCCTCGGGACGTACTTAGCAGACGGCCTATGATTCAGGATGTATTCCTCAGCCATGGTGGCTGCCGCACTCAAGGTCTCTACCTGCTGTTCCTCTAGGTATGTCTTCAGATCTCCAGACAGACAGTCCTTGAAGTCCTCTAACAGTATGAGCTGCTCGAGGTCTTCTTTGGTCTCCACCTTCCGAGAGGCACACCACTCCTGGAAAAGTCGCTCCCTGATAGTGGCGAATTCGGTGAAAGTGTGCTCTGAGGTCTTTTTCAGGTTCCTGAACTTCTGCCTGTAAGCCTCAGGTACCAATTGGTACGCCATGAGCATGACCTTCTTCACCTTGTCATAATCGCCGGAGTCGTCAAGGGATAACGTGGAGTAGGCGATTTGGGCCTTCCCAGTCAAGACTGACTGTATCATGATGGCCCAATTCTCCCTTGGCCACTCCAAAGAGGCAGCGACTTTCTCGAAGGCTGCGAAGAACTTCGAAACTTCCTTCTCGTTAAACTTCGGGACCATTTTGATGTTCCTTACCGGATCGAAACTACTGGTTTCCGTTGTTGGCCTCCGACCACCTAACCGCAATACTTCTAGTTCATGTTGTCTCTCTTTTTCTTTTTCTTCTCTCTCTCGCGCTTCTCTTTCTCGTTTCTCTTTTCTTTCTCGCTCTTCTCTTTCTCTTTCTCGCTCTTCTTTCCTTTCTTTTAATTCTAAACACCTCATCTCTAATTCTTTATCTTTCAATTCTCGTTCTATTTCTAATTTCTTCCATTCAATCTCACGATTTATTTCCAAGGCACGCATTTTGACAGTTAGCAAGCTTATATTCAGCTCACCTGCATCGCTGTCAATGTCACTGCCTTTATCTTCCTTTTCAGTGGAAGCTATTTCCTCACTTTCTTTTGTACCTGGTGTCTCATCTTCCTGTTTTTCTTCGGCCTTCACATGCCGGTGCACCTTGGACAAGATCTCCACACGGGAATCACTGGCACGTATCTTGATCTCCAGGTAGGCACTCACCAGTACGAGTTATTGTTTGCCCAGATATTTCAATCTGGCAAGACACTCCTCCCTGTTCAGAAAAGCCTGAACATCGTCCAGATCGTCGATGGTCGATTTTTCTGCCATTGTCACTGAGATGGAAGCACTTAACTAGCACTTAACACACCGCTTTCACTTTAGCACTTAACGCACCGAGCACTGTTCAACGTCAATATTGCACTTTATCGCACCTGGCGCCTCACTTGCCAATATTGCACGTAATTACTCCGGGCACCGCACTACACAATATTGCACTTAATCACAGCGAGCACTTCGCTCTACAATATTACAGTTAATCACAGCAAGCACCGCACTGCACAATATTGCACTTAGTCACTCTGAGCACCGCACAGGACGTATAACGTCCTAATAGTCACACACAGGGGGAATTATTTACAGGGATTACGCCACTTCACCACCCCTGTCAAACATACTTGACAAGGGGTCGGATCCCGCTGGGGATGCCAATTATGTTACGGCCTTCTCGGGTCGCAACCGGGTTCTTTCTCAGATGTTGTTAGAGATAGGGTATCCGGCCCCAAGCTAGTAGTGGCTTTCAAGGGATGTGATCCGTAACGCAAGTAAATTAAAGGGGAAGGGAAATAAAGTAAAAAACTTAATATAATATAATTATCACCGTCACCAATAAATAAGATATAAACGATTACACGGGGGGGGGGGGTATAAACACTATAATACACGATGTAGTCTTCCTCTGAAGACCCTGGACGTTCACGGTGCCAAGCTCTTGGTGCTCTCGTGGCCTCACGACGAATCCTTCGAGAATCTTGAGTCTACCCCGGCCACAGTCCAGCCAAAACACAGTTCCACTGGGGGCACCGTCGTGGAGGCCGTCAACCACAAGTCCAGCAGATAGCTGGCAGGTTCCAAATCAGCGACGCTGGTTAGGCCACTCCACGAGCGATACTAGGGTCGCGCCCTAGTCAGGAACCTCGTGTGATATCACAGATCACTCCTTTCCACAACACCCCAGTGGTTAAGCGTCTCCACCAGTCAGTCCCGGGTATGACAATCCTTCAACTGCCGCTTCACAGGCAGGGTAACACCACAGTGTTCATCCGGGGGGCGACTCACAGCTGCTGCAGCAAACACTTGGTGATGAGACGGCTGCCTTGGGTAGACTGACTCAACTTCCATTACAGCAGTCCCAGGTCGACTCTGTAATCAGACACGTCATCAGTAACAGGGACACACAAAAGCACCTCACTTACAGGCTTAGACACAAACGCCCGACGTATCCATTCCATAGATGGCGTTCCTGTCTAAGCTCCACCTCACCAGAGGTCAGCTGCGGCTGTGTTACGAGCTAATCAGGACTGGAAACTAGCCCTTGTGGCCAGTACACCTCGTCCTCACCAGGTGTCGTCGTCCATTTGGAGGGGGTTTCGGGAGCTGACCCACAGATGGCGTGGTCGTCACTGCTCCAGGCTCGGACGCTGGATTCGGGTCCGTAACAACAACCCTGAAGCTATCCTGCCTTGACCTGACGTTAATTGTTGCACCTTCTTTTTTTGGGGAAAGTGATGTTTTTGCATCAACCCAACCGCCCTTGCCCATACCTCTGATACCAAAATCTTGGTTCCATATATGGTATCTTATTCTTATGACACAGCCAATCCATCCCAACCTAACCTCTATTAACTATGGGTTTAATGACCATTTTTCTCTACATCAGTTCAAACACAACCCAACCTCATATAAATGGATTTGAACTCCATTTGTACACATGTTCTTAGGAAACATGATAAGATTCGCCATATCTCTATCATTAAATAATCAAATTTTCCTTAACCTAGCCTATAATCAACCCCCCCCCTCCAATTGGGGACAAATTTGTGTTAAATTTGGGTTATATTAAGCTAATGTGAAAATATATTCCTACTTTAATTCTTTAATATTCATAATTTGCCAGAATTTCGAGGGGGGGGGGATTATAGGCTAGGTTAAGGAAAATTTGATTATAAACGATAACATAGATAATATAAACGATGAGAGCAACAGTGAGACAGAGTGCATAGATGATGGAATTGAATGGAATTGAGACGAAAAACGGAGATGGCTCCACTAAAGAGGTAGACAAGACAGTCACAGATATAAATACCTTGAAAAACGCAAAACCGGAACACATTTGCAAATTCTACGCTAAAGGAATATGCAAATATGGAAAATTAGGAGCAAAATGCCATTTTCTGCATCCTCGAAAATGCAGGAACATGTTGGAGAGGGGTACATGCCGTTTTGGAACAGGGTGTAGATACTTCCACCCTAAATTATGTAAATTTTCAATTAGGGACAAAAAATGCTACAATCTTCAGTGTCCGGAATTCCATGTGAGAGGTACAGAGCGTTATAGACGGGAAGATCAATATGACACTACTGGAAATTTTTTAGAGGAAGGCAGAAACAGAGTAGTAAATATAAGAGAGAGGAACAGTCAGATGGAACCACTACAGGATTACAGAGGGGTACGGAGATACCCACAAGACTGGAATTCAAATTACCAACAAGCACACAGGTACTACACCAGACAACACCCGTCCTACTACCAAAACTGGACGAATCACTTCCAAAACGACACACCCTGGACGCAAACACAGTGGCCTCCTTACCAGAGCCTCAGATATTAACACCAGGTAAGGCTTCCAGCACTTCCGCTAACACGATAACATCATTTATATTTGCCAACATCCAGGGTATAAAAACACGCAAAACCAACAAAGTTCAATTTATAGATGGTCTCCTTCATGAGGCAAATGCAGTGTTTGCAGCCCTAATAGAAACCCTCACAAAGGACTACCATGATGGTGAAATATGGATCTCAGAGTACAATCTTTTCAGATGTGATAGGAAACACCGGCTTCAGGGTGGGGTCAGCCTCTACATCAAAGACACACTCATCTGTACTGAGCTGCTAAACACCTCAAATGATATGGTGGAAGTGCTGATAATCAAAATAGAGATTTTAAATGTAGTTATTGTCCTTGTATATAAGTCACCGGAGGCAAACCCTCAGCAGTTTAAAGACCAACTAATGAAAATAGAACACTGCTTGGAAAACCTCACAAATCCAGCTCCGAACATCATCCTGCTTGGGGACTTCAACCTACGGCACCTGAAATGGAAGCACCTGGCTAATACAGTAATATCAGAAAGAATAACAGGAAGTAGCCTAAATGAACAGGCACATGCAAATGACTTGCTACGGATGTGCGACAGGTTTGCCTTAAACCAGCAAATAGTAGAACCAACTAGGAAGGAGAACACGCTGGACCTCATTTTCACTAATAATGATGAATTGATCAGGAACATAATGATTACAAATACCTGTTACTCAGATCACAACTTAATTGAAGTTATGACAACCATGGGGAGTAGACCTTCAAAACCAGTCCAGATTCCCGGTGGAGGAGATTTCAGCAAATTCAACTTCAATAATAAACAGATAAACTGGGAGCAAAAAAACCAGGACTTCACAGAAATAAACTGGGAAGAACAGCTAGAAAATGCAAACCTGAACCAGTGCCTGGAAAAAATAAGCTCAGTAGCACTAGAAATATGTTCAAACCGCATACCTCTAAGAAAAATGAAGAAGAGATGCAGATTGGAACGGGAACGTCGTTCCCTATATAGGCGAAGAAAACGAATCGCGGAACAACTTGAGAGTCGCACCCTATCTCAAGAACGGCGAAGAAGGTTAGGTAGAGAAATAGAAACAATTGAACGGAAGCTACAAGAATCATACAAAACCCAGGAGAGGCAAAGAGAGCAAAAGGCCATCAGTGAAATAGAAAGAAATCCGAAATATTTTTTCTCCTATGCAAAATCAAGATAAAAAACCACATCTAGTATCGGGCCCCTGCGAAAGGGAGATGGAACTTTCACCGATGACAACAAAGAAATGAGCGAGCTACTGAGGACGCAGTACGACTCTGTTTTCAGCGAGCCATTAAACACACTAAAGATTGATAACCCAAATGAATTTTTCATGGATACGATACCAACATCAAATCATATATCAGACGTCACCCTATCCCCACTGAATTTTGAAGAAGCCATAAACAGTATGCCTATGCACTCTGCACCAGGCCCGGATTCTTGGAACTCCATATTCATAAAGAACTGTAAAAAAACACTATCGCAGGCCCTCCACATTCTGTGGAGACAAAGCCTAGATACTGACGTTATTCCTGATATACTAAAAACAGCAGAGATAGCACCACTTCATAAAGGAGGAAATAAGGCAGAGGCAAAAAATTACAGATCGATAGCGCTAACATCGCACATCATAAAAATTTTTGAGAGAGTGCTAAGAAGTAAAATCACAAAATACATGGAATCACAGCAACTCCATAACCCCGGACAACATGGTTTCAGAACAGGGCGCTCTTGCCTGTCGCAGTTGCTGGACCACTATGATATGACATTCGATGCTATGGAAGACAAACATAACGCGGATGTAATTTACACAGATTTCGCAAAAGCTTTTGATAAATGTGACCATGGTGTTATTGCACATAAAATGCGTTCAAAAGGAATTACCGGAAAAATAGGCAGATGGATCTACAAAAATAGGCAGATGGATCTACAATTTCCTGACCAACAGAACCCAATGTGTAATAGTCAACAAAATAAAATCCAGCCCATCAACCGTGAAGAGCTCAGTCCCCCAGGGTACTGTGCTTGCTCCAGTACTTTTTCTCATCCTCATTTCGGACATAGACAAGAACACAACCTATAGCACTGTATCATCCTTTGCAGATGACACTAGGATCTTCATGAGAGTAGGCAACATGGCACCATAGAGGACACGGCGAACCTCCAGTCAGATGTAGATCAGGTCTTTCTATGGGCTACAGAAAATAATATGGTGTTTAACGAAGATAAGTTCCAGCTCATGCGCTATGGAAAAAATGAAAATATGAAAACGGAAACCACGTACAAAACTCAGGCAAATCATAACATAGAACGAAAAGGCAATGTAAAGGATCTGGGTGTACTCATGTCGGAAGACCTTACCTTTAAAGAACACAATAAAGTAGCCGTCACAACTGCAAGAAAAATGACAGGTTGGATAACAAGAACTTTTCACACTAGAGATGCTATACCGGTGATGATACTTTTCAAAACGCTTGTGCTCTCTAGGGTAGAGTACTGCTGCACAATGACAGCACCTTTCAAAGCTGGAGAAATTGCTGACCTGGAGAGCGTGCAGAGATCCTTTACTGCTAGAATCCACTCAGTAAAACATCTAAACTATTGGGACCGACTAAAGAGCCTAAAACTGTACTCCCTTGAGCGCAGGCGGGAGAGGTACATAATAATTTACACGTGGAAAATATTAGAGGGGCTGGTCCCAAACCTGCACACAGAAATAACATCACATGAGACCAGAAGGCATGGCAGGATTTGCAGAATACCCCCGTTGAAAAACAGAGGTGCAACTGGTACTGAGAGAGAACTCTATCAACATCAGAGGTCCGAGACTGTTCAACACGCTTCCACAACACATAAGGGGCATAACTGGCCGACCCCTCACAGTGTTCAAGAGAGAACTGGATAAGCACCTCCAAAGGATACCTGATCAACCAGGCTGTGACTCATACGTCAGGCTGCGAGCAGCCGCGTCCAACAGCCTGGTTGATCAGTCCGGCAACCAGGAGGCCTGGTCGACGACCGGGCCGCGGGGACGCTAAGCCCTGGAAGCACCTCAAGGTAACCTCAAGGTAGGATAGGTGAAACTTGGGTGAAATGGGCTTTGGCTGTGATATGATTTGGCATATTTTTACCAATATTTAATGGGGAATTGTCATTAATTGGGATGAAATTAGGTAGATGGCCACAGCACTAACACTATGAAATGATCTTGGGAATGGGGAATATGTGGTGACTGGATAATGGGCATTGGAAATGAACGTTATTTTTAGATGAGATAGAGAAAACTCTGGTGAATTGGGCTTTGGCTTGAACAAATCAGGCCTATTCCTGGGGGTGGGGTGGGGGTTGAGTGGGTGGGGGAGGGGGAGGGACAGTGAAATTTAGCTTTTGGTTCTTATATGATTAGTTACATTTAAATTCAGTTTTAGTTTTTTTTTTAATTGGAGATAACTTTTGGAGGCCTTGTCTTTAAACTGGAGTAAATTTAAATAAATTTAGCTTGGGCTTTTTTTTTTTAAGCTTTTGGAAATTGGGCTTTTGGTTGTGCCATACACAACAAATTTTAGGTAAAATTACCTGGAGGGGTGCAGCACTAACTCTTATGAAATGGTCTTGGGGATGTTGTATAATATGCGTTGGCTGTGTATATATATATATATATATATATATATATATATATATATATATATATATATATATATATATATATATATATATATATATATATATATATATATATATTTATATATATATACATATATATATTTATATATATATATATATATATATATATATATTATATTATATATATATATATATATATATATATATAATGCGTTGGCTGTATATATATATATATATATATATATATATATATTATATATTATATATATATATATAATAATGCGTTGGCTGTATATATATATATATATATATATATATATATATATATATATATATATATATATATATTAGTATATTTTGGTAGCAGTCTTTCCTGTAGACATATATTATTAAATATGACCGAAAAAGTAAGATTAATAATTCTAACACGAATTTTCTCAATCTTTCGTACATTACGCTTCACTGTTGGAGGTAAATCAAAAATCACTTCTCCAAAATTCATTTTTATTTCTAGTCTGACGCGACACGGGCGCGTTTCGTAAAACTTATTACATTTTCAAAGACTTCACAAATACACAACTGATTAGAACTTACGTCTCTCTGATATTATATCTACATTTGAGTGAGGTGGGAAGGGTGATGTGGCATTAACACAAGACAGAACAGGAGGGGATATTAATAGGGTATTAAAAGTATCAACACAAGACAGAACAGAAACAATGGGTATTGAATAGAAGTGTTTGTAGAAAGCCTATTGGTCCATATTTCTTGATGCTTCTATATTGGAGCGGAGTCTTGAGGTGGGTAGAATATAGTTGTGCAATAATTGGCTGTTGATTGCTGGTGTTGACTTCTTGATGTGTAGTGCCTCGCAAACGTCAAGCCGCCTGCTATCGCTGTATCTATCGATGATTTCTGTGTTGTTTACTAGGATTTCTCTGGCGATGGTTTGGTTATGGGAAGAGATTATATGTTCCTTAATGGAGCCCTGTTGCTTATGCATCGTTAAACGCCTAGAAAGAGATGTTGTTGTCTTGCCTATATACTGGGTTTTTTGGAGCTTACAGTCCCCAAGTGGGCATTTGAAGGCATAGACGACGTTAGTCTCTTTTAAAGCGTTCTGTTTTGTGTCTGGAGAGTTTCTCATGAGTAGGCTGGCCGTTTTTCTGGTTTTATAGTAAATCGTCAGTTGTATCCTCTGATTTTTGTCTGTAGGGATAACGTTTCTATTAACAATATCTTGTACATTAGCTGTCATACAGCTTTCCGGTAGGTATCTTGTTTCCAGTGATCTGTTATACACCATAGAGAGTGGCACACTTAGTGCTTCTGCACCTTCTTTTGGTATCCACGGTGAGATTCTGTCAGGCCCTACAGCTTTTGTCACATTCAACTCCAACAGATTCCTTTTGACCTTATCACTGGTGAGGTCAAATTTCTCTAAGGTTGCTTGGTTTCCTTCCTCCTCATTAAGTGCAGGGGATTCTCCTTGTTCTTTTGTGAAGACCTCCTAGAATCTCTTGTTGAGTTCTTCACACACCTCCTTATCATTCTCTGTGTATCTGTTCTCCCCTATTTTCAGTTTCATCACTGCTGTTTTCCTCCTGAAGTGGCTGTGTAGCAGTTTGGGTTGGGTCTTAGCTTTACTCGCAATGTCATTTCATACTGTCTCTCTGCTTCTCTCCTCACTGTGAGGTACTCATTTCTTGCTCTCTGATATCTCTCCCTGCTCTCTGGTGTCTTGTTATTCTTGTAGTTTCTCCATGTTCTTTTACTCAATTGCTTCGCTACCGTACATTCCTGGTGGGACCATGGATTCTTCTGTTGGTTTTCGTTTTTCTCCTTTTGGACCGGGATAAACCTGTCTGCAGCTTCCTGACACTTCTTTTTGACATAGTCCATCTTATCCTGTTCAGTTTTCTCTTCGAGTTCAATCTCCCATGGAATTCCCCTTAGGAAGTTCCTCATCTCGTTATATTTTCCTCTTCGGTAATTCAGTCTTTTCCCTTCCGATCCCATTCTTGGATAGGTTGTCCCTACCTCTACCAAATACTCAAATGTCAATACACTGTGGTCACTCATTCCAATGGGGCTTCAAATTTGACTTATTTCTAACTCATTCAAGATGAATATCAGTTCGAGTCTAGCTGGTTCGCCATTTCCTCTCATTCTTGTGGGTTCCCTGAAACGTTGACTCAGAAAGTTCCTTGTTACAACTACCAAGAGTTTAGCTCTCCAGGTATCTGCACCTGGATGTGGATCTCCATTCACCCAGTCTATCTTTCCATGGTTGAAATCGCCATGATATGGATTCTGGTGCCATTACTGCAGGCAACTGCGGCTGCTCTCTCTCTTATATTATTGGTTGCCATGTTGTTCCTTTCAAGCTCTTGTCTGGGTCTTCTGTCATTTAATGGAGGGTTGTAAATGACTGCTACTATTATCTTAGGTCCATCCATTGTCATAGTTCCTGCTATGAAATCTCTGAATCCGTCACAGCCCGGAATGTATGTGT
The DNA here is from genome assembly GCF_040958095.1 of Procambarus clarkii. Lineage (NCBI taxonomy): Eukaryota > Metazoa > Arthropoda > Malacostraca > Decapoda > Cambaridae > Procambarus > Procambarus clarkii. The sequence continues at coordinate 20,276,124 of NC_091185.1, forward strand.
GTGTCTGTGTGTGTATACTCACCTAGTTGTGCTTGCGGGGATTGAGGTCTGGCTCTTTGGTCTCGCCTCTCAACTCAACCTTAAATTAAGGTGTGTGTGTGTGTGTGTGTGTGTGTGTGTGTGTGTGTGTGTGTGTGTGTGTGTGTGTGTGTGTGTGTGTGTGTGTGTGTGTGTGTGTGTGTGTGTGTGTGTGTGTGTGTGTGTGTTGGGTGTGTGTGTGTGTGTGTGTGTGTGTGTGTGTGTGTGTGTGTGTGTGTGTGTGTGTGTGTGTGTGTGTGTATGTATGTGTGTGTGTACTCACCTAATTGTGCTTGCGGGGGTTGAGCTCTGGCTCTTTGGTCCCTCCTCTCAACCGTCAATCAACTGGTGTACAGATTCCTGAGCCTACTGGGCTCTATCATATCTACATTTGAAACTGTGTATGGAGTCAGCCTCCACCACATCACTTCCTAGTGCATTCCATTTACTAACTACTCTGACACTGAAAAAGTTCTTTCTAATGTCTCTGTGGCTCATTTGGGTACTCAGCTTCCACCTGTGTCCCCTTGTTCGCGTCCCTCCAGTGTTGAATAGTTCATCCTTGTTTACCTGGTCGATTCCTCTGAGGATTTTGTAGGTTGTGATCATGTCCCCCCCTTACTCTTCTGTCTTCCAGTGTCGTAAGGTGCATTTCCCGCAGCCTTTCCTCATAACTCATGCCTCTTAGTTCTGGGACTAGTCTAGTAGCATACCTTAGGACTTTTTCCAGCTTCGTCTTGTGCTTGACAAGGTACGGGCTCCATGCTGGGGCCGCATACTCCAAGATTGGTCTTACATATGTTGTGTACAAGATTCTGAATGATTCCTTACACAGGTTCCTGAACGCCGTTCTGATGTTAGCCAGCCTCGCATATGCCTCAGACGTTATTCTCTTTATGTGGGCTTCAGGAGACAGGTTTGGTGTGATATCAACTCCTAGATCTTTCTCTCTGTCTGTTTCATTAAGTACTTCATTTCCTATTCTGTATCCTGTGTCTGGCCTCCTGTTTCCACTGCCTAGTTTCATTACTTTGCATTTACTCGGGTTGAACTTCAACAGCCATTTGTTGGACCATTCACTCAGTCTATCGAGATCATCTTGTAGCCTCCTACTATCATCCTCTGTTTCAATCCTCCTCATAATTTTTGCATCGTCGGCAAACATTGAGAGGAACGAATCTATACCCTCTGAGAGATCATTTACATATACCAGAAACAGTATAGGTCCAAGGACTGACCCCTGCGGAACTTCACTTGTAACGTCTCGCCAATCTGAGACCTCACCCCTCACACAGACTCGTTGTCTCTTATTGCTTAGGTACTCCTCTATCCACCGGATTACCTTCCCTTTCACTCCAGCCTGCGTCTCCAACTTTCGCACTAGCCTCTTGTGTGGCACTGTATGAAAGACTTTCTGACAATCCAAAAATATGCAGTCTGCCCACCCTTCTCTTTCTTGTCTTATTTTTGTTGCCTGGTCGTAGAATTCAAGTAACCCTGTAAGGCAGGACCTGCCATCCCTGAAACCATGTTGATGCTGTGTTACAAAGTTCCTTCGCTCCAGATGCTCCACTAGTTTTTTTCGCACAATCTTCTCCATCAGCTTGCATGGTATGCAGGTTAGGGACACAGGCCTGTAGTTCAGTGCCTCCTGTCTATCCCCTTTCTTGTATATCGGGACTACGTTAGCTGCTTTCCAAATATCTGGCAGTTCCCCTGTTGCCAGTGATTTGTTATACACTATGGAGAGTGGTAGGCACAGTTCTCCTGCTCCTTCCTTTAGAACCCAAGGGGAGATTCCATCTGGGCCTATAGCCTTTGTTTACATCCAGCTCTAGTAAACACTTCCTTACTTCCCCGTTGGTAATCTCAAACTCTTCCAGTGGTTCCTGGTTAGCTATTCCCACACTTACCTCTGGAACTTCTCCTTGCTCTAAGGTGAAGACCTCCTGGAATTTTTTATTCAATTCCTCACACACTTCCTTGTCATTTGTAGTGAATCCTTCCACCCCTATCCTTAATTTCATAACCTGTTCCTTTACTGTTGTTTTTCTCCTGATGTGACTATGCAACAATTTAGGCTGAGTCTTTGCCTTGCTTGCGATGTCATTTTCGTACTGTCTTTCTGCCTCTCTTCTCATCCTGACATATTCATTCCTGGCATTCTGGTATCTTTCTCTGCTCTCCAGTGTCCTGTTATTCCTATAGTTTCTCCATGCCCTTTTACTTTGCTGCTTAGCTAGCCCACATCTCTGATTAAACCATGGGTTTCTCATTTTCATTTCTCTGTTTTCCTTTTGGACTGGGACAAACTTGTTTGCTGCGTCCTTGCACTTCTGTGTGAAGTTATCCATCATATCTTGGGCCGTCTTTCCCCTGAGTTCTGTTTCCCATGCTATATCTGTTAGGAATTTTCTTATCTCCTCATAGTTTCCCTTTCGGTATGCTAACCTTTTGGTTTCGGTATCCCTCCTCGAGTTCAATAACCCTTCTTCAATTAAGTACTCAAACACCAGAACACTGTGGTCGCTCATTCCTACTGGGTCCTCAAAACCGATTTTTCTTATGTCGGAGTCGTTCAGAGTGAAGACTAGGTCGAGTCTCGCTGGTTCATCATTGTGTGTGTGTGTGTGTGTGTGTGTGCGTGTGTGTGTGTGTGTGTGTGTGTGTGTATTCACCTAGTTGTGTTTGCGGGGGTTGAGCTTTGCTCTTTCGGTCCGCCTCTAAACTGTCAATCAACTGTTTACTAACTACTTTTTTTTCACCACACACCACCCCCCCCCCCAGAAAGCAGCCCGTGACGGCTGACTAACTCCCAGGTACATATTTACTGCTAGGTAACAGGGGCATCCAGGGGTGAAAGAAACTTTGCCCATTTGTTTCTGCCTGGTCGGGAATCGAACCCGCGACACAGAATTATGAGTCCTGCGCGCTATCCACCAGGTTACCAGGCCCCCTCGCGGGGGGCCTGGTAACCTGCTGGTAACCTGGTAACCTTCCAGCTCCAATAGGTGCTTCTTGACCTCATCTCTTGTAATTTCGAACCTATCCAAGGTCACCTGGTTTGCTGCCACCTCTTCTAGCGCCGCGACATCTCCCTGTTCTATTGTAAAGACCTCCTGGAACCTTTTGCTGAGTTCTTCACACACCTCTTTGTCATTCTGTGTACCTGTCCTCGCCCACCCTAAGTTTCATCACTTGTTCCTTCACTGTTGTCTTCCTCCTGATGTGACTGTGTAGTAGCTTTGGTTCGGTCTTGGCAATATTAGCTATATCATTTTCATACCTTTTCTCAGCTGCTCTTCTCACACTGACATACTCGTTCCTGGTTCTCTGGTATCTCTCTCTACTTTCTGGTGTTCTGTTACTACGGAAGTTCCTCCATGCCCTTTTGTTCAGCTCCTTTGCTTTCATGCATTCCTTATTAAACTACGGATTCTTCCTTTGCTTCTCTGTTTTTTCCTGTTGGGCTGGGACAAACCTGCTTACAGCCTCCTGACATTTTTGGGTGACATAGTCCATCATGTCTTGTACGGACTTGGTTCCGAGTTCTGTGTCCCAATGTATATCCCATAGGAATTTATTCATTTCCTCATAGTTTCCCTGTGTGTGTGTGTGTGTGTGTGTGTGTGTGTGTGTGTGTGTGTGTGTGTGTGTGTGTGTGTGTGTGTGTGTGTGTGTGTGTGTGTGTGTGTGTGTGTGTGTGTGTGTGTGTGTGTGTGTGTGTGTGTGTGTGTGTGTGTGTGTGTGTGTGTGTGTGTGTGTGTGTGTGTGTGTGTGTGTGTGTGTGTGTGTGTGTGTGTGTGTGTGCGTGTGTGATTACACAAGGTCGTAATATTTCTTTGTTGCGAGATTATATCTCTTAATATATGTCCCTGTCCATTCAATTCCTTTTCGGTAGACAGGTGTCCTAATGTCCTCCCCTGTAGCAATGATTACACGTCATCTCTCGCTGGCAGTTTTCTCTTTCACTCACTCGTTTGGAGAAATCATCGGACAGAAGGGCGAAAGAGCAAACACTGACCTGGGTTGTAGCAGGCCACAGACGCGCAGGGGTGAGTCAGGCACTGCTGGAACACCCAGTCATAGGGTCCGACGCCAGCCAATCCAGAGTAGTCGTATCCATATAGAGCCTGATTGACCATGAGGACCATCCGGCAGTCTGAGGAGTGAGTTTTGTCCAGGGAGGAGGAGGAGAAGTTTGGTGAATCATTATATTGATGGTGGGATGGATACCATAGGGTGATTCAGGAAAATGTATCGCAAGGTGAGGGAGGAATCCGTACCATAGAGTAAGGGAAAAAGTGGAACCTTCGGGTGAGGGAGGAATGGATACCTTCGGGTGAGGGAGGAATGGGTGAGGGAGTGCCCCTTCTTCAATTACCCCATACATGGGGTGATTGAAGAAGGGGCACTATAAGTTTGAGTGAGGATCGGGTACCATATGATCATGAAGTAAGGAATTTCATAGGGGTGGGGGTGGAAGTGGTACCATAGGGTAAGGAAGGGTTACCATAGAGTGAGAGAAGAAGGGGTACTGTTGGGTGAGGGAAGAAATAGACCCATGAGATGATTGAGGAAGGGGTACCACAGGGTGAGGAAGTTAAGGATAACATAGAGTGAGGGAGGGACGGGTACCATAAGGTGTGGACGAAAGAGAACCATAGGGAGAGGAGCGAAGGGGGTACAATAGAGTGAAGATGAAGGGATACCATAAGGTGATGAAAAGGTACCATAGGGTGGTGATGAAGGGGTACCACTGGGTGAGGAAAGAAGGGGTACCATAGTGTGAGGGAGGAAGCAGTACCATAAGGTGAAGGGAGGAAGTGGTACAATATAGTGAGGGAGAAAATGGTAAAATAGGATGAGGGAGAAATTGGAACCATAGAATGAGGGAGGAAAGGGTACTGTAGGGTGAGAGAGAGAGAGAGAGAGAGAGAGAGAGAGAGAGAGAGAGAGAGAGAGGAAGAGAGAGAGAGAGAGAGAGAGAGAGAGAGAGAGAGAGAGAGAGAGAGAGAGAGAAGAAAGAGAGAGGAGGGGGGATACTATAGGGTGTAGAAATATCAGAAATATCAATTGGGATGGATAACCTTTAAATTACAAACTTTTTATCAATTTAATCTGTTTTGAGAGACAAACTGTTATAATTGCTACTACAATTATAGTTGTTTAAGATGGGCATAAATGAAGGCCGTCATGTCTACAGCCACCCACACCAGTGTAGGTGTGGCTTCATTTCTGGAGACAAGGGTCGTCACCTCACGATTGAGTGGCAAGAGCTTTTTGTTTGCCATGTTCGGGGAGAAGTGCTCAGTGATTTATAGTAATGCTCAGTGACCAATAAACCATGTTTATAGTGAATAAGAAGATATATTGGGGAATTGAGAGATAATATCATGATAGTGACACGAGCGGCAGATGGTCGCTGGCTGACAGTCAGTAAACAACTAACCGAGTGGGGAGAGATCAGAGTGCCTTCGCCCATTGCAGGGAGTCCACTTGGCAGTTCTGGGATTGCCAGATACCGCCCCAGTCTGTGTAGGAAATCTTGTGAAAGAGTTGTTTAATTTATTTTCTAGTTGTTATAGAGGAAGATGGTTTTGTTACATGTAAAATTACAGGTTCGTGTGGTAGCCAACAAGAGCTAGTTTCATCTGATGACCAGTCCCTTGGTAGTGGTACTACTGACCTGTAGAGAATTATTCGGCAGAGAGAAGATCCACCCAGAGTAATGGAGGATTGATCCACAGTTGTGATCCACCAGGGATCATATGTCATCTTTATTTGGTTGTTTAGGAGATTCCTTTGTAATTGTATATGTGACTCTGTGAACGTTCGGGGGTGAGTGTACATTTGTATTTATATTGATATGTACTTTGACATTGTGGTGGTGATTAAAAGATTCGTACTCTGCAATATTAATCAGGATTAGAAGAGTAGCCTAGTGTAGAGCATAATTTGTCACAAGGAGAAACCAAAGAGAAACAGTGGTTAGTGAGGTTGTGATTATTGATGTTGACAAAAATGTTAAGCATATTTCTGAGGAGTGAATCTATTTATATTTGCTGGTTTCATATAACTGATGTGAAGGACACTTTGATGAAGAATATAGTACCAATATTAAACCATACTTTTGGATAATTGTGTTTATTTATTGAGATGTATTCATGTTATGTGATGAGTACGGCAAACAGAGGCTTACGTTACCGGTGAAAGAATCTAATATGTTAGCCTGAGATATATGTGCAAAGACAATCCGAGTTATTTGATGTGTAATGCTGATGGGGCTGTAGCCTAGAATCGGGAGGGAGTTGAGGACCTTGTCCAAGGCATTTTTTATTTTGTACATTTCTTTGAATTAAATGGTAAAATAATTGTTTCCACTTGTCCCTTGTGAGAGTTTCATTGAGAGGTGATAACGTCGACAGGGCAGTTAAATAATGAAGAGAGATAAGAAGGGAACTGTTTGAGAAAACATCTGAGTAACGTGAGGGGAAAATTGAGACACTTGGAGCTCAGTTCGTGTGTGAACACATGATGACATGATTGACTAAGCCTGTAGTTCTCATATAAGTGACGCGATACTTCTCCATAATTAAATATGAGTCTGGGTGATTCCTTTCTGAGGGTACAGGTTGTGACGGTGTTCCCCCCCTTATATTTCTCCCACGCCAGCTGTAAGAGTCATATGCACTTTACCTGAGCATTCTCTACGTTGCGGGCAACAATTTGACGTATGTGGGAGCGTGTAGTGTTCTCGCGTTGGCGAGAAATTCGTAAAAGAAAAGTATTTTGGCCTGTTGTTTAGGCCCTTTAGGACGCCAATATGGCGCCGGCCCCTCCGTTTTGCCGCCAAAACTGTGTGACGTCAGTGGCACCAGATTGGTCACTGACAGTGACAGATTGGTCACTGACAGTACCACGTCACTGACAGTGACGTGGTACAGGGAGCCAATGAAAACCGCCCCTGGCACGTATGACGTCACGAAGGCAGGGGGTCCGGAGATCGTGCCTCTTTGGCGCCACCAGTCTGAGACGACACGTTGTCAAGGTCGGACGTGCGAAAGTTGGTCCTTTCAGGTTGACAGTTGTACCCCGCTCCCATGGATTTTATGCGTCACCCGTAGTCTGCAAGTACTCTGTGAGGTCTTCCTTCATTCCATGTGTTGGACCGAAGATGGAATCGACGGAATATTGAGCAACAAGTGCTACAGGGACAGGTGCTTTGCAAGAAGGGGTGAAGTCTGTGCAGTGACGTATGCGACGTCTGAGGCAGTTCACCCATCTAGTGATGACGTAGCGGCTGGGCTAATCCACCGGGAAGCAGTGGGAGAAGAAAACTAATTGGGAATCAGGACGACTGCAGCCAAGAAGTAGGTTGGCAGCCGTAGTTGTGAGGAGAAGTTGACGGCTGGGAGACCGACTCCAACCCTTCAAGAAGTTGTGGAGGAGCATGGACTTGCGGAAAACAGAGCACGGAGACGACGCATTTATTTTGGGACGTTGATTGGGTTCCTGGAGAATGCATCAATGTGTGTGTGGGGGCGTTCCTTACAACGAGGTGAGAGCCGGGACCAGGAGCTACAATTCAACTCTCACCAGAGGGCGAGTCCACATCAGTGAGGTGGAAGTAGGTGATTCTAGTTTCCCTCCCAATTCCCCTTTAGTCAGCTATATATTTAACCGGAGTATCTTTCATGTCGTGAGCAAGGCTCACTAATGTCTATGTCACGGTAGGACACAGTTGTGAGAAGTGAGGCTGAGAAAGCTCTCACGGCATATATATTTGTGGTGTGTGGATGCACCTGTAATCATTGAAGAGTTTACTGTGTCGTTGATGATTTCTTTCATGTGACATTAATATGATAACTTATGTCAGAGAATATATATATAAGTGTACCAGTTATTGGTGTTAGGCTGTGTGCCCAGCATTTATCTTATTATTATTGATATTGATGAATTGACCCATATATATATGTTGATGTGTTGAATAACATTTCCATGTGTGCAGTGATTAATTGTGTTATCGCCTTCGAAAGGAATTACTGAATCTAAGGACAGTACCGTGGTCAATTGCATTCATTATCATTATCATGAAATACAGTGCATTATGCCATTATCATGAAATACAGTGCATTATGCCATTATAGTGAAATATTATGTTAATTGCTGTAGAAATGAGTTATTGAACTTGAAATCAGTGTGGTGATTCATTGCGTTCTATTGCCATTATAGAAAACATTGTGTTGATGACAAACATAGTGATCCCTGCGAATTTAGAGAAATAGGCGCTTTACGCCAAAGAAACAAGTACATAAGCATTCGCACAGTGAGGGGGGGCCACTCAGCTGACATTAACAGGAGGGGGAGTGTTGCCCTCTAGACGAGCCCCAGTTTTGTGAAGAGAGAGTGACTTACTGCATGTACTTGATGTCTCGTTGTTGATATGGATATAATACCTTGAAGTTTTTAAGTAAAATACAAAATACCTTCGTGTTTGTATTATCCCTCCATATATCTTGTTGCCATAGAACAGTTCCAAAGAGTGAGAGTATTTTTTTTTTGTGAGATATATACAAGAGTTGTTACATTCTTGTACAGCCACTAGTACGCGTAGCGTTTCGGGCAGGTCCCTGGAATACGACCCCCACCTCGAAGAATCGTTTTTTCATCCAAGTACACATTTTACTGTTGCGTTAAACAGAGGCTACAGTTAAGGATTTGCACCCAGTAAATCCTCCCCGGCCAGGATATGAACCCATGACATAGCGCTCGCGGAACGCCAGGCGAGTGTCTTACCAACCATGGACGTTTTCAAGGGGAAGCTGGATTTATTCCTCCAGGGAGTGCCGGACCATCCGGGCTGTGGTGGGTGTGTGGACCTGCGTGCCACTCCAGGCAGCAGCCTGGTGGACCAGGCTCTCACGGCTCGAGCCTGGCCTCGGACCGGGCTTGGGGAGTGGAAGAACTCCCAGAGCCCCATCAACCAGGTATCAACCAACATAGTGTCATTAATGTGCGTTTACAAAAGTGAAATGCAATTCTAAACAGCTTCCATATACCTTGTATACAAATACACACACACACACACATTATACATATACCTACACATATGCCCCTCCCCACCTACATCCACCCACCCACACCCACTCATGTCTCTCCTACTTTGACAGGGTAAGATAGCTCCTACTGAAACCAGTGTGATATTAAACACTTATCCACTGAAGGTGATTAAGATGCTTTTACAAGCTCAGGTTGTAGGTACATGCATTGTATAACAGATGTATTACATATTGTATAGGTACAATACCTTGTATAACAGATGTATTACATAGTCAATCTTGGGTACAAGTCCAATATATCATCAAGAGTTCCAGTATTCATATAGTATTTGCAGAGTTCAGCATACTTCAGCCCAGGAGAGCGAAAGTCACCTAATATGGGACATTCTACAATATAATGTTCAAGAGAGTGCATGTTTTCTCTTTCACATAGTTGACACATTGTGTACTCGACATTTGGGTTTTGAGAAAGCTGCCAGATACGTCTATATCCCAGGCGTATTCTGGCCACTATAACATCACATTGCCGAGTTTTTGCTCTATTAGTTCAATATATAAATGCCTCCTCACAATATTTATCATAATGTTTAATGCTTCAACTTTCAGGTCTTTGTGAATTTGTTAGGTAAGTGAGATTTTCATTAGATATTTAAGTATTCTCTTTGTCACTACTAATGAAACACCTATATCAATTTCAACTACTGGTTTTCTACAAAACAGTCTGTAGGCTGCAGGGAAAGCCTCAGGTACCCTAGAGGATTTACTTGAATCCCAAGTTGTAATGCTTCTAACGTGGTCTGGGAGTACCCAAAGCATAGGTTCGAATCCTCTCATGGCTCCTCCTGATTTTCTCACTGATACATCATGTTAATGTGATTTCTTTTGCATAGCCCGTCCTCCAAACGAAGATCCAAAAGTGATTCCATGCATCCGTCAACCCCCCTGTTTATGAATGAAAAACGGTTTACACAGGACTCGCAACTCAACCCGTCCTCGACTCAAGTCCGTTGCGTTCAGCGGTCGACCCCCACAGACGCATTCATAATTTTTTATGTGCTGTTCATTCAAAATGGGAATTCTCTAAAATAGAAATTAATATTATGGTATATTAGCACTTCCGGAACAAGTGCTTCACTGACGAATTTTGTTCGAACCACAACGCTATAAATGCTTCACCCACGTACTAACAATACAAATAATCGCCAACAGAACCTAAACACCTAACCTATGCCTATATATGCACAATATGCTATTATATTACAATATGAATTTGTGTTTGAGATGATTCCTGTTTAGAATGAACAGCATGTTCGACCACATGTTGGACCAGGGAGCCGGTCGGCCGAGCGGACAGCACGCTGGACTTGTGATCCTGTGGTCCCGGGTTCGATCCCGGGCGCCAGCGAGAAACAATGGGCAGAGTTTCTATCACCCTATGCCCCTGTTACCTAGCAGTAAAATAGGTACCTGGATGTTAGACAGCTGTCACGGGCTGCTTCCTGGGGGTGGAGGTCTGGTCGAGGACCGGGCCGCGGGGACACTAAAGCCCCGAAATCATCTCAAGATAACCTCAAGATAATACCACTACACCATGGAGACTGGTTAGAGACATATAACTGCGTTTGACCAGATTTAATGAGTGAGCTCTCTGCCACTAGTACCACAATTCCACAATACCACTGACGTGTTACTGGACACGGGAAACACCAGTTGGCGACCTTGCAGTTAGTAGTAGAGCCCTTGTTGGGGAGGGCACACGGTTGGGAGAGAGCAGCTGTGTTCTCACTCGTCTTTGGCTATAAAGGCCAGCTGGAGATCGACTGGGATACTCACCTGGCGAAAAGTGGCGCCGCGAGGATTGAGTGAAGACTCGCAGGGCTACGGTGAGTAACAGTTATCGCTAATACTACTGGGTGGTGTCTATGTAGAGAGAGAGACACCCTGACGTGGGCGACCTTTGACAGGGTATCAAGACGGTTACTTATACTTATACTTATACTTACAACTAAGGTAAACCCCGACATTGGCGATCTTGCCAGGTGTCCGGGATAAAGATCTAGTGTACACTGTTACTCACCCCTCGTACTCCCCGACATTGGCGACCTTGCCAGGATTACGATCAGGATTTTGATCAGGATATCGATCAGGATAACGATTAAGGTTGCGATTAGTAGTGTAAAAGGAGACAGATGGGGAAAACATTTTTCAGAAACGGTTGGGCACTTCCATGCCGACTCAACCCCGTCGGGCCAGATCGACCAAAAACTTATTTTAGGTGGTTAGGTTAGGGCACAGTCAGCGCGCACCTGGCTGGCTGGCGGGGTGGGGTGGTTGTCCGTTCCCCCCAGGGGTACCCAGGGCCCACCACCCAGGGTGTACCTGAGGAACTGGTGCCCTATCCTAACCTGTTTTTTCTCGATATGTCTCTTGCTTTTAAGACAAGTCTAAGGCCTCAAGAAGGGAGTCTCTACTTATGGAAGGTACCGAGGATGAATGTTCAATAGATGAAAACCAAAAAATACACTGGTGAAAGGCATATAAACTTTTTTGGAGTATTTTAATGGCATGAGCAAAATTCACGATTTGGGCCAGGGGTGTGACCAGAGTACTATAGTATCAATTTGGGGGCTCCTACTTATGAATAGATCAGAGGGTGAATGTTCAATAGATTCAAACCAAGAAACACAGTTGAAAGCGAATATAGAAGTTTTTGGAGTACTTTAATGAGGCTATGACTGAATAGTATAGGGGGCCCTTGGCACAGCTCCATTTTCTGTAATGGTCAGAGGTGAGCGGTGAGAACGGGGCGCGATTTTTTGACCAATCAGGAGCCGAGTAGAAAAATTCTCTTTCTGTCCCAGGGTCATGGGCCAATCAGGTGAAATTTTCCTTATTTGTCGCTGGGGTGTCACGTGACATGACGTCGGCAATAGGGACCCTCGACCTATGATAACCCCAGTGGGGTCAAGCATAGAAGGGGGGGGGGGTTAAGATTCCTTACAAAGACCAAGTTGGAGATATAGGTGTAGTAAGCCTTATCTTGAATTTACATGATACTGTGGGGTACATTGACATGAAGGGCGAGTCATAGAACAGGATCTGCTTGTGAGATGGGTCATATTAGGGTTTTTAAAGAAGTTAAGATAGCTTTAAAGAGTCCTGTGTGCTTGATAGTGGGTAAATGTTCAGTCAATAATTCTCTTGTTTTGAATCTGAATGAGGGGTCCTAGTTTGCGTTCTAGTTGTAAAATAAGTTCCTTAGTATATTTGCTATGGAAAATGAGCTTTCAGTACTCTATATAATTTGAAATGAGGTCAAGAAAGACATGTTTATGTGCGAGAAGAGTCAGGTTGGAAACTGTTTATTCCAATCATCCTCCCCTTGGCTTTGCTCCGTTTTCTGTAGCTAAAGTAAAGATTCCATTTTCTGTGGCATTCAGTTGATTACTGGTGAAAAAGGCATGCTTGCATTTGTATGGTTCTAACCTGTTTATAGATTTTATAGATATATTTGTAGGGCTTCAAATTAGATTTTAATGTGAAAAATAGCATCAAATGTATATCTATCTTTTTGTAATAAATGTTACAAGCATTAACAATACCTGTGATATTTCATAGAATACGAAAAGAAGCCTAAATAGTGGGGCCTCAGCCATACTGTGTTGGGTTTGACACTTCAAACATTAATTTGACGCTCGTAAATATACTATAAAAGAAAGTAGTTGAGTAGTTTAAGCAATTTAATACATATTAGGAATCTGTTAATATTTCGTATTAAATTTCATTTTTTAACTTAATAGTTTGCAGCTGTAGTGGTGGTGGCCCCCAATAACTTCATGCAACGCTTCGACTGGCACTATCTGTTGCTATGATATGCGTAAAAATTTAAAAGTCGACTCCATCAGTTGCCTTTTATGTCAGTGGTGATATATCAAGTGCAAAGGTTTTCAGAAAATGTTACACCTCCACCTTTCAAAAAGTGAAAAGATGAATTCATTTTGGCATTACTGTCATTACTTTGGAAGTTTTTAATGATAGCACATGCTTAAACAAACTCGCTCGCAAAAACAAACTCATTATTATTTTGGTTCAACTTACACAAATAAACCCAGGGCTTTCACATTCGCGCAAAATACTTAGTCCCTCCCTAAACTTAAAACAGTTGCACAATCTTACTTAAACACATTGCTAAACTCTTATACACAAACAAAAACTCAATTTTTAACTAACACAAATAAACACGGGCTTAGCACATTCACGCAAAAAAAATGCTTAGTCCCCCCTAGACTTGAACAGTCACAATTTTACTGTGCTTTAATTGCCAAAGTCTTCCAAACCTGCACTGGGTCGTTAGTCATACATAGAATCAGCAAGAGCCCACCCCAGTCGCTCACGCGGGCAATAGACATGTTTTTCGCCCAACTGTATTTATTTAAAATAATACGTCAGATAGAAAGAGTTTCGCATTGCTATTATATTTACCTTATAAAGCCTCTTTATAAAAATGATATGCCACTGCGTATTAAGATTGTTTTATAATAAATATTGCATAAATACTTACACGATTTCATAAACAAAAAATTATTTTAATGAGCCATGTTTGGAAGGCATCATCATTACGATAAATACAAACTTTTACACTAACTAACAAGATATATCTCATAGAGGAAAATTTGTTCTTCAGGATATATGTTATTGTTTAAGAGTTTCATTTTGTATAAAATAGTTGCCAATGTTATCGAAACTCTGACCATTAATTTTTTTTAAAGGTTTTCCATGGGAGTAAATCTTGCTTCCTCTCTTTCTCCCACGTGTTTCCTCATTTGGACTGGATGCAGAGTAACCTTCGTGCAAGTCCTGACTCAGTTCCCCAACGTCCAAACTATTGGACGTTGCAAAATTTCACTAAATAATGCGGTATTTTAGTTGCCCCCTCTAATTATAGAGATTTTAATCTCTAAACATTTGAGTGCCAAGAACAACTCTCGTGCAGGTCTGCGTTCAGTTCCCGACGTTCAAGCTTTTTGCTATAGTAAATGTCTCTAAAATGAGGCCGTATCTCGCCCTGACCAACTGTTTTTGGCTCAATTGTAACCCATCCAGCCGCAGTCTGCTGGATAGAAGGGCAGTGGGCCTGATAAAAATAAAAAAAATAAAAAACATAAATTGTTAGACTAGCTCTTTACATATGCTTGTTGTTCAATTTGGTAACTGCTACTAATGCGATGATGATGCAAGAGGAGCCAGTACACATCTATGGATCAACCAATAAAAGCAGCAGACTTCTAGATGTTACTACTGCTCAGCTTAGCCCCCCCCCACTGGATGGGCGGAAGTGCGCAGGAAAAACAGATAAATTATGACACTAGCTCGCCACATATCCCAGTCTTGGTTTTAATTTAGAAACTGCACTTGCGGTCTTTCTCCTGCCCCATTGTTGATGTGTGACAATGGAGATCTGTGGAGGTGCGACTGCACCTTGCGTGACGGGAGATGTCTCCCCACCCCCCATGGCAAGATGGGAATAGGGGGGCTGCATTAATAAAATGAATTAAAACTAACATTCAATTATATATTCTAAACTTATGCAAAAAAAAGCTTTACAATCACGTTTGCAAACTTGCACAAATTAATTTTGGCAATTTTGTTTACCCATTATTTGTTTGTTTTTCTTGCTTGAGCCAAAAATGAATTGTTGGGTTCATTACCAGAGTCCATTTCCCACCGTAGTAACCCTTCCCACTACCCGCCCCACATGATGGGATTCATAATAAATGAACTAAACTAGCATTCAATTATATTCTCAACAAACTTATGCAAACCCCATACAATTACATTAGCAAGCTAACACAAATTCATTGAGCAAGTTTAACTATTCGCATACTTTGCTTCATTATATAATGGAATACGAAAAAGAAATTCGCAGAATTCAGAGATAACACCATCAATGGAGTCCAAGAAATACGCATGTACTTCATTCATAATGATGCGCTGCCAGGAATCTTAGCAAAGTAACCAAAATATTTGCTTACTGTATGTATGTGAAGGATGCACATGACTCTCCGGTTAGGCGGTTGTGGAGTGAGACCAGCAACTGCAGACTTCCCATAGTCGTAAAAATGCTTTGCATAGAGACCGTTGCAAGCCTCTTGTTGAATCACTTAGGGTGCATATATGTGTGTGTGTGTGTATGTAGCAGTGACAATCGTGTAACGATCTTTCAAGAGATTATCACTTACATAGCTAAACAATATGTAGGGTAAAGTTTCCAAATCAATTATGCGGCTCTCGAACCCTTTTCCCCCGCTACATGCGGGAGATCCCTTTTATTTTCAGCTAACATATGCATTATATTCAGGGGGTTCGCCGTGTCATAGCACAACCAAAAGCCCAATATACTCCCCTAATCCCATGTAAATTTAAAAAAATGCATTTCCAATACCCAATATTACATATATATATATATATATATATATATATATATATATATATATATATATATATATATATATAATATAAATATATATATATATATATATATATTTATATATATATTTATATATATTATATTGTGATGATAATCTCTTTCAAGAGAGATTGAGCCTGCTCTTTCCTACAAAGTATGTCAATATACAAGATAATATAGAAGATACGTCCAGCAAGTATCGCCAAACGTTTTTCCCAGAGAGCAAATCGTACCCAGCATACAGTGACACCTGCTACCTACCATCGCCGTAACCAGCAAACTGCTCATCCTTTGCCTGCCTGTCGCTGATTGGCTGGTGTCCCGTCACACCTGCCCTCCGCCTCCGCCACAAGTTGACGTCTGGGCTGCAGTGCGCTAATATCGTCAGAATATCTCAGTGCTCCAAGCAGTTGACATCTCTCGCTGGTAGACTAAGCCTTGGCTTTCGTGTACTAAGGGAGGTGGCAGCTCGAAGCCAGTATTCCAGCATTCATATTTTATTTTGCTATCACTGTAACTCACTTGTCTTAACGTAACTTTTTCTTTGCCAGTGATTATTCATATTATTTTGTTTGTTGACTTGTCTTTCATATTTTATGTGATTAACTTTATTCATGTCTTGTTTTTCTAGAGTAATTAAAATTTCATTGTTAATTTACTTGTGTTTTGTGTGTCTTCCCATTACCTTACCACAGACGAAAGCTCCAGCTTTTTTTTTTTTCTATTATGTGACAAGGCCCTGCCCCTAGCTTTTGAAACAGCCGAACACCAACGCTTTACCATTACATAAAATGGGGGCCTGTCCGGGAGCTTCACTCAGGTACTGGTGCCAAGTAGTAAATTTATTGTAAGCGTACTTGGCTTTGGTAACGTAGCTTTTCACTATTTTTCATATTCAATTTTATTTTCATATGGTGCTGTGTGTATTGTGCATTCCGAGAGTAGCATATGGTGAAGGTGAGACAACTTTGGATTACGTGGTGATTGTAGGCCTCAGTCATTCTCTTAATTGGTCATCTCTCCCTCCGTGTTATTACTCGTGTTTATCATCTTTTGTCCCTAGGATATTTCTCATATTTTCGACAGATCATCATATTGGTACCCTGGTACTGTGGTCTGTCCCCGGGTCAAGTGCACCTAATCTTCTGCAATCTGACAGTAGGAGGATAAAGAGGGCCATAGTTCCTCTCGCACGAACTTTAGTTGCTGAATTGGGACCTCAGCAGCAGTTCTCGTCACCAGTTAACACCTCGCACCCCTACACGTCGGTCAGAGATGATGATATTTACATTGGTAGGGAATTAGCTTTCTTTTTCAGAGCACAAAAGTTCGCTAATTCTCTAAGTATCATATTAATTTCAGTGGGAAAACCTGCTTATGTCCTATAGAGACTCGGCAAGGTATGCCTACATTCTTGGACTACCAATTTTACTTTTGAGGCAATTAACTGTTTCATTTGTTTTAGAAACTCAGTTTCGCTTGTTTAGTAGGATTTTCTTGCCCTTATCCTCTTACATGAGTACCGGGTACAAGATTTCCTGCGACCTTGATTTAATTAATCATTTATCATCTTGTAATTAACATTAATTGTTAAAGATTCCACAGGATAGGTACCAGTTGCCACGTTGTCCTGTTTCTGACATTCACCATATCACAACAGTATATTCATTGTGCATTTATTTGCTAATTTCACCATGTTTCGTCTCCAAGATTTCCGTGCAGATCCAGCAGGTGAAATAGGGACTTTAAGTCGTGCCAAGAGGACTGAATTACACACTCTTGCACATGAGTATCAACTAGAAGTTCCCTACCAAGCCAACAAAAGTGAAATACATAACCTGTTACTGGATCATCTCTTAGAGCAAGGTAAGATAGACTCTGAAACTCACGAAACTTACTTTATTGCAGATAAAACTGATTTGGCAACGATGAAACTCAGACTAGAGCTGGCCAAGATCGAACACGAGCAGCAAAGGGAAGCCCTCGAACAACAAAGGGAAGCAGCTGCCATAAGGAAGGAAGAACAAGAACGTGAAATCGCCCTCAAGGAACGTGAGGTTGCAATACTCCGTGAGCGGGAACGAGTACAGCTTGAAACAAAACAACGCCAATTGGAGATGCAACACGAATATGACAAACAACAAGCAACTTTGACTATGGAATGTCGTCAACGAGAATTCGCGTTGGAAACTTCACACCTCGCTCAACGCCAGCAAGCTACTGCCAATCTTCCCGTCAGTTTCAATATATCACATGCAAGTAAGTTAATGCCACCATTCGTAGAGACAGAAGTTGATGTGTTTTTCACCACCTATGAAACCCTTGCTAATCAACTTAGTTGGCCTGCCAACCAATGGGCAACCCTTCTCAGAGTACATCTTACAGGTAGAGCTGCAGTTACACTCAGTACTTTGGCGTCGGAGAATGAATACCAGACTGAAACAAGCAGTGTTGGACGCCTACCTTCTCTCCACTGAAAGTTATCGAAGGAAATTCCGTGACCACCTGAAGGCAAGTACCACTACCTTTTTCGAGTTTGCTAATGCCAAAAGGAGATATTTTATGAAATGGCTGGAAGCAGCACATGTCTCTACCTTTGCAGAACTCGTCAACCTTATGCTAGTTGAAGAATTCTTGAGGCGTGTGCCGCCTCCTGTCCGTCTATATTTAGCAGATAAAGAAGAAACCGACTACCTAAAGTGTGCTAAGTCGGCTGACACTTACAGCCTCATCCACCGGCTGACACCAGAACCATCTTCCAGTAAGAAGTCGTGGTACAGTTACGAGAAAGTGAGTACCGATCAAGCTGGCTCGCAATTATACTGTAAGTATTGTAGACTCTATGGACATACCATAGATAAATGTGGTAAGTCTCAATACAAAGGAACCACCGAATCACCAAATCCCAAACCAACTCCTCCTAAGTCCGGTAAGCCTGTGATGAATGTTGGTGTTCATGTTAATGATCTTTCTCTTTTCAGTAAGCACCTGTATACTGGAACTTCATCTTCAGTTTAAATGGAACTGTCTCTGCCAACGGTTCAAATCCGGAGGGACGTTTCAAATTGAAGATCTTGAGGGACACAGCGGCTCTTCAATCGATTATTTTGAAGTCAGCTGTGCCCAACATCGCCTACACCGGAGAAACTGTCTTCATCACTGACCTCGCTGCTACCACTCCTTATCCTCTCGCCAGAGTCCACCTGAATTGTCCCTTCGTGAGCGGAGAAGTCCAAGTCGCCATCAGGGAAAAGCCTTTTCCCATGCCTGGAGTGCAACTTCTCCTGGGCAACGACTTGGCAGAAGACCTGCAACCGACCAACCTGATCGTCATAGACAAACCCCAGGTGTGTACCTCTGTGATGGATAATCCCATTTTTGAGTATGTTCCAGCAAAGGTTCAAGAGAGTGATGAAGTTTCTCCTCCGGTTTTAGTGACCACCCGTGCACAAGCCGCACGACCACAGCCAGCTGACTCTACTGCTACCACTGGCCCTCAAGACCCTCAGAAACTACCCCCGAATCTGACCAAGTTGGAGTTCCGTAAGTTACAGAGGGAAGATCTTACCTTGACACCATTATTGTTCCAGGCTGAGACTCAACCCGACAGTATTCCTGGGTTCTTCCTAGAGAACGAGTTGCTCTACCGCAGATATAGACCCAGTAAACTGAAGGAGGAGGACGATTGGGCCAACGTCGAACAACTAGTGATTCCTGCCAGCCTGCGGCCCACTATTCTACACCTGGCCCACGGAGCACTCTCCCACTACGGATTTAACAAGACTTACCATGGAATCCGTCAAGACTACTACTGGCCAGGTATGGTAAATAGCGTCAAACAGTACGTCAAACAGTGTCATACATGTCAGATGGCAGGTAAACCGAACATCTCTATTCCCAGAGCGCCACTGATTCCCATACAGGTGCCTGCGGAACCTTTCCACAGACTTATTATAGACTGTGTTGGTCCTTTACCTCGGACCAGTTCAGGTAACGCCCAAACCATCCTGTGTCCTACCACCAGATTCCCCATAGCAGTTCCAGTAAAGAACATTACGGCTGCTACGGTTGTGAAACACTTATTGAAGATCTTCACCCAGTATGGATTTCCAAGGGAGGTTCAGAGCGACTGTGGCACCAACTTCACCAGTGATCTCTTCAAGAGGACACTGGAGGAGTTCAACATCAAACAGGTATTGTCCAGCCCCTATCATCCTGCTTCACAGGGTTCTCTTGAGCGTAGTCATCAGACTATTAAAGCACTCCTGAAGAAGTTTTGTAATGAAACCTCTAAGGATTGGGATAAGCAAATCGACCTTATCATGTGTATATAAAGAAGTCTTCCCCATGAGTCCCTAGGAGTATCTCCTTATGAGATGCTCTACGGACGTAAGTGCCGTACTCCCCTCAAGGCTTTCAAAGACTCTCTACGTGATGCCACCTTCAGTGAGCATCAGAATGTGCCCCAGTTTCTTCAAAACCTACAACACATTCTAGAGAGAGTCCACAGTTTTGCCCAAGATAATCTATTGAAAGCACAGGAGAGGA
>NC_091185.1:20301217-20346217 GCF_040958095.1 Procambarus clarkii
ACTTCCATTACAGCAGTCCCAGGTCGACTCTGTAATCAGACACGTCATCAGTAACAGGGACACACAAAAGCACCTCACTTACAGGCTTAGACACAAACGCCCGACGTATCCATTCCATAGATGGCGTTCCTGTCTAAGCTCCACCTCACCAGAGGTCAGCAGCGGCTGTGTTACGAGCTAATCAGGACTGGAAACTAGCCCTTGTGGCCAGTACACCTCGTCCTCACCAGGTGTCGTCGTCCATTTGGAGGGGTTTCGGGAGCTGACCCACAGATGGCGTGGTCGTCACTGCTCCAGGCTCGGATGCTGGATTCGGGTCCATAACACCTCCCCACCAAAAAGAATTTGGTTTGGGTTTCTATAAAGAAAAACACAAACCAAATTAGTACGTGGATACAACTCCACACAGACCCACATACATATGAACTGGAGCGGCGAGGCTGTCTTGTCCACAGAACTGTCCCACTGAGTAATTCTGGCACAGATGAAACTTGAAGATGGTAGGCAATGGCTTGCCTGTTGCAACTTCCCACATCTCCACTGCGATGTCAAGCAGGGGCATATTCTCACATCTCTCGAGTAAGGATTGGTATCGACACGATCTGGGTCGACTTGACACTTCCCTGTGTCGTGACACCGATGATGGCTGATCACCGACGGCATTTCTAGTACCGGTCCGACGGTCCTTCAGGGAGACGGGAACCTGGAATACAGGGGTTTGATAATTCAGAGTGACGGCGATAGCGGGTAAAACAGTACTCACCGCATACTCCTCTACTAGGTCCACACCTAGTCCCAACAGGGCTGTTCGTACATCGAAGATGGCATTCGCTCTGCCACCGTCAGGTCGACCAACGTTCCGTATAACGCTGCATTTAGGCTCAGTAATCACGCGGGGGTGTCAACCTGTCGGAAACAGACACTCATATTATCACATCTCGTACCTCCCGTATCTACCATCACCTTCCAGGTTCCTCCTTCGACTGCACTACTCACAGTGCACGTCTCCAATCCCTGGGGTCTTTTCGCGATGTTCAAGGAAGCCATCATCTGTCGGGTTGTCCACTGGTCCTTACTGAGAACACATATGAGAACAAAACAAAACACCGCTAAGAAACATTTGGCTAACTTAGGGATAAGCTTCCTGAGCCTGTCATGTCCATAACCGGCTATAACCATCAGCCTGGTTTGGACCGAAGAGGGCCCTAGACCTTTCGCACATACCTCACATACCTCCGACGTTTGGGGAATCTCTGGCTTGTTCAATGAACGCTGTACCTTGCCATACCGCAAGTACACATCCGCCTTCGCTCCAGACTCTTTGGTATCCGTGGGTGCTTGCACACTAGACCTCTCTCCATGCTCAGTTGCCTCTACCATCATAACCGTATGTTCCTCGTCGGGAGAAGAATCAGGAGACTCTGCTATAATGCGGTTGATCTGCGGGTGAGAGGAAGGATTAAACACATTTAATTCCGAACCTTTCCGTACCTGGATATTACCACTGCCTGCTATCACCTCTGACCTTGCTGTTTCGGCTGACTCGTCCGCGACCTTGGGAAGATTGATGCTCCAATCTGTCACCAAGTCGTTGGCTAGTACCACGTCAATCCCAGCTATAGGCAGGGTATCGACTACTGCCAACGCACATGTGCCGCTGAAGTAAAGCGAGTCGAGGTGTATCGGCACTAAGGGGGCGATGTACTGCGTCCTAGGAAACCCAACCAGGATAACCTTTTGTCTCCCATCTACACTTACTCCCTCGGGTAACGAGTTTCTCACGATCAGGGACTGGGCTGCTCCACTATCTCTGAGCACTACAACTGCTCTACCAGTATGATCACTCGATACATACCTGCCTGAAGTGTGAGGGGCGAACAGACTTGGTTCTTCCTGAGTAGTCGTAGACTGGCTTCCTGCTGGTGATGTCACACAGCTCATCATCATCACCTCCCTACGAGCGCCGTTACCTCTTCTGCCTCGGCACATAGCAGCTACATGCCCTTTCTGCCCACAAGTCCAGCACACCATATTCCTCCTCGGACTCCGGTGTTTCGGACTGCTAGGACTGGTCCTTCGAGGGCTACTTGGGGGCGTCTTCTTAGCGCTTCGTGGGACGGGAGTCTCCTCTTCGTCAGGAGGTTTGTCAAACCGGCGGGGTAATTCCTCGGGACGTACTTAGCAGACGGCCTATGATTCAGGATGTATTCCTCAGCCATGGTGGCTGCCGCACTCAAGGTCTCTACCTGCTGTTCCTCTAGGTATGTCTTCAGATCTCCAGACAGACAGTCCTTGAAGTCCTCTAACAGTATGAGCTGCTCGAGGTCTTCTTTGGTCTCCACCTTCCGAGAGGCACACCACTCCTGGAAAAGTCGCTCCCTGATAGTGGCGAATTCGGTGAAAGTGTGCTCTGAGGTCTTTTTCAGGTTCCTGAACTTCTGCCTGTAAGCCTCAGGTACCAATTGGTACGCCATGAGCATGACCTTCTTCACCTTGTCATAATCGCCGGAGTCGTCAAGGGATAACGTGGAGTAGGCGATTTGGGCCTTCCCAGTCAAGACTGACTGTATCATGATGGCCCAATTCTCCCTTGGCCACTCCAAAGAGGCAGCGACTTTCTCGAAGGCTGCGAAGAACTTCGAAACTTCCTTCTCGTTAAACTTCGGGACCATTTTGATGTTCCTTACCGGATCGAAACTACTGGTTTCCGTTGTTGGCCTCCGACCACCTAACCGCAATACTTCTAGTTCATGTTGTCTCTCTTTTTCTTTTTCTTCTCTCTCTCGCGCTTCTCTTTCTCGTTTCTCTTTTCTTTCTCGCTCTTCTCTTTCTCTTTCTCGCTCTTCTTTCCTTTCTTTTAATTCTAAACACCTCATCTCTAATTCTTTATCTTTCAATTCTCGTTCTATTTCTAATTTCTTCCATTCAATCTCACGATTTATTTCCAAGGCACGCATTTTGACAGTTAGCAAGCTTATATTCAGCTCACCTGCATCGCTGTCAATGTCACTGCCTTTATCTTCCTTTTCAGTGGAAGCTATTTCCTCACTTTCTTTTGTACCTGGTGTCTCATCTTCCTGTTTTTCTTCGGCCTTCACATGCCGGTGCACCTTGGACAAGATCTCCACACGGGAATCACTGGCACGTATCTTGATCTCCAGGTAGGCACTCACCAGTACGAGTTATTGTTTGCCCAGATATTTCAATCTGGCAAGACACTCCTCCCTGTTCAGAAAAGCCTGAACATCGTCCAGATCGTCGATGGTCGATTTTTCTGCCATTGTCACTGAGATGGAAGCACTTAACTAGCACTTAACACACCGCTTTCACTTTAGCACTTAACGCACCGAGCACTGTTCAACGTCAATATTGCACTTTATCGCACCTGGCGCCTCACTTGCCAATATTGCACGTAATTACTCCGGGCACCGCACTACACAATATTGCACTTAATCACAGCGAGCACTTCGCTCTACAATATTACAGTTAATCACAGCAAGCACCGCACTGCACAATATTGCACTTAGTCACTCTGAGCACCGCACAGGACGTATAACGTCCTAATAGTCACACACAGGGGGAATTATTTACAGGGATTACGCCACTTCACCACCCCTGTCAAACATACTTGACAAGGGGTCGGATCCCGCTGGGGATGCCAATTATGTTACGGCCTTCTCGGGTCGCAACCGGGTTCTTTCTCAGATGTTGTTAGAGATAGGGTATCCGGCCCCAAGCTAGTAGTGGCTTTCAAGGGATGTGATCCGTAACGCAAGTAAATTAAAGGGGAAGGGAAATAAAGTAAAAAACTTAATATAATATATTATCACCGTCACCAATAAATAAGATATAAACGATTACACGGGGGGGGGGGGTATAAACACTATAATACACGATGTAGTCTTCCTCTGAAGACCCTGGACGTTCACGGTGCCAAGCTCTTGGTGCTCTCGTGGCCTCACGACGAATCCTTCGAGAATCTTGAGTCTACCCCGGCCACAGTCCAGCCAAAACACAGTTCCACTGGGGGCACCGTCGTGGAGGCCGTCAACCACAAGTCCAGCAGATAGCTGGCAGGTTCCAAATCAGCGACGCTGGTTAGGCCACTCCACGAGCGATACTAGGGTCGCGCCCTAGTCAGGAACCTCGTGTGATATCACAGATCACTCCTTTCCACAACACCCCAGTGGTTAAGCGTCTCCACCAGTCAGTCCCGGGTATGACAATCCTTCAACTGCCGCTTCACAGGCAGGGTAACACCACAGTGTTCATCCGGGGGGCGACTCACAGCTGCTGCAGCAAACACTTGGTGATGAGACGGCTGCCTTGGGTAGACTGACTCAACTTCCATTACAGCAGTCCCAGGTCGACTCTGTAATCAGACACGTCATCAGTAACAGGGACACACAAAAGCACCTCACTTACAGGCTTAGACACAAACGCCCGACGTATCCATTCCATAGATGGCGTTCCTGTCTAAGCTCCACCTCACCAGAGGTCAGCTGCGGCTGTGTTACGAGCTAATCAGGACTGGAAACTAGCCCTTGTGGCCAGTACACCTCGTCCTCACCAGGTGTCGTCGTCCATTTGGAGGGGGTTTCGGGAGCTGACCCACAGATGGCGTGGTCGTCACTGCTCCAGGCTCGGACGCTGGATTCGGGTCCGTAACAACAACCCTGAAGCTATCCTGCCTTGACCTGACGTTAATTGTTGCACCTTCTTTTTTTGGGGAAAGTGATGTTTTTGCATCAACCCAACCGCCCTTGCCCATACCTCTGATACCAAAATCTTGGTTCCATATATGGTATCTTATTCTTATGACACAGCCAATCCATCCCAACCTAACCTCTATTAACTATGGGTTTAATGACCATTTTTCTCTACATCAGTTCAAACACAACCCAACCTCATATAAATGGATTTGAACTCCATTTGTACACATGTTCTTAGGAAACATGATAAGATTCGCCATATCTCTATCATTAAATAATCAAATTTTCCTTAACCTAGCCTATAATCAACCCCCCCCTCCAATTGGGGACAAATTTGTGTTAAATTTGGGTTATATTAAGCTAATGTGAAAATATATTCCTACTTTAATTCTTTAATATTCATAATTTGCCAGAATTTCGAGGGGGGGGGGATTATAGGCTAGGTTAAGGAAAATTTGATTATAAACGATAACATAGATAATATAAACGATGAGAGCAACAGTGAGACAGAGTGCATAGATGATGGAATTGAATGGAATTGAGACGAAAAACGGAGATGGCTCCACTAAAGAGGTAGACAAGACAGTCACAGATATAAATACCTTGAAAAACGCAAAACCGGAACACATTTGCAAATTCTACGCTAAAGGAATATGCAAATATGGAAAATTAGGAGCAAAATGCCATTTTCTGCATCCTCGAAAATGCAGGAACATGTTGGAGAGGGGTACATGCCGTTTTGGAACAGGGTGTAGATACTTCCACCCTAAATTATGTAAATTTTCAATTAGGGACAAAAAATGCTACAATCTTCAGTGTCCGGAATTCCATGTGAGAGGTACAGAGCGTTATAGACGGGAAGATCAATATGACACTACTGGAAATTTTTTAGAGGAAGGCAGAAACAGAGTAGTAAATATAAGAGAGAGGAACAGTCAGATGGAACCACTACAGGATTACAGAGGGGTACGGAGATACCCACAAGACTGGAATTCAAATTACCAACAAGCACACAGGTACTACACCAGACAACACCCGTCCTACTACCAAAACTGGACGAATCACTTCCAAAACGACACACCCTGGACGCAAACACAGTGGCCTCCTTACCAGAGCCTCAGATATTAACACCAGGTAAGGCTTCCAGCACTTCCGCTAACACGATAACATCATTTATATTTGCCAACATCCAGGGTATAAAAACACGCAAAACCAACAAAGTTCAATTTATAGATGGTCTCCTTCATGAGGCAAATGCAGTGTTTGCAGCCCTAATAGAAACCCTCACAAAGGACTACCATGATGGTGAAATATGGATCTCAGAGTACAATCTTTTCAGATGTGATAGGAAACACCGGCTTCAGGGTGGGGTCAGCCTCTACATCAAAGACACACTCATCTGTACTGAGCTGCTAAACACCTCAAATGATATGGTGGAAGTGCTGATAATCAAAATAGAGATTTTAAATGTAGTTATTGTCCTTGTATATAAGTCACCGGAGGCAAACCCTCAGCAGTTTAAAGACCAACTAATGAAAATAGAACACTGCTTGGAAAACCTCACAAATCCAGCTCCGAACATCATCCTGCTTGGGGACTTCAACCTACGGCACCTGAAATGGAAGCACCTGGCTAATACAGTAATATCAGAAAGAATAACAGGAAGTAGCCTAAATGAACAGGCACATGCAAATGACTTGCTACGGATGTGCGACAGGTTTGCCTTAAACCAGCAAATAGTAGAACCAACTAGGAAGGAGAACACGCTGGACCTCATTTTCACTAATAATGATGAATTGATCAGGAACATAATGATTACAAATACCTGTTACTCAGATCACAACTTAATTGAAGTTATGACAACCATGGGGAGTAGACCTTCAAAACCAGTCCAGATTCCCGGTGGAGGAGATTTCAGCAAATTCAACTTCAATAATAAACAGATAAACTGGGAGCAAAAAAACCAGGACTTCACAGAAATAAACTGGGAAGAACAGCTAGAAAATGCAAACCTGAACCAGTGCCTGGAAAAAATAAGCTCAGTAGCACTAGAAATATGTTCAAACCGCATACCTCTAAGAAAAATGAAGAAGAGATGCAGATTGGAACGGGAACGTCGTTCCCTATATAGGCGAAGAAAACGAATCGCGGAACAACTTGAGAGTCGCACCCTATCTCAAGAACGGCGAAGAAGGTTAGGTAGAGAAATAGAAACAATTGAACGGAAGCTACAAGAATCATACAAAACCCAGGAGAGGCAAAGAGAGCAAAAGGCCATCAGTGAAATAGAAAGAAATCCGAAATATTTTTTCTCCTATGCAAAATCAAGATAAAAAACCACATCTAGTATCGGGCCCCTGCGAAAGGGAGATGGAACTTTCACCGATGACAACAAAGAAATGAGCGAGCTACTGAGGACGCAGTACGACTCTGTTTTCAGCGAGCCATTAAACACACTAAAGATTGATAACCCAAATGAATTTTTCATGGATACGATACCAACATCAAATCATATATCAGACGTCACCCTATCCCCACTGAATTTTGAAGAAGCCATAAACAGTATGCCTATGCACTCTGCACCAGGCCCGGATTCTTGGAACTCCATATTCATAAAGAACTGTAAAAAAACACTATCGCAGGCCCTCCACATTCTGTGGAGACAAAGCCTAGATACTGACGTTATTCCTGATATACTAAAAACAGCAGAGATAGCACCACTTCATAAAGGAGGAAATAAGGCAGAGGCAAAAAATTACAGATCGATAGCGCTAACATCGCACATCATAAAAATTTTTGAGAGAGTGCTAAGAAGTAAAATCACAAAATACATGGAATCACAGCAACTCCATAACCCCGGACAACATGGTTTCAGAACAGGGCGCTCTTGCCTGTCGCAGTTGCTGGACCACTATGATATGACATTCGATGCTATGGAAGACAAACATAACGCGGATGTAATTTACACAGATTTCGCAAAAGCTTTTGATAAATGTGACCATGGTGTTATTGCACATAAAATGCGTTCAAAAGGAATTACCGGAAAAATAGGCAGATGGATCTACAAAAATAGGCAGATGGATCTACAATTTCCTGACCAACAGAACCCAATGTGTAATAGTCAACAAAATAAAATCCAGCCCATCAACCGTGAAGAGCTCAGTCCCCCAGGGTACTGTGCTTGCTCCAGTACTTTTTCTCATCCTCATTTCGGACATAGACAAGAACACAACCTATAGCACTGTATCATCCTTTGCAGATGACACTAGGATCTTCATGAGAGTAGGCAACATGGCACCATAGAGGACACGGCGAACCTCCAGTCAGATGTAGATCAGGTCTTTCTATGGGCTACAGAAAATAATATGGTGTTTAACGAAGATAAGTTCCAGCTCATGCGCTATGGAAAAAATGAAAATATGAAAACGGAAACCACGTACAAAACTCAGGCAAATCATAACATAGAACGAAAAGGCAATGTAAAGGATCTGGGTGTACTCATGTCGGAAGACCTTACCTTTAAAGAACACAATAAAGTAGCCGTCACAACTGCAAGAAAAATGACAGGTTGGATAACAAGAACTTTTCACACTAGAGATGCTATACCGGTGATGATACTTTTCAAAACGCTTGTGCTCTCTAGGGTAGAGTACTGCTGCACAATGACAGCACCTTTCAAAGCTGGAGAAATTGCTGACCTGGAGAGCGTGCAGAGATCCTTTACTGCTAGAATCCACTCAGTAAAACATCTAAACTATTGGGACCGACTAAAGAGCCTAAAACTGTACTCCCTTGAGCGCAGGCGGGAGAGGTACATAATAATTTACACGTGGAAAATATTAGAGGGGCTGGTCCCAAACCTGCACACAGAAATAACATCACATGAGACCAGAAGGCATGGCAGGATTTGCAGAATACCCCCGTTGAAAAACAGAGGTGCAACTGGTACTGAGAGAGAACTCTATCAACATCAGAGGTCCGAGACTGTTCAACACGCTTCCACAACACATAAGGGGCATAACTGGCCGACCCCTCACAGTGTTCAAGAGAGAACTGGATAAGCACCTCCAAAGGATACCTGATCAACCAGGCTGTGACTCATACGTCAGGCTGCGAGCAGCCGCGTCCAACAGCCTGGTTGATCAGTCCGGCAACCAGGAGGCCTGGTCGACGACCGGGCCGCGGGGACGCTAAGCCCTGGAAGCACCTCAAGGTAACCTCAAGGTAGGATAGGTGAAACTTGGGTGAAATGGGCTTTGGCTGTGATATGATTTGGCATATTTTTACCAATATTTAATGGGGAATTGTCATTAATTGGGATGAAATTAGGTAGATGGCCACAGCACTAACACTATGAAATGATCTTGGGAATGGGGAATATGTGGTGACTGGATAATGGGCATTGGAAATGAACGTTATTTTTAGATGAGATAGAGAAAACTCTGGTGAATTGGGCTTTGGCTTGAACAAATCAGGCCTATTCCTGGGGGTGGGGTGGGGGTTGAGTGGGTGGGGGAGGGGGAGGGACAGTGAAATTTAGCTTTTGGTTCTTATATGATTAGTTACATTTAAATTCAGTTTTAGTTTTTTTTTATAATTGGAGATAACTTTTGGAGGCCTTGTCTTTAAACTGGAGTAAATTTAAATAAATTTAGCTTGGGCTTTTTTTTTTTAAGCTTTTGGAAATTGGGCTTTTGGTTGTGCCATACACAACAAATTTTAGGTAAAATTACCTGGAGGGGTGCAGCACTAACTCTTATGAAATGGTCTTGGGGATGTTGTATAATATGCGTTGGCTGTGTATATATATATATATATATATATATATATATATATATATATATATATATATATATATATATATATATATATATATATATATATATATATATATATTTATATATATATACATATATATATTTATATATATATATATATATATATATATATATATATATATATATATATATATATATATATATATATAATGCGTTGGCTGTATATATATATATATATATATATATATATATATATATATATATATATATATATATATATATAATGCGTTGGCTGTATATATATATATATATATATATATATATATATATATATATATATATATATATATTAGTATATTTTGGTAGCAGTCTTTCCTGTAGACATATATTATTAAATATGACCGAAAAAGTAAGATTAATAATTCTAACACGAATTTTCTCAATCTTTCGTACATTACGCTTCACTGTTGGAGGTAAATCAAAAATCACTTCTCCAAAATTCATTTTTATTTCTAGTCTGACGCGACACGGGCGCGTTTCGTAAAACTTATTACATTTTCAAAGACTTCACAAATACACAACTGATTAGAACTTACGTCTCTCTGATATTATATCTACATTTGAGTGAGGTGGGAAGGGTGATGTGGCATTAACACAAGACAGAACAGGAGGGGATATTAATAGGGTATTAAAAGTATCAACACAAGACAGAACAGAAACAATGGGTATTGAATAGAAGTGTTTGTAGAAAGCCTATTGGTCCATATTTCTTGATGCTTCTATATTGGAGCGGAGTCTTGAGGTGGGTAGAATATAGTTGTGCAATAATTGGCTGTTGATTGCTGGTGTTGACTTCTTGATGTGTAGTGCCTCGCAAACGTCAAGCCGCCTGCTATCGCTGTATCTATCGATGATTTCTGTGTTGTTTACTAGGATTTCTCTGGCGATGGTTTGGTTATGGGAAGAGATTATATGTTCCTTAATGGAGCCCTGTTGCTTATGCATCGTTAAACGCCTAGAAAGAGATGTTGTTGTCTTGCCTATATACTGGGTTTTTTGGAGCTTACAGTCCCCAAGTGGGCATTTGAAGGCATAGACGACGTTAGTCTCTTTTAAAGCGTTCTGTTTTGTGTCTGGAGAGTTTCTCATGAGTAGGCTGGCCGTTTTTCTGGTTTTATAGTAAATCGTCAGTTGTATCCTCTGATTTTTGTCTGTAGGGATAACGTTTCTATTAACAATATCTTGTACATTAGCTGTCATACAGCTTTCCGGTAGGTATCTTGTTTCCAGTGATCTGTTATACACCATAGAGAGTGGCACACTTAGTGCTTCTGCACCTTCTTTTGGTATCCACGGTGAGATTCTGTCAGGCCCTACAGCTTTTGTCACATTCAACTCCAACAGATTCCTTTTGACCTTATCACTGGTGAGGTCAAATTTCTCTAAGGTTGCTTGGTTTCCTTCCTCCTCATTAAGTGCAGGGGATTCTCCTTGTTCTTTTGTGAAGACCTCCTAGAATCTCTTGTTGAGTTCTTCACACACCTCCTTATCATTCTCTGTGTATCTGTTCTCCCCTATTTTCAGTTTCATCACTGCTGTTTTCCTCCTGAAGTGGCTGTGTAGCAGTTTGGGTTGGGTCTTAGCTTTACTCGCAATGTCATTTCATACTGTCTCTCTGCTTCTCTCCTCACTGTGAGGTACTCATTTCTTGCTCTCTGATATCTCTCCCTGCTCTCTGGTGTCTTGTTATTCTTGTAGTTTCTCCATGTTCTTTTACTCAATTGCTTCGCTACCGTACATTCCTGGTGGGACCATGGATTCTTCTGTTGGTTTTCGTTTTTCTCCTTTTGGACCGGGATAAACCTGTCTGCAGCTTCCTGACACTTCTTTTTGACATAGTCCATCTTATCCTGTTCAGTTTTCTCTTCGAGTTCAATCTCCCATGGAATTCCCCTTAGGAAGTTCCTCATCTCGTTATATTTTCCTCTTCGGTAATTCAGTCTTTTCCCTTCCGATCCCATTCTTGGATAGGTTGTCCCTACCTCTACCAAATACTCAAATGTCAATACACTGTGGTCACTCATTCCAATGGGGCTTCAAATTTGACTTATTTCTAACTCATTCAAGATGAATATCAGTTCGAGTCTAGCTGGTTCGCCATTTCCTCTCATTCTTGTGGGTTCCCTGAAACGTTGACTCAGAAAGTTCCTTGTTACAACTACCAAGAGTTTAGCTCTCCAGGTATCTGCACCTGGATGTGGATCTCCATTCACCCAGTCTATCTTTCCATGGTTGAAATCGCCATGATATGGATTCTGGTGCCATTACTGCAGGCAACTGCGGCTGCTCTCTCTCTTATATTATTGGTTGCCATGTTGTTCCTTTCAAGCTCTTGTCTGGGTCTTCTGTCATTTAATGGAGGGTTGTAAATGACTGCTACTATTATCTTAGGTCCATCCATTGTCATAGTTCCTGCTATGAAATCTCTGAATCCGTCACAGCCCGGAATGTATGTGTGTGTCTGTGTGTGTATACTCACCTAGTTGTGCTTGCGGGGATTGAGGTCTGGCTCTTTGGTCTCGCCTCTCAACTCAACCTTAAATTAAGGTGTGTGTGTGTGTGTGTGTGTGTGTGTGTGTGTGTGTGTGTGTGTGTGTGTGTGTGTGTGTGTGTGTGTGTGTGTGTGTGTGTGTGTGTGTGTGTGTGTGTGTGTGTGTGTTGGGTGTGTGTGTGTGTGTGTGTGTGTGTGTGTGTGTGTGTGTGTGTGTGTGTGTGTGTGTGTGTGTGTGTGTATGTATGTGTGTGTGTACTCACCTAATTGTGCTTGCGGGGGTTGAGCTCTGGCTCTTTGGTCCCTCCTCTCAACCGTCAATCAACTGGTGTACAGATTCCTGAGCCTACTGGGCTCTATCATATCTACATTTGAAACTGTGTATGGAGTCAGCCTCCACCACATCACTTCCTAGTGCATTCCATTTACTAACTACTCTGACACTGAAAAAGTTCTTTCTAATGTCTCTGTGGCTCATTTGGGTACTCAGCTTCCACCTGTGTCCCCTTGTTCGCGTCCCTCCAGTGTTGAATAGTTCATCCTTGTTTACCTGGTCGATTCCTCTGAGGATTTTGTAGGTTGTGATCATGTCCCCCCCTTACTCTTCTGTCTTCCAGTGTCGTAAGGTGCATTTCCCGCAGCCTTTCCTCATAACTCATGCCTCTTAGTTCTGGGACTAGTCTAGTAGCATACCTTAGGACTTTTTCCAGCTTCGTCTTGTGCTTGACAAGGTACGGGCTCCATGCTGGGGCCGCATACTCCAAGATTGGTCTTACATATGTTGTGTACAAGATTCTGAATGATTCCTTACACAGGTTCCTGAACGCCGTTCTGATGTTAGCCAGCCTCGCATATGCCTCAGACGTTATTCTCTTTATGTGGGCTTCAGGAGACAGGTTTGGTGTGATATCAACTCCTAGATCTTTCTCTCTGTCTGTTTCATTAAGTACTTCATTTCCTATTCTGTATCCTGTGTCTGGCCTCCTGTTTCCACTGCCTAGTTTCATTACTTTGCATTTACTCGGGTTGAACTTCAACAGCCATTTGTTGGACCATTCACTCAGTCTATCGAGATCATCTTGTAGCCTCCTACTATCATCCTCTGTTTCAATCCTCCTCATAATTTTTGCATCGTCGGCAAACATTGAGAGGAACGAATCTATACCCTCTGAGAGATCATTTACATATACCAGAAACAGTATAGGTCCAAGGACTGACCCCTGCGGAACTTCACTTGTAACGTCTCGCCAATCTGAGACCTCACCCCTCACACAGACTCGTTGTCTCTTATTGCTTAGGTACTCCTCTATCCACCGGATTACCTTCCCTTTCACTCCAGCCTGCGTCTCCAACTTTCGCACTAGCCTCTTGTGTGGCACTGTATGAAAGACTTTCTGACAATCCAAAAATATGCAGTCTGCCCACCCTTCTCTTTCTTGTCTTATTTTTGTTGCCTGGTCGTAGAATTCAAGTAACCCTGTAAGGCAGGACCTGCCATCCCTGAAACCATGTTGATGCTGTGTTACAAAGTTCCTTCGCTCCAGATGCTCCACTAGTTTTTTTCGCACAATCTTCTCCATCAGCTTGCATGGTATGCAGGTTAGGGACACAGGCCTGTAGTTCAGTGCCTCCTGTCTATCCCCTTTCTTGTATATCGGGACTACGTTAGCTGCTTT
This sequence comes from Procambarus clarkii, assembly GCF_040958095.1. NCBI lineage: Eukaryota > Metazoa > Arthropoda > Malacostraca > Decapoda > Cambaridae > Procambarus > Procambarus clarkii. Next base: position 20,314,935 of record NC_091185.1, read on the forward strand.
CCAAATATCTGGCAGTTCCCCTGTTGCCAGTGATTTGTTATACACTATGGAGAGTGGTAGGCACAGTTCTCCTGCTCCTTCCTTTAGAACCCAAGGGGAGATTCCATCTGGGCCTATAGCCTTTGTTTACATCCAGCTCTAGTAAACACTTCCTTACTTCCCCGTTGGTAATCTCAAACTCTTCCAGTGGTTCCTGGTTAGCTATTCCCACACTTACCTCTGGAACTTCTCCTTGCTCTAAGGTGAAGACCTCCTGGAATTTTTTATTCAATTCCTCACACACTTCCTTGTCATTTGTAGTGAATCCTTCCACCCCTATCCTTAATTTCATAACCTGTTCCTTTACTGTTGTTTTTCTCCTGATGTGACTATGCAACAATTTAGGCTGAGTCTTTGCCTTGCTTGCGATGTCATTTTCGTACTGTCTTTCTGCCTCTCTTCTCATCCTGACATATTCATTCCTGGCATTCTGGTATCTTTCTCTGCTCTCCAGTGTCCTGTTATTCCTATAGTTTCTCCATGCCCTTTTACTTTGCTGCTTAGCTAGCCCACATCTCTGATTAAACCATGGGTTTCTCATTTTCATTTCTCTGTTTTCCTTTTGGACTGGGACAAACTTGTTTGCTGCGTCCTTGCACTTCTGTGTGAAGTTATCCATCATATCTTGGGCCGTCTTTCCCCTGAGTTCTGTTTCCCATGCTATATCTGTTAGGAATTTTCTTATCTCCTCATAGTTTCCCTTTCGGTATGCTAACCTTTTGGTTTCGGTATCCCTCCTCGAGTTCAATAACCCTTCTTCAATTAAGTACTCAAACACCAGAACACTGTGGTCGCTCATTCCTACTGGGTCCTCAAAACCGATTTTTCTTATGTCGGAGTCGTTCAGAGTGAAGACTAGGTCGAGTCTCGCTGGTTCATCATTGTGTGTGTGTGTGTGTGTGTGTGTGTGCGTGTGTGTGTGTGTGTGTGTGTGTGTGTATTCACCTAGTTGTGTTTGCGGGGGTTGAGCTTTGCTCTTTCGGTCCGCCTCTAAACTGTCAATCAACTGTTTACTAACTACTTTTTTTTCACCACACACCACCCCCCCCCCCCAGAAAGCAGCCCGTGACGGCTGACTAACTCCCAGGTACATATTTACTGCTAGGTAACAGGGGCATCCAGGGGTGAAAGAAACTTTGCCCATTTGTTTCTGCCTGGTCGGGAATCGAACCCGCGACACAGAATTATGAGTCCTGCGCGCTATCCACCAGGTTACCAGGCCCCCTCGCGGGGGGCCTGGTAACCTGCTGGTAACCTGGTAACCTTCCAGCTCCAATAGGTGCTTCTTGACCTCATCTCTTGTAATTTCGAACCTATCCAAGGTCACCTGGTTTGCTGCCACCTCTTCTAGCGCCGCGACATCTCCCTGTTCTATTGTAAAGACCTCCTGGAACCTTTTGCTGAGTTCTTCACACACCTCTTTGTCATTCTGTGTACCTGTCCTCGCCCACCCTAAGTTTCATCACTTGTTCCTTCACTGTTGTCTTCCTCCTGATGTGACTGTGTAGTAGCTTTGGTTCGGTCTTGGCAATATTAGCTATATCATTTTCATACCTTTTCTCAGCTGCTCTTCTCACACTGACATACTCGTTCCTGGTTCTCTGGTATCTCTCTCTACTTTCTGGTGTTCTGTTACTACGGAAGTTCCTCCATGCCCTTTTGTTCAGCTCCTTTGCTTTCATGCATTCCTTATTAAACTACGGATTCTTCCTTTGCTTCTCTGTTTTTTCCTGTTGGGCTGGGACAAACCTGCTTACAGCCTCCTGACATTTTTGGGTGACATAGTCCATCATGTCTTGTACGGACTTGGTTCCGAGTTCTGTGTCCCAATGTATATCCCATAGGAATTTATTCATTTCCTCATAGTTTCCCTGTGTGTGTGTGTGTGTGTGTGTGTGTGTGTGTGTGTGTGTGTGTGTGTGTGTGTGTGTGTGTGTGTGTGTGTGTGTGTGTGTGTGTGTGTGTGTGTGTGTGTGTGTGTGTGTGTGTGTGTGTGTGTGTGTGTGTGTGTGTGTGTGTGTGTGTGTGTGTGTGTGTGTGTGTGTGTGTGTGTGTGTGTGTGTGTGTGTGTGTGTGTGTGTGTGTGTGCGTGTGTGATTACACAAGGTCGTAATATTTCTTTGTTGCGAGATTATATCTCTTAATATATGTCCCTGTCCATTCAATTCCTTTTCGGTAGACAGGTGTCCTAATGTCCTCCCCTGTAGCAATGATTACACGTCATCTCTCGCTGGCAGTTTTCTCTTTCACTCACTCGTTTGGAGAAATCATCGGACAGAAGGGCGAAAGAGCAAACACTGACCTGGGTTGTAGCAGGCCACAGACGCGCAGGGGTGAGTCAGGCACTGCTGGAACACCCAGTCATAGGGTCCGACGCCAGCCAATCCAGAGTAGTCGTATCCATATAGAGCCTGATTGACCATGAGGACCATCCGGCAGTCTGAGGAGTGAGTTTTGTCCAGGGAGGAGGAGGAGAAGTTTGGTGAATCATTATATTGATGGTGGGATGGATACCATAGGGTGATTCAGGAAAATGTATCGCAAGGTGAGGGAGGAATCCGTACCATAGAGTAAGGGAAAAAGTGGAACCTTCGGGTGAGGGAGGAATGGATACCTTCGGGTGAGGGAGGAATGGGTGAGGGAGTGCCCCTTCTTCAATTACCCCATACATGGGGTGATTGAAGAAGGGGCACTATAAGTTTGAGTGAGGATCGGGTACCATATGATCATGAAGTAAGGAATTTCATAGGGGTGGGGGTGGAAGTGGTACCATAGGGTAAGGAAGGGTTACCATAGAGTGAGAGAAGAAGGGGTACTGTTGGGTGAGGGAAGAAATAGACCCATGAGATGATTGAGGAAGGGGTACCACAGGGTGAGGAAGTTAAGGATAACATAGAGTGAGGGAGGGACGGGTACCATAAGGTGTGGACGAAAGAGAACCATAGGGAGAGGAGCGAAGGGGGTACAATAGAGTGAAGATGAAGGGATACCATAAGGTGATGAAAAGGTACCATAGGGTGGTGATGAAGGGGTACCACTGGGTGAGGAAAGAAGGGGTACCATAGTGTGAGGGAGGAAGCAGTACCATAAGGTGAAGGGAGGAAGTGGTACAATATAGTGAGGGAGAAAATGGTAAAATAGGATGAGGGAGAAATTGGAACCATAGAATGAGGGAGGAAAGGGTACTGTAGGGTGAGAGAGAGAGAGAGAGAGAGAGAGAGAGAGAGAGAGAGAGGAGAGAGAGAGAGAGAGAGAGAGAGAGAGAGAGAGAGAGAGAGAGAGAGAGAGAGAGAGAAAGAGAGAGGAGGGGGGATACTATAGGGTGTAGAAATATCAGAAATATCAATTGGGATGGATAACCTTTAAATTACAAACTTTTTATCAATTTAATCTGTTTTGAGAGACAAACTGTTATAATTGCTACTACAATTATAGTTGTTTAAGATGGGCATAAATGAAGGCCGTCATGTCTACAGCCACCCACACCAGTGTAGGTGTGGCTTCATTTCTGGAGACAAGGGTCGTCACCTCACGATTGAGTGGCAAGAGCTTTTTGTTTGCCATGTTCGGGGAGAAGTGCTCAGTGATTTATAGTAATGCTCAGTGACCAATAAACCATGTTTATAGTGAATAAGAAGATATATTGGGGAATTGAGAGATAATATCATGATAGTGACACGAGCGGCAGATGGTCGCTGGCTGACAGTCAGTAAACAACTAACCGAGTGGGGAGAGATCAGAGTGCCTTCGCCCATTGCAGGGAGTCCACTTGGCAGTTCTGGGATTGCCAGATACCGCCCCAGTCTGTGTAGGAAATCTTGTGAAAGAGTTGTTTAATTTATTTTCTAGTTGTTATAGAGGAAGATGGTTTTGTTACATGTAAAATTACAGGTTCGTGTGGTAGCCAACAAGAGCTAGTTTCATCTGATGACCAGTCCCTTGGTAGTGGTACTACTGACCTGTAGAGAATTATTCGGCAGAGAGAAGATCCACCCAGAGTAATGGAGGATTGATCCACAGTTGTGATCCACCAGGGATCATATGTCATCTTTATTTGGTTGTTTAGGAGATTCCTTTGTAATTGTATATGTGACTCTGTGAACGTTCGGGGGTGAGTGTACATTTGTATTTATATTGATATGTACTTTGACATTGTGGTGGTGATTAAAAGATTCGTACTCTGCAATATTAATCAGGATTAGAAGAGTAGCCTAGTGTAGAGCATAATTTGTCACAAGGAGAAACCAAAGAGAAACAGTGGTTAGTGAGGTTGTGATTATTGATGTTGACAAAAATGTTAAGCATATTTCTGAGGAGTGAATCTATTTATATTTGCTGGTTTCATATAACTGATGTGAAGGACACTTTGATGAAGAATATAGTACCAATATTAAACCATACTTTTGGATAATTGTGTTTATTTATTGAGATGTATTCATGTTATGTGATGAGTACGGCAAACAGAGGCTTACGTTACCGGTGAAAGAATCTAATATGTTAGCCTGAGATATATGTGCAAAGACAATCCGAGTTATTTGATGTGTAATGCTGATGGGGCTGTAGCCTAGAATCGGGAGGGAGTTGAGGACCTTGTCCAAGGCATTTTTTATTTTGTACATTTCTTTGAATTAAATGGTAAAATAATTGTTTCCACTTGTCCCTTGTGAGAGTTTCATTGAGAGGTGATAACGTCGACAGGGCAGTTAAATAATGAAGAGAGATAAGAAGGGAACTGTTTGAGAAAACATCTGAGTAACGTGAGGGGAAAATTGAGACACTTGGAGCTCAGTTCGTGTGTGAACACATGATGACATGATTGACTAAGCCTGTAGTTCTCATATAAGTGACGCGATACTTCTCCATAATTAAATATGAGTCTGGGTGATTCCTTTCTGAGGGTACAGGTTGTGACGGTGTTCCCCCCCTTATTTTCTCCCACGCCAGCTGTAAGAGTCATATGCACTTTACCTGAGCATTCTCTACGTTGCGGGCAACAATTTGACGTATGTGGGAGCGTGTAGTGTTCTCGCGTTGGCGAGAAATTCGTAAAAGAAAAGTATTTTGGCCTGTTGTTTAGGCCCTTTAGGACGCCAATATGGCGCCGGCCCCTCCGTTTTGCCGCCAAAACTGTGTGACGTCAGTGGCACCAGATTGGTCACTGACAGTGACAGATTGGTCACTGACAGTACCACGTCACTGACAGTGACGTGGTACAGGGAGCCAATGAAAACCGCCCCTGGCACGTATGACGTCACGAAGGCAGGGGGTCCGGAGATCGTGCCTCTTTGGCGCCACCAGTCTGAGACGACACGTTGTCAAGGTCGGACGTGCGAAAGTTGGTCCTTTCAGGTTGACAGTTGTACCCCGCTCCCATGGATTTTATGCGTCACCCGTAGTCTGCAAGTACTCTGTGAGGTCTTCCTTCATTCCATGTGTTGGACCGAAGATGGAATCGACGGAATATTGAGCAACAAGTGCTACAGGGACAGGTGCTTTGCAAGAAGGGGTGAAGTCTGTGCAGTGACGTATGCGACGTCTGAGGCAGTTCACCCATCTAGTGATGACGTAGCGGCTGGGCTAATCCACCGGGAAGCAGTGGGAGAAGAAAACTAATTGGGAATCAGGACGACTGCAGCCAAGAAGTAGGTTGGCAGCCGTAGTTGTGAGGAGAAGTTGACGGCTGGGAGACCGACTCCAACCCTTCAAGAAGTTGTGGAGGAGCATGGACTTGCGGAAAACAGAGCACGGAGACGACGCATTTATTTTGGGACGTTGATTGGGTTCCTGGAGAATGCATCAATGTGTGTGTGGGGGCGTTCCTTACAACGAGGTGAGAGCCGGGACCAGGAGCTACAATTCAACTCTCACCAGAGGGCGAGTCCACATCAGTGAGGTGGAAGTAGGTGATTCTAGTTTCCCTCCCAATTCCCCTTTAGTCAGCTATATATTTAACCGGAGTATCTTTCATGTCGTGAGCAAGGCTCACTAATGTCTATGTCACGGTAGGACACAGTTGTGAGAAGTGAGGCTGAGAAAGCTCTCACGGCATATATATTTGTGGTGTGTGGATGCACCTGTAATCATTGAAGAGTTTACTGTGTCGTTGATGATTTCTTTCATGTGACATTAATATGATAACTTATGTCAGAGAATATATATATAAGTGTACCAGTTATTGGTGTTAGGCTGTGTGCCCAGCATTTATCTTATTATTATTGATATTGATGAATTGACCCATATATATATGTTGATGTGTTGAATAACATTTCCATGTGTGCAGTGATTAATTGTGTTATCGCCTTCGAAAGGAATTACTGAATCTAAGGACAGTACCGTGGTCAATTGCATTCATTATCATTATCATGAAATACAGTGCATTATGCCATTATCATGAAATACAGTGCATTATGCCATTATAGTGAAATATTATGTTAATTGCTGTAGAAATGAGTTATTGAACTTGAAATCAGTGTGGTGATTCATTGCGTTCTATTGCCATTATAGAAAACATTGTGTTGATGACAAACATAGTGATCCCTGCGAATTTAGAGAAATAGGCGCTTTACGCCAAAGAAACAAGTACATAAGCATTCGCACAGTGAGGGGGGGCCACTCAGCTGACATTAACAGGAGGGGGAGTGTTGCCCTCTAGACGAGCCCCAGTTTTGTGAAGAGAGAGTGACTTACTGCATGTACTTGATGTCTCGTTGTTGATATGGATATAATACCTTGAAGTTTTTAAGTAAAATACAAAATACCTTCGTGTTTGTATTATCCCTCCATATATCTTGTTGCCATAGAACAGTTCCAAAGAGTGAGAGTATTTTTTTTTTTGTGAGATATATACAAGAGTTGTTACATTCTTGTACAGCCACTAGTACGCGTAGCGTTTCGGGCAGGTCCCTGGAATACGACCCCCACCTCGAAGAATCGTTTTTTCATCCAAGTACACATTTTACTGTTGCGTTAAACAGAGGCTACAGTTAAGGATTTGCACCCAGTAAATCCTCCCCGGCAGGATATGAACCCATGACATAGCGCTCGCGGAACGCCAGGCGAGTGTCTTACCAACCATGGACGTTTTCAAGGGGAAGCTGGATTTATTCCTCCAGGGAGTGCCGGACCATCCGGGCTGTGGTGGGTGTGTGGACCTGCGTGCCACTCCAGGCAGCAGCCTGGTGGACCAGGCTCTCACGGCTCGAGCCTGGCCTCGGACCGGGCTTGGGGAGTGGAAGAACTCCCAGAGCCCCATCAACCAGGTATCAACCAACATAGTGTCATTAATGTGCGTTTACAAAAGTGAAATGCAATTCTAAACAGCTTCCATATACCTTGTATACAAATACACACACACACACACATTATACATATACCTACACATATGCCCCTCCCCACCTACATCCACCCACCCACACCCACTCATGTCTCTCCTACTTTGACAGGGTAAGATAGCTCCTACTGAAACCAGTGTGATATTAAACACTTATCCACTGAAGGTGATTAAGATGCTTTTACAAGCTCAGGTTGTAGGTACATGCATTGTATAACAGATGTATTACATATTGTATAGGTACAATACCTTGTATAACAGATGTATTACATAGTCAATCTTGGGTACAAGTCCAATATATCATCAAGAGTTCCAGTATTCATATAGTATTTGCAGAGTTCAGCATACTTCAGCCCAGGAGAGCGAAAGTCACCTAATATGGGACATTCTACAATATAATGTTCAAGAGAGTGCATGTTTTCTCTTTCACATAGTTGACACATTGTGTACTCGACATTTGGGTTTTGAGAAAGCTGCCAGATACGTCTATATCCCAGGCGTATTCTGGCCACTATAACATCACATTGCCGAGTTTTTGCTCTATTAGTTCAATATATAAATGCCTCCTCACAATATTTATCATAATGTTTAATGCTTCAACTTTCAGGTCTTTGTGAATTTGTTAGGTAAGTGAGATTTTCATTAGATATTTAAGTATTCTCTTTGTCACTACTAATGAAACACCTATATCAATTTCAACTACTGGTTTTCTACAAAACAGTCTGTAGGCTGCAGGGAAAGCCTCAGGTACCCTAGAGGATTTACTTGAATCCCAAGTTGTAATGCTTCTAACGTGGTCTGGGAGTACCCAAAGCATAGGTTCGAATCCTCTCATGGCTCCTCCTGATTTTCTCACTGATACATCATGTTAATGTGATTTCTTTTGCATAGCCCGTCCTCCAAACGAAGATCCAAAAGTGATTCCATGCATCCGTCAACCCCCCTGTTTATGAATGAAAAACGGTTTACACAGGACTCGCAACTCAACCCGTCCTCGACTCAAGTCCGTTGCGTTCAGCGGTCGACCCCCACAGACGCATTCATAATTTTTTATGTGCTGTTCATTCAAAATGGGAATTCTCTAAAATAGAAATTAATATTATGGTATATTAGCACTTCCGGAACAAGTGCTTCACTGACGAATTTTGTTCGAACCACAACGCTATAAATGCTTCACCCACGTACTAACAATACAAATAATCGCCAACAGAACCTAAACACCTAACCTATGCCTATATATGCACAATATGCTATTATATTACAATATGAATTTGTGTTTGAGATGATTCCTGTTTAGAATGAACAGCATGTTCGACCACATGTTGGACCAGGGAGCCGGTCGGCCGAGCGGACAGCACGCTGGACTTGTGATCCTGTGGTCCCGGGTTCGATCCCGGGCGCCAGCGAGAAACAATGGGCAGAGTTTCTATCACCCTATGCCCCTGTTACCTAGCAGTAAAATAGGTACCTGGATGTTAGACAGCTGTCACGGGCTGCTTCCTGGGGGTGGAGGTCTGGTCGAGGACCGGGCCGCGGGGACACTAAAGCCCCGAAATCATCTCAAGATAACCTCAAGATAATACCACTACACCATGGAGACTGGTTAGAGACATATAACTGCGTTTGACCAGATTTAATGAGTGAGCTCTCTGCCACTAGTACCACAATTCCACAATACCACTGACGTGTTACTGGACACGGGAAACACCAGTTGGCGACCTTGCAGTTAGTAGTAGAGCCCTTGTTGGGGAGGGCACACGGTTGGGAGAGAGCAGCTGTGTTCTCACTCGTCTTTGGCTATAAAGGCCAGCTGGAGATCGACTGGGATACTCACCTGGCGAAAAGTGGCGCCGCGAGGATTGAGTGAAGACTCGCAGGGCTACGGTGAGTAACAGTTATCGCTAATACTACTGGGTGGTGTCTATGTAGAGAGAGAGACACCCTGACGTGGGCGACCTTTGACAGGGTATCAAGACGGTTACTTATACTTATACTTATACTTACAACTAAGGTAAACCCCGACATTGGCGATCTTGCCAGGTGTCCGGGATAAAGATCTAGTGTACACTGTTACTCACCCCTCGTACTCCCCGACATTGGCGACCTTGCCAGGATTACGATCAGGATTTTGATCAGGATATCGATCAGGATAACGATTAAGGTTGCGATTAGTAGTGTAAAAGGAGACAGATGGGGAAAACATTTTTCAGAAACGGTTGGGCACTTCCATGCCGACTCAACCCCGTCGGGCCAGATCGACCAAAAACTTATTTTAGGTGGTTAGGTTAGGGCACAGTCAGCGCGCACCTGGCTGGCTGGCGGGGTGGGGTGGTTGTCCGTTCCCCCCAGGGGTACCCAGGGCCCACCACCCAGGGTGTACCTGAGGAACTGGTGCCCTATCCTAACCTGTTTTTTCTCGATATGTCTCTTGCTTTTAAGACAAGTCTAAGGCCTCAAGAAGGGAGTCTCTACTTATGGAAGGTACCGAGGATGAATGTTCAATAGATGAAAACCAAAAAATACACTGGTGAAAGGCATATAAACTTTTTTGGAGTATTTTAATGGCATGAGCAAAATTCACGATTTGGGCCAGGGGTGTGACCAGAGTACTATAGTATCAATTTGGGGGCTCCTACTTATGAATAGATCAGAGGGTGAATGTTCAATAGATTCAAACCAAGAAACACAGTTGAAAGCGAATATAGAAGTTTTTGGAGTACTTTAATGAGGCTATGACTGAATAGTATAGGGGGCCCTTGGCACAGCTCCATTTTCTGTAATGGTCAGAGGTGAGCGGTGAGAACGGGCGCGATTTTTGACCAATCAGGAGCGAGTAGAAAAATTCTCTTTCTGTCCCAGGGTCATGGGCCAATCAGGTGAAATTTTCCTTATTTGTCGCTGGGGTGTCACGTGACATGACGTCGGCAATAGGGACCCTCGACCTATGATAACCCAGTGGGGTCAAGCATAGAAGGGGGGGGGGGTTAAGATTCCTTACAAAGACCAAGTTGGAGATATAGGTGTAGTAAGCCTTATCTTGAATTTACATGATACTGTGGGGTACATTGACATGAAGGGCGAGTCATAGAACAGGATCTGCTTGTGAGATGGGTCATATTAGGGTTTTTAAAGAAGTTAAGATAGCTTTAAAGAGTCCTGTGTGCTTGATAGTGGGTAAATGTTCAGTCAATAATTCTCTTGTTTTGAATCTGAATGAGGGGTCCTAGTTTGCGTTCTAGTTGTAAAATAAGTTCCTTAGTATATTTGCTATGGAAAATGAGCTTTCAGTACTCTATATAATTTGAAATGAGGTCAAGAAAGACATGTTTATGTGCGAGAAGAGTCAGGTTGGAAACTGTTTATTCCAATCATCCTCCCCTTGGCTTTGCTCCGTTTTCTGTAGCTAAAGTAAAGATTCCATTTTCTGTGGCATTCAGTTGATTACTGGTGAAAAAGGCATGCTTGCATTTGTATGGTTCTAACCTGTTTATAGATTTTATAGATATATTTGTAGGGCTTCAAATTAGATTTTAATGTGAAAAATAGCATCAAATGTATATCTATCTTTTTGTAATAAATGTTACAAGCATTAACAATACCTGTGATATTTCATAGAATACGAAAAGAAGCCTAAATAGTGGGGCCTCAGCCATACTGTGTTGGGTTTGACACTTCAAACATTAATTTGACGCTCGTAAATATACTATAAAAGAAAGTAGTTGAGTAGTTTAAGCAATTTAATACATATTAGGAATCTGTTAATATTTCGTATTAAATTTCATTTTTTAACTTAATAGTTTGCAGCTGTAGTGGTGGTGGCCCCCAATAACTTCATGCAACGCTTCGACTGGCACTATCTGTTGCTATGATATGCGTAAAAATTTAAAAGTCGACTCCATCAGTTGCCTTTTATGTCAGTGGTGATATATCAAGTGCAAAGGTTTTCAGAAAATGTTACACCTCCACCTTTCAAAAAGTGAAAAGATGAATTCATTTTGGCATTACTGTCATTACTTTGGAAGTTTTTAATGATAGCACATGCTTAAACAAACTCGCTCGCAAAAACAAACTCATTATTATTTTGGTTCAACTTACACAAATAAACCCAGGGCTTTCACATTCGCGCAAAATACTTAGTCCCTCCCTAAACTTAAAACAGTTGCACAATCTTACTTAAACACATTGCTAAACTCTTATACACAAACAAAAACTCAATTTTTAACTAACACAAATAAACACGGGCTTAGCACATTCACGCAAAAAAAATGCTTAGTCCCCCCTAGACTTGAACAGTCACAATTTTACTGTGCTTTAATTGCCAAAGTCTTCCAAACCTGCACTGGGTCGTTAGTCATACATAGAATCAGCAAGAGCCCACCCCAGTCGCTCACGCGGGCAATAGACATGTTTTTCGCCCAACTGTATTTATTTAAAATAATACGTCAGATAGAAAGAGTTTCGCATTGCTATTATATTTACCTTATAAAGCCTCTTTATAAAAATGATATGCCACTGCGTATTAAGATTGTTTTATAATAAATATTGCATAAATACTTACACGATTTCATAAACAAAAAATTATTTTAATGAGCCATGTTTGGAAGGCATCATCATTACGATAAATACAAACTTTTACACTAACTAACAAGATATATCTCATAGAGGAAAATTTGTTCTTCAGGATATATGTTATTGTTTAAGAGTTTCATTTTGTATAAAATAGTTGCCAATGTTATCGAAACTCTGACCATTAATTTTTTTTAAAGGTTTTCCATGGGAGTAAATCTTGCTTCCTCTCTTTCTCCCACGTGTTTCCTCATTTGGACTGGATGCAGAGTAACCTTCGTGCAAGTCCTGACTCAGTTCCCCAACGTCCAAACTATTGGACGTTGCAAATTTCACTAAATAATGCGGTATTTTAGTTGCCCCCTCTAATTATAGAGATTTTAATCTCTAAACATTTGAGTGCCAAGAACAACTCTCGTGCAGGTCTGCGTTCAGTTCCCGACGTTCAAGCTTTTTGCTATAGTAAATGTCTCTAAAATGAGGCCGTATCTCGCCCTGACCAACTGTTTTTGGCTCAATTGTAACCCATCCAGCCGCAGTCTGCTGGATAGAAGGGCAGTGGGCCTGATAAAATAAAAAAAATAAAAAACATAAATTGTTAGACTAGCTCTTTACATATGCTTGTTGTTCAATTTGGTAACTGCTACTAATGCGATGATGATGCAAGAGGAGCCAGTACACATCTATGGATCAACCAATAAAAGCAGCAGACTTCTAGATGTTACTACTGCTCAGCTTAGCCCCCCCCCCACTGGATGGGCGGAAGTGCGCAGGAAAAACAGATAAATTATGACACTAGCTCGCCACATATCCCAGTCTTGGTTTTAATTTAGAAACTGCACTTGCGGTCTTTCTCCTGCCCCATTGTTGATGTGTGACAATGGAGATCTGTGGAGGTGCGACTGCACCTTGCGTGACGGGAGATGTCTCCCCACCCCCCATGGCAAGATGGGAATAGGGGGGCTGCATTAATAAAATGAATTAAAACTAACATTCAATTATATATTCTAAACTTATGCAAAAAAAAGCTTTACAATCACGTTTGCAAACTTGCACAAATTAATTTTGGCAATTTTGTTTACCCATTATTTGTTTGTTTTTCTTGCTTGAGCCAAAAATGAATTGTTGGGTTCATTACCAGAGTCCATTTCCCACCGTAGTAACCCTTCCCACTACCCGCCCCACATGATGGGATTCATAATAAATGAACTAAACTAGCATTCAATTATATTCTCAACAAACTTATGCAAACCCCATACAATTACATTAGCAAGCTAACACAAATTCATTGAGCAAGTTTAACTATTCGCATACTTTGCTTCATTATATAATGGAATACGAAAAAGAAATTCGCAGAATTCAGAGATAACACCATCAATGGAGTCCAAGAAATACGCATGTACTTCATTCATAATGATGCGCTGCCAGGAATCTTAGCAAAGTAACCAAAATATTTGCTTACTGTATGTATGTGAAGGATGCACATGACTCTCCGGTTAGGCGGTTGTGGAGTGAGACCAGCAACTGCAGACTTCCCATAGTCGTAAAAATGCTTTGCATAGAGACCGTTGCAAGCCTCTTGTTGAATCACTTAGGGTGCATATATGTGTGTGTGTGTGTATGTAGCAGTGACAATCGTGTAACGATCTTTCAAGAGATTATCACTTACATAGCTAAACAATATGTAGGGTAAAGTTTCCAAATCAATTATGCGGCTCTCGAACCCTTTTCCCCCGCTACATGCGGGAGATCCCTTTTATTTTCAGCTAACATATGCATTATATTCAGGGGGTTCGCCGTGTCATAGCACAACCAAAAGCCCAATATACTCCCCTAATCCCATGTAAATTTAAAAAAATGCATTTCCAATACCCAATATTACATATATATATATATATATATATATATATATATATATATATATATATATATATATATATATATATATATATATAAATATAAATATATATATATATATATATATATATTTATATATATATTTATATATATATATATTGTGATGATAATCTCTTTCAAGAGAGATTGAGCCTGCTCTTTCCTACAAAGTATGTCAATATACAAGATAATATAGAAGATACGTCCAGCAAGTATCGCCAAACGTTTTTCCCAGAGAGCAAATCGTACCCAGCATACAGTGACACCTGCTACCTACCATCGCCGTAACCAGCAAACTGCTCATCCTTTGCCTGCCTGTCGCTGATTGGCTGGTGTCCCGTCACACCTGCCCTCCGCCTCCGCCACAAGTTGACGTCTGGGCTGCAGTGCGCTAATATCGTCAGAATATCTCAGTGCTCCAAGCAGTTGACATCTCTCGCTGGTAGACTAAGCCTTGGCTTTCGTGTACTAAGGGAGGTGGCAGCTCGAAGCCAGTATTCCAGCATTCATATTTTATTTTGCTATCACTGTAACTCACTTGTCTTAACGTAACTTTTTCTTTGCCAGTGATTATTCATATTATTTTGTTTGTTGACTTGTCTTTCATATTTTATGTGATTAACTTTATTCATGTCTTGTTTTTCTAGAGTAATTAAAATTTCATTGTTAATTTACTTGTGTTTTGTGTGTCTTCCCATTACCTTACCACAGACGAAAGCTCCAGCTTTTTTTTTTTTCTATTATGTGACAAGGCCCTGCCCCTAGCTTTTGAAACAGCCGAACACCAACGCTTTACCATTACATAAAATGGGGGCCTGTCCGGGAGCTTCACTCAGGTACTGGTGCCAAGTAGTAAATTTATTGTAAGCGTACTTGGCTTTGGTAACGTAGCTTTTCACTATTTTTCATATTCAATTTTATTTTCATATGGTGCTGTGTGTATTGTGCATTCCGAGAGTAGCATATGGTGAAGGTGAGACAACTTTGGATTACGTGGTGATTGTAGGCCTCAGTCATTCTCTTAATTGGTCATCTCTCCCTCCGTGTTATTACTCGTGTTTATCATCTTTTGTCCCTAGGATATTTCTCATATTTTCGACAGATCATCATATTGGTACCCTGGTACTGTGGTCTGTCCCCGGGTCAAGTGCACCTAATCTTCTGCAATCTGACAGTAGGAGGATAAAGAGGGCCATAGTTCCTCTCGCACGAACTTTAGTTGCTGAATTGGGACCTCAGCAGCAGTTCTCGTCACCAGTTAACACCTCGCACCCCTACACGTCGGTCAGAGATGATGATATTTACATTGGTAGGGAATTAGCTTTCTTTTTCAGAGCACAAAAGTTCGCTAATTCTCTAAGTATCATATTAATTTCAGTGGGAAAACCTGCTTATGTCCTATAGAGACTCGGCAAGGTATGCCTACATTCTTGGACTACCAATTTTACTTTTGAGGCAATTAACTGTTTCATTTGTTTTAGAAACTCAGTTTCGCTTGTTTAGTAGGATTTTCTTGCCCTTATCCTCTTACATGAGTACCGGGTACAAGATTTCCTGCGACCTTGATTTAATTAATCATTTATCATCTTGTAATTAACATTAATTGTTAAAGATTCCACAGGATAGGTACCAGTTGCCACGTTGTCCTGTTTCTGACATTCACCATATCACAACAGTATATTCATTGTGCATTTATTTGCTAATTTCACCATGTTTCGTCTCCAAGATTTCCGTGCAGATCCAGCAGGTGAAATAGGGACTTTAAGTCGTGCCAAGAGGACTGAATTACACACTCTTGCACATGAGTATCAACTAGAAGTTCCCTACCAAGCCAACAAAAGTGAAATACATAACCTGTTACTGGATCATCTCTTAGAGCAAGGTAAGATAGACTCTGAAACTCACGAAACTTACTTTATTGCAGATAAAACTGATTTGGCAACGATGAAACTCAGACTAGAGCTGGCCAAGATCGAACACGAGCAGCAAAGGGAAGCCCTCGAACAACAAAGGGAAGCAGCTGCCATAAGGAAGGAAGAACAAGAACGTGAAATCGCCCTCAAGGAACGTGAGGTTGCAATACTCCGTGAGCGGGAACGAGTACAGCTTGAAACAAAACAACGCCAATTGGAGATGCAACACGAATATGACAAACAACAAGCAACTTTGACTATGGAATGTCGTCAACGAGAATTCGCGTTGGAAACTTCACACCTCGCTCAACGCCAGCAAGCTACTGCCAATCTTCCCGTCAGTTTCAATATATCACATGCAAGTAAGTTAATGCCACCATTCGTAGAGACAGAAGTTGATGTGTTTTTCACCACCTATGAAACCCTTGCTAATCAACTTAGTTGGCCTGCCAACCAATGGGCAACCCTTCTCAGAGTACATCTTACAGGTAGAGCTGCAGTTACACTCAGTACTTTGGCGTCGGAGAATGAATACCAGACTGAAACAAGCAGTGTTGGACGCCTACCTTCTCTCCACTGAAAGTTATCGAAGGAAATTCCGTGACCACCTGAAGGCAAGTACCACTACCTTTTTCGAGTTTGCTAATGCCAAAAGGAGATATTTTATGAAATGGCTGGAAGCAGCACATGTCTCTACCTTTGCAGAACTCGTCAACCTTATGCTAGTTGAAGAATTCTTGAGGCGTGTGCCGCCTCCTGTCCGTCTATATTTAGCAGATAAAGAAGAAACCGACTACCTAAAGTGTGCTAAGTCGGCTGACACTTACAGCCTCATCCACCGGCTGACACCAGAACCATCTTCCAGTAAGAAGTCGTGGTACAGTTACGAGAAAGTGAGTACCGATCAAGCTGGCTCGCAATTATACTGTAAGTATTGTAGACTCTATGGACATACCATAGATAAATGTGGTAAGTCTCAATACAAGGAACCACCGAATCACCAAATCCCAAACCAACTCCTCCTAAGTCCGGTAAGCCTGTGATGAATGTTGGTGTTCATGTTAATGATCTTTCTCTTTTCAGTAAGCACCTGTATACTGGAACTTCATCTTCAGTTTAAATGGAACTGTCTCTGCCAACGGTTCAAATCCGGAGGGACGTTTCAAATTGAAGATCTTGAGGGACACAGCGGCTCTTCAATCGATTATTTTGAAGTCAGCTGTGCCCAACATCGCCTACACCGGAGAAACTGTCTTCATCACTGACCTCGCTGCTACCACTCCTTATCCTCTCGCCAGAGTCCACCTGAATTGTCCCTTCGTGAGCGGAGAAGTCCAAGTCGCCATCAGGGAAAAGCCTTTTCCCATGCCTGGAGTGCAACTTCTCCTGGGCAACGACTTGGCAGAAGACCTGCAACCGACCAACCTGATCGTCATAGACAAACCCCAGGTGTGTACCTCTGTGATGGATAATCCCATTTTTGAGTATGTTCCAGCAAAGGTTCAAGAGAGTGATGAAGTTTCTCCTCCGGTTTTAGTGACCACCCGTGCACAAGCCGCACGACCACAGCCAGCTGACTCTACTGCTACCACTGGCCCTCAAGACCCTCAGAAACTACCCCCGAATCTGACCAAGTTGGAGTTCCGTAAGTTACAGAGGGAAGATCTTACCTTGACACCATTATTGTTCCAGGCTGAGACTCAACCCGACAGTATTCCTGGGTTCTTCCTAGAGAACGAGTTGCTCTACCGCAGATATAGACCCAGTAAACTGAAGGAGGAGGACGATTGGGCCAACGTCGAACAACTAGTGATTCCTGCCAGCCTGCGGCCCACTATTCTACACCTGGCCCACGGAGCACTCTCCCACTACGGATTTAACAAGACTTACCATGGAATCCGTCAAGACTACTACTGGCCAGGTATGGTAAATAGCGTCAAACAGTACGTCAAACAGTGTCATACATGTCAGATGGCAGGTAAACCGAACATCTCTATTCCCAGAGCGCCACTGATTCCCATACAGGTGCCTGCGGAACCTTTCCACAGACTTATTATAGACTGTGTTGGTCCTTTACCTCGGACCAGTTCAGGTAACGCCCAAACCATCCTGTGTCCTACCACCAGATTCCCCATAGCAGTTCCAGTAAAGAACATTACGGCTGCTACGGTTGTGAAACACTTATTGAAGATCTTCACCCAGTATGGATTTCCAAGGGAGGTTCAGAGCGACTGTGGCACCAACTTCACCAGTGATCTCTTCAAGAGGACACTGGAGGAGTTCAACATCAAACAGGTATTGTCCAGCCCCTATCATCCTGCTTCACAGGGTTCTCTTGAGCGTAGTCATCAGACTATTAAAGCACTCCTGAAGAAGTTTTGTAATGAAACCTCTAAGGATTGGGATAAGCAAATCGACCTTATCATGTGTATATAAAGAAGTCTTCCCCATGAGTCCCTAGGAGTATCTCCTTATGAGATGCTCTACGGACGTAAGTGCCGTACTCCCCTCAAGGCTTTCAAAGACTCTCTACGTGATGCCACCTTCAGTGAGCATCAGAATGTGCCCCAGTTTCTTCAAAACCTACAACACATTCTAGAGAGAGTCCACAGTTTTGCCCAAGATAATCTATTGAAAGCACAGGAGAGGATGAAGACTCATTACGACCAGACCAGCAAAGTAAGAAAATTTAAGCCGGGAGACTTCGTACTTGCTTATTTCCCTATCCCAGGTTCTCCTTTACAAAACAGGTTTTCAGGACCCTACCGCATCAAGGAGTGCAGAAACAACCATAACTACGTTCTAGAGACTCCAGATAGGCGGCGGAAGACCCAGCTGTGCCACGTCAACCTCCTGAAGCTGTATAACGGTACTCCTCCTACTGTCATGCTTAATTACTCTGCCTTTACAGAGCCATACATCCACAGTGAGACCTTCCCTGCTTCTCCTCCCGAAAGCACTGACAAGGAGTCAGCGCTTTCTAATTCAGAAATCCTTACTGATCTTCCCAACAATTTTCAGGACAATCATAGTGCACCTCTCGTCAAGATCTTCAAAGAACATCAGGAGTTGTTCCGAGATGATCCCCAAGAGAGTAATGTTACCCAGCACGACATCCAACTGCTCCCTGACACCCGGCCGATTCGTCAACCCCTCTACCGAATCAGCCCTAGCAAGAAGGAAGTCATGCGTGCTGAGGTGCAGTACCTCTTGGATCATGGACTGGCTACACCTTGTGAGTCCCCCTGGGCCTCACCCTGTATCTTGGTGCCAAAACCCCAAGGTAAGGTGAGACTTTGCACTGACTACCGTAAGCTAAATAATGTGACTGTCAAGGATGCATACCCCTTGCCAAGGATAGATGACATTCTTGACGCCATTGGTAATGCCCAGTACTTGTCCCAAGTGGACTTGCTTAAGGGGTATTACCAAGGGTGTTTAACAGAGCGAGCCAAAGAAATATCTGCCTTTATCACTCCCTTTGGACTTTTCAGATATGAACGCCTTCCTTTCGGACTATGTAATGCCCCGGCCACTTTTCAGAGAGCTGTCAACCGCGTCATCCAGGGCTTGGATAACACGTACGCCTATTTGGATGATATCGTCGTAGCATCCAACACCTGGAGCGAACATCTGCTCCAGCTGCAACGACTGTTCGCCAAGCTCCTGACAGCCGGCCGCCTCACCATCAACCTGGGCAAGTCCACCTTCGCCAAAGATATCACCAAGCCTTTCGTCCTTCATGTCGACGCCAGTGGTACCGGCATTGGTGGTGTCCTGATGCAGCAACGAGGCGAGGAGGTTCTACCTGTCAGCTACTACAGCTACAAATTGAAACCCCACCAGGGGAACTACAGCACTATTGAAAAGGAGCTACTATCCATCGTCCTGAATCTCCAGCACTCTGCTCCATACCTACAAGGTGCCAGGTCTACCACCATCTTCTCAGAACACAACCCTCTCCGCTTCTTACAACAAGCCCAATTCACTAACCAGCGTCTTCTATGATGGGCTTTATATCTACAAGATTTCAACCTGGAGATCCGCTATATCAAGGGTTCTGACAACATCATAGCCGACGCCCTCTCCAAAGTTTATGAAGTAGAAGCAACTCCACCTAATACTCCACCACATGAAGACGTAACTTCTTCCAGAACCGCAGACTTCGGGGGAGAGTTGTGACGATAATCTCTTTCAAGAGAGATTGAGCCTGCTCTTCCCTACAAAGTACGTCAATATACAAGATAATATAGCTGATACGTCCAGCAAGTATCGCCAAACGTTTTGCCCAGAGAGCAAATCGTACCCAGCACACAGTGACACCTGCTACCTACCACCGCCGTAACCAGCAACCGCTCATCCTTTGCCTGCCTGTCGCTGATTGGCTGGTGTCCCGTCGCACCTGCCCTCCGCCTCTGCCACAAGTTGACGTCTGGGCTGCAGTGCGCTAATATTGTCAGAATATCTCAGTGCTCCAAGCAGTTGACATCTCTCGCTGGTAGACTAAGCCTTGGCTTTTGTGTACTAAGGGAGGTGGCAGCTCGAAGCCAGTATTCCAGCATTCATATTTTATTTTGCTATCACTGTAACTCACTTGTCTTAAGGTAACTTTTCCTTTGCCAGTGATTATTCATATTATTTTGTTTGTTGAGTTGTCTTTCATATTTTATGTGATTAACTTTATTCATGTCTTGTTTTTCTAGAGTAATTAAAATTTCACTGTTAATTTACTTGTGTTTTGTGTGTCTTCCCATTACCTTACCACAGACGAAAGCTCCAGCTTTTCTCTTTTTTTTTTCTATTATGTGACGAGGCCCTGACCCTAGCTTTTGAAACAGCCGAACACCAACGCTTTACCGTCACAATATATATATATATATATATATATATATATATATATATATATATATATATATATATATATATATATATACAATATATATATATATATATATATACATATATATGTATATATATATATATATATATACAAATCTTTCTACAAATCACTTCTTCCATTCAATACCCATTGTTTCGTGTTCTGTCTTGTGTTTAGGAATTTAATACCCTATTAATACCACCTCACCCCATCCACCTCACTCAAATGTAGATATAAACAAATCGAAGATATATATATATATATATATATATATATATATATATATATATATATATATATATATATATATATATAAATATATATATATATATATATATATATAAATATATATATATATATATAAATATATATATATATATATATATATATATATATATATATATATATATATATATATATATATATATATATATATATATATATATATACACAGCCAACGCATATTACACAACATCCCCAAGACCATTTCATAAGAGTTAGTGCTGCACCCCTCCAGGTAATTTTACCTAAAATTTGTTGTGTATGGCACAACCAAAAGCTTAAAAAAAAAAAAAAGCCCAAGCTAAATTTATTTAAATTTACTCCAGTTTAAAGACAAGTCCACCAAAAGTTATCTCCAATTATAAAAAAAAAAAACTAAAACTGAATTTAAATGTAACTAATCATATAAGAACCAAAAGCTAAATTTCACTGTCCCTCCCCCTCCCCCACCCACTCAACCCCCACCCCACCCCAGGAATAGGCCTGATTTGTTCAAGCCAAAGCCCAATTCACCAGAGTTTTCTCTATCTCATCTAAAAATAACGTTCATTTCCAATGCCCAGTATCCAGCCACCACTTATTCCCCATTCCCAAGACCATTTCATAGTGTTAGTGCTGTGGCCATCTACCTAATTTCATCCCAATTAATGACAATTCCCCATTAAATATTGGCAAAAATATGCCAAATCATATCACAGCCAAAGCCCATTTCACCTAAGTTTCACCTATCCCATACAAATTTAATGTGTATTTTCAATACCCAATATCCAGTTACCCCATGTCACGCCCTATTCCCAAGACTACCAATTTAATCCAATTTCCACCTAATTTGATCCAATTTATTCTAATTTTATCCAATTCCCGCCAAATTTACCCGAGTTTACCATTTCATAGCACAACCAAAGCCCCAATTTGACCAAGTTTCACCTATCCCAATTAAATTTAATGTGCATCTTCAATATCAGGTCGCCCCCAATGTCACAGCCTATTCCCAAAGACCATTTCATAGTAATAGTGCAGTATTCATCCAGCCATTTCCATGTTCCAGATGTGATTATATATCATCAAACCTACCAAAAAGCAGACCTAACCCAATACGGCTAAGGCCAAATTTAACCAAATTTTCCCCAATTTAAGATAATTTCCACCTAATTTGCCACAATTTTATCCAATTTCCACCAAATTTTACCATAGTTCACCTTATCATAGCACAGCCAAAGCCCCAGTTTGTCGAAGTTTCACCCATTCCATATAACTTTTATGTGTATTTCCAGTATCCAATATCCAGTGGTCGATGTCATACTCCATTCCCAGAGACCATTTCATAGTGATAGTGTAGGGTCCGACGTGCCATTTCCAATATACAGATGCGTTTATATACATCAATCCTACCTAAAAACCAGACCCAACCCTAACATGGCTAAGACCAAATTTAACCAAATATATCACAATTTAAGACAATTTCTACCTAATTTGCCCCAGTTTATCCAAATTTAAAACATTTTCTACCAAATTTACCCGATTTTACGTATTATAGCAAGGTCAATGCCCAATTTTCCCCCCAAGTTTTGCCTATTCCATACACTGCAAATTTAAGGCGCATTTTCAATATGCAGTCCAATATTCTCGACTGTTTTTTTTTTATTTGTTAGTTATTGATCTTTGTTAAATATTGTATTTTATATTCTTAGAAAAGTATTTGTTTGGATATTAACCCAACTACCCTGTACCCTAACCTGTGTGGATCTTTGCCAAATATTCCTGTCATTGTTGTTTATGGACTCAACAACTGTTACGGCCTTCTCGGGTCGCAACCGGGTTCTTTCTCAGATGTTGTTAGAGATAGGGTATCCGGCCCCAAGCTAGTAGTGGCTTTCAAGGGATGTGATCCGTAATGCAAGTAAATTAAAGGGGAAGGGAAATAAAGTAAAAAACTTAATATAATATAATTATCACCGTCACCAATAAATAAGATATAAACGATTACACGGGGGGGGGGGGGTATAAAGACTATAATACACGATGTAGTCTTCCTCTGAAGACCCTGGACGTTCACGGTGCCAAGCTCTTGGTGCTCTCGTGGCCTCACGACGAATCCTTCGAGAATCTTGAGTCTACCCCGGCCCAGGCCAGCCAAAACACAGTTCCACTGGGGGCACCGTCGTGGAGGCCGTCAACCACAAGTCCAGCAGATAGCTGGCAGGTTCCAAATCAGCGACGCTGGTTAGGCCACTCCACGAGCGATACTAGGGTCGCGCCCTAGTCAGGAGCCTCGTGTGATACCACAGATCACTCCTTTCCACAACACCCCAGTGGTTAAGCGTCTCCACCAGTCAGTCCCGGGTATGACAATCCTTCAACTGCCGCTTCACAGGCAGGGTAACACCACAGTGTTCATCCGGGGGGCAACTCACAGCTGCTGCAGCAAACACTTGGTGACGAGACGGCTGCCTTGGGTAGACTGACTCAACTTCCATTACAGCAGTCCCAGGTCGACTCTGTAATCAGACACGTCATCAGTAACAGGGACACACAAAAGCACCTCACTTACAGGCTTAGACACAAACGCCCGACGTATCCATTCCATAGATGGCGTTCCTGTCTAAGCTCCACCTCACCAGAGGTCAGCAGCGGCTGTGTTACGAGCTAATCAGGACTGGAAACTAGCCCTTGTGGCCAGTACACCTCGTCCTCACCAGGTGTCGTCGTCCATTTGGAGGGGTTTCGGGAGCTGACCCACAGATGGCGTGGTCGTCACTGCTCCAGGCTCGGATGCTGGATTCGGGTCCATAACACCTCCCCACCAAAAAGAATTTGGTTTGGGTTTCTATAAAGAAAAACACAAACCAAATTAGTACGTGGATACAACTCCACACAGACCCACATACATATGAACTGGAGCGGCGAGGCTGTCTTGTCCACAGAACTGTCCCACTGAGTAATTCTGGCACAGATGAAACTTGAAGATGGTAGGCAATGGCTTGCCTGTTGCAACTTCCCACATCTCCACTGCGATGTCAAGCAGGGGCATATTCTCACATCTCTCGAGTAAGGATTGGTATCGACACGATCTGGGTCGACTTGACACTTCCCTGTGTCGTGACACCGATGATGGCTGATCACCGACGGCATTTCTAGTACCGGTCCGACGGTCCTTCAGGGAGACGGGAACCTGGAATACAGGGGTTTGATAATTCAGAGTGACGGCGATAGCGGGTAAAACAGTACTCACCGCATACTCCTCTACTAGGTCCACACCTAGTCCCAACAGGGCTGTTCGTACATCGAAGATGGCATTCGCTCTGCCACCGTCAGGTCGACCAACGTTCCGTATAACGCTGCATTTAGGCTCAGTAATCACGCGGGGGTGTCAACCTGTCGGAAACAGACACTCATATTATCACATCTCGTACCTCCCGTATCTACCATCACCTTCCAGGTTCCTCCTTCGACTGCACTACTCACAGTGCACGTCTCCAATCCCTGGGGTCTTTTCGCGATGTTCAAGGAAGCCATCATCTGTCGGGTTGTCCACTGGTCCTTACTGAGAACACATATGAGAACAAAACAAAACACCGCTAAGAAACATTTGGCTAACTTAGGGATAAGCTTCCTGAGCCTGTCATGTCCATAACCGGCTATAACCATCAGCCTGGTTTGGACCGAAGAGGGCCCTAGACCTTTCGCACATACCTCACATACCTCCGACGTTTGGGGAATCTCTGGCTTGTTCAATGAACGCTGTACCTTGCCATACCGCAAGTACACATCCGCCTTCGCTCCAGACTCTTTGGTATCCGTGGGTGCTTGCACACTAGACCTCTCTCCATGCTCAGTTGCCTCTACCATCATAACCGTATGTTCCTCGTCGGGAGAAGAATCAGGAGACTCTGCTATAATGCGGTTGATCTGCGGGTGAGAGGAAGGATTAAACACATTTAATTCCGAACCTTTCCGTACCTGGATATTACCACTGCCTGCTATCACCTCTGACCTTGCTGTTTCGGCTGACTCGTCCGCGACCTTGGGAAGATTGATGCTCCAATCTGTCACCAAGTCGTTGGCTAGTACCACGTCAATCCCAGCTATAGGCAGGGTATCGACTACTGCCAACGCACATGTGCCGCTGAAGTAAAGCGAGTCGAGGTGTATCGGCACTAAGGGGGCGATGTACTGCGTCCTAGGAAACCCAACCAGGATAACCTTTTGTCTCCCATCTACACTTACTCCCTCGGGTAACGAGTTTCTCACGATCAGGGACTGGGCTGCTCCACTATCTCTGAGCACTACAACTGCTCTACCAGTATGATCACTCGATACATACCTGCCTGAAGTGTGAGGGGCGAACAGACTTGGTTCTTCCTGAGTAGTCGTAGACTGGCTTCCTGCTGGTGATGTCACACAGCTCATCATCATCACCTCCCTACGAGCGCCGTTACCTCTTCTGCCTCGGCACATAGCAGCTACATGCCCTTTCTGCCCACAAGTCCAGCACACCATATTCCTCCTCGGACTCCGGTGTTTCGGACTGCTAGGACTGGTCCTTCGAGGGCTACTTGGGGGCGTCTTCTTAGCGCTTCGTGGGACGGGAGTCTCCTCTTCGTCAGGAGGTTTGTCAAACCGGCGGGGGTAATTCCTCGGGAC
This sequence comes from Procambarus clarkii, assembly GCF_040958095.1. Lineage (NCBI taxonomy): Eukaryota > Metazoa > Arthropoda > Malacostraca > Decapoda > Cambaridae > Procambarus > Procambarus clarkii. The sequence continues at coordinate 20,340,484 of NC_091185.1, forward strand.
GTACTTAGCAGACGGCCTATGATTCAGGATGTATTCCTCAGCCATGGTGGCTGCCGCACTCAAGGTCTCTACCTGCTGTTCCTCTAGGTATGTCTTCAGATCTCCAGACAGACAGTCCTTGAAGTCCTCTAACAGTATGAGCTGCTCGAGGTCTTCTTTGGTCTCCACCTTCCGAGAGGCACACCACTCCTGGAAAAGTCGCTCCCTGATAGTGGCGAATTCGGTGAAAGTGTGCTCTGAGGTCTTTTTCAGGTTCCTGAACTTCTGCCTGTAAGCCTCAGGTACCAATTGGTACGCCATGAGCATGACCTTCTTCACCTTGTCATAATCGCCGGAGTCGTCAAGGGATAACGTGGAGTAGGCGATTTGGGCCTTCCCAGTCAAGACTGACTGTATCATGATGGCCCAATTCTCCCTTGGCCACTCCAAAGAGGCAGCGACTTTCTCGAAGGCTGCGAAGAACTTCGAAACTTCCTTCTCGTTAAACTTCGGGACCATTTTGATGTTCCTTACCGGATCGAAACTACTGGTTTCCGTTGTTGGCCTCCGACCACCTAACCGCAATACTTCTAGTTCATGTTGTCTCTCTTTTTCTTTTTCTTCTCTCTCTCGCGCTTCTCTTTCTCGTTTCTCTTTTCTTTCTCGCTCTTCTCTTTCTCTTTCTCGCTCTTCTTTCCTTTCTTTTAATTCTAAACACCTCATCTCTAATTCTTTATCTTTCAATTCTCGTTCTATTTCTAATTTCTTCCATTCAATCTCACGATTTATTTCCAAGGCACGCATTTTGACAGTTAGCAAGCTTATATTCAGCTCACCTGCATCGCTGTCAATGTCACTGCCTTTATCTTCCTTTTCAGTGGAAGCTATTTCCTCACTTTCTTTTGTACCTGGTGTCTCATCTTCCTGTTTTTCTTCGGCCTTCACATGCCGGTGCACCTTGGACAAGATCTCCACACGGGAATCACTGGCACGTATCTTGATCTCCAGGTAGGCACTCACCAGTACGAGTTATTGTTTGCCCAGATATTTCAATCTGGCAAGACACTCCTCCCTGTTCAGAAAAGCCTGAACATCGTCCAGATCGTCGATGGTCGATTTTTCTGCCATTGTCACTGAGATGGAAGCACTTAACTAGCACTTAACACACCGCTTTCACTTTAGCACTTAACGCACCGAGCACTGTTCAACGTCAATATTGCACTTTATCGCACCTGGCGCCTCACTTGCCAATATTGCACGTAATTACTCCGGGCACCGCACTACACAATATTGCACTTAATCACAGCGAGCACTTCGCTCTACAATATTACAGTTAATCACAGCAAGCACCGCACTGCACAATATTGCACTTAGTCACTCTGAGCACCGCACAGGACGTATAACGTCCTAATAGTCACACACAGGGGGAATTATTTACAGGGATTACGCCACTTCACCACCCCTGTCAAACATACTTGACAAGGGGTCGGATCCCGCTGGGGATGCCAATTATGTTACGGCCTTCTCGGGTCGCAACCGGGTTCTTTCTCAGATGTTGTTAGAGATAGGGTATCCGGCCCCAAGCTAGTAGTGGCTTTCAAGGGATGTGATCCGTAACGCAAGTAAATTAAAGGGGAAGGGAAATAAAGTAAAAAACTTAATATAATATAATTATCACCGTCACCAATAAATAAGATATAAACGATTACACGGGGGGGGGGGGGGTATAAACACTATAATACACGATGTAGTCTTCCTCTGAAGACCCTGGACGTTCACGGTGCCAAGCTCTTGGTGCTCTCGTGGCCTCACGACGAATCCTTCGAGAATCTTGAGTCTACCCCGGCCACAGTCCAGCCAAAACACAGTTCCACTGGGGGCACCGTCGTGGAGGCCGTCAACCACAAGTCCAGCAGATAGCTGGCAGGTTCCAAATCAGCGACGCTGGTTAGGCCACTCCACGAGCGATACTAGGGTCGCGCCCTAGTCAGGAACCTCGTGTGATATCACAGATCACTCCTTTCCACAACACCCCAGTGGTTAAGCGTCTCCACCAGTCAGTCCCGGGTATGACAATCCTTCAACTGCCGCTTCACAGGCAGGGTAACACCACAGTGTTCATCCGGGGGGCGACTCACAGCTGCTGCAGCAAACACTTGGTGATGAGACGGCTGCCTTGGGTAGACTGACTCAACTTCCATTACAGCAGTCCCAGGTCGACTCTGTAATCAGACACGTCATCAGTAACAGGGACACACAAAAGCACCTCACTTACAGGCTTAGACACAAACGCCCGACGTATCCATTCCATAGATGGCGTTCCTGTCTAAGCTCCACCTCACCAGAGGTCAGCTGCGGCTGTGTTACGAGCTAATCAGGACTGGAAACTAGCCCTTGTGGCCAGTACACCTCGTCCTCACCAGGTGTCGTCGTCCATTTGGAGGGGGTTTCGGGAGCTGACCCACAGATGGCGTGGTCGTCACTGCTCCAGGCTCGGACGCTGGATTCGGGTCCGTAACAACAACCCTGAAGCTATCCTGCCTTGACCTGACGTTAATTGTTGCACCTTCTTTTTTTGGGGAAAGTGATGTTTTTGCATCAACCCAACCGCCCTTGCCCATACCTCTGATACCAAAATCTTGGTTCCATATATGGTATCTTATTCTTATGACACAGCCAATCCATCCCAACCTAACCTCTATTAACTATGGGTTTAATGACCATTTTTCTCTACATCAGTTCAAACACAACCCAACCTCATATAAATGGATTTGAACTCCATTTGTACACATGTTCTTAGGAAACATGATAAGATTCGCCATATCTCTATCATTAAATAATCAAATTTTCCTTAACCTAGCCTATAATCAACCCCCCCCCTCCAATTGGGGACAAATTTGTGTTAAATTTGGGTTATATTAAGCTAATGTGAAAATATATTCCTACTTTAATTCTTTAATATTCATAATTTGCCAGAATTTCGAGGGGGGGGGGGATTATAGGCTAGGTTAAGGAAAATTTGATTATAAACGATAACATAGATAATATAAACGATGAGAGCAACAGTGAGACAGAGTGCATAGATGATGGAATTGAATGGAATTGAGACGAAAAACGGAGATGGCTCCACTAAAGAGGTAGACAAGACAGTCACAGATATAAATACCTTGAAAAACGCAAAACCGGAACACATTTGCAAATTCTACGCTAAAGGAATATGCAAATATGGAAAATTAGGAGCAAAATGCCATTTTCTGCATCCTCGAAAATGCAGGAACATGTTGGAGAGGGGTACATGCCGTTTTGGAACAGGGTGTAGATACTTCCACCCTAAATTATGTAAATTTTCAATTAGGGACAAAAAATGCTACAATCTTCAGTGTCCGGAATTCCATGTGAGAGGTACAGAGCGTTATAGACGGGAAGATCAATATGACACTACTGGAAATTTTTTAGAGGAAGGCAGAAACAGAGTAGTAAATATAAGAGAGAGGAACAGTCAGATGGAACCACTACAGGATTACAGAGGGGTACGGAGATACCCACAAGACTGGAATTCAAATTACCAACAAGCACACAGGTACTACACCAGACAACACCCGTCCTACTACCAAAACTGGACGAATCACTTCCAAAACGACACACCCTGGACGCAAACACAGTGGCCTCCTTACCAGAGCCTCAGATATTAACACCAGGTAAGGCTTCCAGCACTTCCGCTAACACGATAACATCATTTATATTTGCCAACATCCAGGGTATAAAAACACGCAAAACCAACAAAGTTCAATTTATAGATGGTCTCCTTCATGAGGCAAATGCAGTGTTTGCAGCCCTAATAGAAACCCTCACAAAGGACTACCATGATGGTGAAATATGGATCTCAGAGTACAATCTTTTCAGATGTGATAGGAAACACCGGCTTCAGGGTGGGGTCAGCCTCTACATCAAAGACACACTCATCTGTACTGAGCTGCTAAACACCTCAAATGATATGGTGGAAGTGCTGATAATCAAAATAGAGATTTTAAATGTAGTTATTGTCCTTGTATATAAGTCACCGGAGGCAAACCCTCAGCAGTTTAAAGACCAACTAATGAAAATAGAACACTGCTTGGAAAACCTCACAAATCCAGCTCCGAACATCATCCTGCTTGGGGACTTCAACCTACGGCACCTGAAATGGAAGCACCTGGCTAATACAGTAATATCAGAAAGAATAACAGGAAGTAGCCTAAATGAACAGGCACATGCAAATGACTTGCTACGGATGTGCGACAGGTTTGCCTTAAACCAGCAAATAGTAGAACCAACTAGGAAGGAGAACACGCTGGACCTCATTTTCACTAATAATGATGAATTGATCAGGAACATAATGATTACAAATACCTGTTACTCAGATCACAACTTAATTGAAGTTATGACAACCATGGGGAGTAGACCTTCAAAACCAGTCCAGATTCCCGGTGGAGGAGATTTCAGCAAATTCAACTTCAATAATAAACAGATAAACTGGGAGCAAAAAAACCAGGACTTCACAGAAATAAACTGGGAAGAACAGCTAGAAAATGCAAACCTGAACCAGTGCCTGGAAAAAATAAGCTCAGTAGCACTAGAAATATGTTCAAACCGCATACCTCTAAGAAAAATGAAGAAGAGATGCAGATTGGAACGGGAACGTCGTTCCCTATATAGGCGAAGAAAACGAATCGCGGAACAACTTGAGAGTCGCACCCTATCTCAAGAACGGCGAAGAAGGTTAGGTAGAGAAATAGAAACAATTGAACGGAAGCTACAAGAATCATACAAAACCCAGGAGAGGCAAAGAGAGCAAAAGGCCATCAGTGAAATAGAAAGAAATCCGAAATATTTTTTCTCCTATGCAAAATCAAGATAAAAAACCACATCTAGTATCGGGCCCCTGCGAAAGGGAGATGGAACTTTCACCGATGACAACAAAGAAATGAGCGAGCTACTGAGGACGCAGTACGACTCTGTTTTCAGCGAGCCATTAAACACACTAAAGATTGATAACCCAAATGAATTTTTCATGGATACGATACCAACATCAAATCATATATCAGACGTCACCCTATCCCCACTGAATTTTGAAGAAGCCATAAACAGTATGCCTATGCACTCTGCACCAGGCCCGGATTCTTGGAACTCCATATTCATAAAGAACTGTAAAAAAACACTATCGCAGGCCCTCCACATTCTGTGGAGACAAAGCCTAGATACTGACGTTATTCCTGATATACTAAAAACAGCAGAGATAGCACCACTTCATAAAGGAGGAAATAAGGCAGAGGCAAAAAATTACAGATCGATAGCGCTAACATCGCACATCATAAAAATTTTTGAGAGAGTGCTAAGAAGTAAAATCACAAAATACATGGAATCACAGCAACTCCATAACCCCGGACAACATGGTTTCAGAACAGGGCGCTCTTGCCTGTCGCAGTTGCTGGACCACTATGATATGACATTCGATGCTATGGAAGACAAACATAACGCGGATGTAATTTACACAGATTTCGCAAAAGCTTTTGATAAATGTGACCATGGTGTTATTGCACATAAAATGCGTTCAAAAGGAATTACCGGAAAAATAGGCAGATGGATCTACAAAAATAGGCAGATGGATCTACAATTTCCTGACCAACAGAACCCAATGTGTAATAGTCAACAAAATAAAATCCAGCCCATCAACCGTGAAGAGCTCAGTCCCCCAGGGTACTGTGCTTGCTCCAGT